>NC_061120.1:129614449-129651652 GCF_002878395.1 Capsicum annuum
AACATGCCTTAGACACAAAGGGAGACAAAGAGACACCACCCTTGAAAGCCATAATTGATCCCCTTGAAGAAACCCTAGCCTTTTTCTTAACCCAAGAGCTTGAGAGAGATTTGAGAGAGTTTAAAGAGTGTTTGATTTAGAATAATAGGTTAATGATATCCCTAAAAATGTTTTATGTCCTGGGGTTAAAAGAAGTTATGAGGGGAAATGTTCAGAATACCTCCAACTTAAACTGTAAAAATCCCACAGGTGGGTACGAATTGACCCTCCAACCCATCACCACATCATACTACTGGTACCATCAAGTCGTACCT
The DNA here is from genome assembly GCF_002878395.1 of Capsicum annuum. Taxonomy (NCBI): domain Eukaryota; kingdom Viridiplantae; phylum Streptophyta; class Magnoliopsida; order Solanales; family Solanaceae; genus Capsicum; species Capsicum annuum. The sequence continues at coordinate 129,614,764 of NC_061120.1, forward strand.
AGAACAGAAAGTTGGACACCACATTCTATCCAACATGCGACTCACTTGCCCAACACATGACCAAACCGTACAAGTCGTACCTAAGACAGAATACAAAGAGGTTGACACTAGACAACATACAACTAGACTATACCACTCGTACCCTATCCTCAAGACTCTTAGTGAGCCACTTATACACAGATCAAAGTCAAGTCACTAAGTCTTAGATTAAGTGAAGAACCAACCCAATGAACCGACACCAAACCCTATGACCCGTACCCACCAAGTCATAACCATAATAGAAACCTAAGAACCAAACACTAGACACCTTATGAGTTGGGTCACCTACTTGTACCCACATCATATAAATTATACAGTGAGTCATTTCAAGGACAGTGAGCTCAAAGCTCAGGAAATTTTCAAGATCCAAAACCCAAGGTGTTTTAATTCTCCCCCACTTGGATCACTCATCCTCGAATAATGGAACAAGGATGTACAAGCACGATTTATAACCAAAAACCTCCACTCTGACCTTTAACTAAGTTAAAAAACAAAGATGCAAGGAAATTAATCTTTTCTTTAAATAAGTTAGAAAACAAAGATGTAATGAAAAACACATACTTCTGCATGAATTTTTAAAGAAAAGAGTAGGAACAGATACTTGGACTTTATGTCCTCTTCAGCTTCCCAAGTAGCCTCTTCAACCTTGTGGTTCCTTTATAGAACCTTTACCGAGGCCACCTCCTTGATCTATAACCGACGAACTTGCCAATCTAAGATCTCAACCAGGATCTCCTAATAAGATAGAGAACTCAAAATACCAATATCCTTGAGAGGCATAATTCACGATGAATTGCCCATACACTTTCTCAACATAGAAATATGGAACATCGGGTGAATGAATCTCAAACTAAAAGGCAAATCCAACTTATACACAACATTACTAACCCTCTTCAAAACCAAGTACAGGAAAACATACTGGGAACTAAGCTTCCCTTTCTACCCAAATTGCATCACTCCCTTCATGGGAGGTACCTTCAAAAACACTTTATCCCCAACCTTAAACCCTAACTTCCTCCACCTCATAACTGTATAGGACTTTTGGCTATTTTGGTAAGCCTTAAGCCTATCCCAAATCACCTTCACCTTCTCTATGGCTTGGTAAACCGAATTCAGACCAAACATCTCTGCCTCACTAACCTCAAACTACCCAATTAAATATTTACACCTCAAAGCTTCAAATGGAGTCATCCCAATTCTAGAGTGGTAGCTATAAGAGGCAAATGCTCCACCCAACTACCACCATAGTCAATCACGCAAGTACGAAGCAAATCCTCTAATGTCTAAGTAGATCTTTCCACTTACCCATTTGAATGTGGGTGAAAAGCAGTACTAAGACTCACCTTGGTCCCTAAACCTTTCTAAAATGATCGATAAAGTGATATAAAAACTGTGTAACATGATTTGAGATGATAGAAACTGGTACCCTATGCAACTTCAAAATCTCAAGCAAATATAAACTTGCATAATTCTTAGCTGAGAAGGTTTTCCTCACTGGTAAAAAGTGAGTAGACTTTATAATCCTATCCACGATGACCCAAACTGAATACAATTGATTTTGAGATCGAGGAAGACTGATAACTAAATCCATGTTGATCACTTCCCACTTCCATATAGGTAACTCAATTTCTTGTTACAATCCTTCGGGCCTCATATGCTCAACTTTCACTCGTTGACACACCATGCACCTAGCCACAAAATCAGCCATATCCCGCTTCATATTATTCCACCAATACATCTCCTTAAGGTCATAATACATATTTGTCAAATCAAAATGAACAACATAGCACGACCCATGCGCCTTAGCCAAGATCCTCTCAAACAAACCAACGACATTAGGAACACATAACCTCCTTTTGTACCACAAGGTACCATCACTACTAATCTCGAAGGCTATCACCTTCTACCCACCTACATTACCCTTGATCCTTATCAAGATAGGATCTAATATCTACTTTTCCTTGATTTTAGTACCAAGAGACGACGGATCCACCTTCTATACAAATACAGCACCATACTCAGAGTCGAAGAGACAACTCCAAGGTTAGCCAAATGGTGAATGTCCTTCACCAACTCCTTCTTCTCTTTATCTACATGAGCTAGACTTTCTCTGGATAACCTGCTAAAAGCATCAACAACCACATTAGCTTTACCTGGATGGTAGTAAAGACTCATGCGATAATCTTTGAGCAGCTCAAGCTATCTTCTTTGCCTAAGGGTAAGCTCTTTCTGAGTAAAAACATATTGTAGGCTCTTATGATTAGAAAAGATATCCACGTGCACTCTATATAAATAGTGATGCTAGATTTTTTAACGCGAACACCACAACTAACAATTCCAAATCATGAGTTGGATAATTCTTCTCATGCACCTTCAACTACCTAGAGGCATAAGCTACCACCTTACCGTGCTACATCAAAATGCACCCAAGCCCCATACGAGATGCATCACAGTATACCACAAACCCATTTATGCCTTCCGATAATGTCAAAATTGGAGCCAAAGTTAGCTTATCCTTCAGCTTCTCAAAACTACCCTCACAAGCATCAGACCATAAAAACTTTACCTTCTTCTGAGTCAACTTGTAAATGGGGCATATATAGAAGAAAAACTCTCTACAAAACTCCTGTACTAACCAGCTAAACCTAAGAAGCTTCGAATATCAGTTGGAGTCGTATGTCCAGGCCACTTCCTAACCACAGCAACATTTTGTGGATCTACCATGATCCTTTCACTAAAAATAACATGACCTTAAAGGTAACAGCGTTCAACCAGAATTCATATTTCAAAAACTTGGCATATAATTGCTGCTCTTTCAAGGACTGCAACACCACAAGGAGGTGATCGACATGATCTACCTCACTCTTATCGTACACCAAAATATCATCTTCAAATACAATAATAAACAAGTCTAGAAATTAATGAAAGAATTTATTCATCAAATCCATGGATGTCGTTGGGGCATTGGTCAACCCAAAAGACATAACCAGAAACTCAAAATGCCCATATCGGGTGTGGAAGGCAGTCTTAGGGATATCCTTCTCCCTAATCTTTAACTGATGATACCTGGATTGAAGATCAAGTTTGCAGAAAAACCTAGCACCCTACAACTGATCAAACAAATCATTTATCCTTGGAAGAGAGTACTTATTCTTTATGGTCACCTTATTTAACTGTCGATAATTAATACACATTCGAAGGGAACCATTCTTCTTACACACAAACAACACTGATGCACCTCAGGGGGACGTACTAGGATAGACAAAACCTATATCTTAAAGATCATTTAGTTGCTCTTTAAGCTCTTTCAACTTAGTTGGACTATTCTAAATGGGGGAATAGAAATTGGACGAGTGTCTGGAATGAGATTAATCCTAAACTCAATTTCTTTATCAGGAGGAACACCAGGAAGGTCATCAAAGAATATCTCGAGAAATTCATTCGCCACTAGTATAGAATGCAAAGAAGGACCCTTTGAGTTAGAATCTTTAACACAAACAAGAAGATAGACACCCCTTAGAGATTAATCTCCGATCTTTAAGATATGATATGAACTTCCACTTAGGAGCTAGGGAATCACACTCCCACTCAATGACTAGATCATTATGGAATTTAAATACAATTTTACAAGTCCGACAGTCTAGAGATGTATAGCACGATTGCAACCAATCCATCCCCAATATAATATCAAAATCAACCATATCTAATTTAAATAGATCCACCATAGATTCTTTACTAAAAACAAATGCCACACACCCTTATAGACTCTTCTATCAATCACAGAGTCACCTACCGAGGTAGAAACAAAAAAAGAGTCTGAAATAACCTTGGTACCAAAATCGAAATATACAGCCATAAATGGAGTCACATAAGAGTGAGTGGACCTCGGATCAAGTAAATAATACATATCACAGGAAAAGATTTTCAACTTACCAGTTAGGACATCAGGCAATGCCTCAAACTCCTGTTGGGTAGTGAGATCATAGAGACAGTTTCGACTAGTGTCGGAGCCAGATAGTTCCCTTGTTGGTATTGGAGCTAATGAAGAGGCAACTAGAACTTTGTTCTCCCCTGAAGCAACCTTTACGAATGGATAGTTATTAATCATGTGCCCTGGCTGACCATGGTTGAAGCACTTATCCCTTTTTTTCTTCGCAGTAACCCCAATGTAATCTACCATAAAATTGCCAGAGAGGATATGATAGAGCTGACTAAGCCCCAATAGCCTAATATTGGGTGCCCTGCGCCTTATAGTTGTTATCACCTTGGAAATGCCTGTGACCCGACGACTTTGGGTAAGGAGCACTAGCTGTTAAGTAAGACTCGAAATTTCCCTACTTCTTCTTGAACTATTTACTACCATATCGGACACTCTGCTGCTGACCACTAGCCTACTCAGGCTTTACCTGTGTCACTGTTATCTCAGCCTGCTTTTATCTTTTTCTCTACCTACTACATGTATACCACCAACCTAAAGATATCCATGTCTTTGTTTAACAAGGCAGTCTTACTCTCTAAGATTCGATCTCTGGATAAACTGAAAGAAAACTTGCTCATCCTAACCCTTATGCTAAAAACCAACTTTGAAGCATACCATGATAACTGGTGAAACCTCAAGGCATATTCCTTGACTGATATCTTACCTTGTTTCAGATTTACAATTTTTTTTGCTTTTGCCTTCCTCATCTCTTGAGAAAAGAAGAGGTACAGGAGAGCATTAGAAAAATCCTCCCACAGAGATGACTCAACATCATAACCCCTTTCTAGATCCCATTCCTCGTACCATTGGTATGCCACATCTTTTAGCTAGTAGGCAACAAACTCCATGCCCAACATATTAGTGTCATGCATAATACAGAAAATCTTTTACATCTCATCCAAAAAACCTAAAGGATCCTTCTCAACCTTAACACCCATAAAATTTAGAGGATTCAACCTCATGAGCTAGCCAACCTTTATGGCCTTAGAAGATGGAGTAACAGAAATATCACACTTAGACTGAGAAGCTACCAACTGTGCCGACATATGAATTAACTAATAAAACTCAGCATTTGTCACTTCAGATTGAAAAGCTCAGGATGGACTAGAGGGAACCAATGGAACACTAAGAAAATTAGGAATTGGACCCCTAGACCAGGTCTAGATTCCATAAGTAGAGTATGTCCCATAAACATTATCCTCGATTGGGGCAGAGAAGTTTCTCTAAGCTTCAGATGGTTGAGGAGGAATGATCTAAAAAGCAAACAAATATTAATTAGAGAAGAATCTAGGACCTTAGACTATATTTCTAAATTCCTTGTAGTCTCTCTCTTATGAGTGTGGCGCGCTACACATCCTTAATAGAGACTCTACTTGACATGGCTTTGTGGACACCCAATTGACCATATACCTAGGGCTCTGATACTAATCTAACATGACCCAAACCAGGGCCTAGTCGTGTCGGGTGTCTCAAGTCCAACCAGGATCAAAGACTACCCATAATACCTAACATAACTGTCCTGCAACCTATGTCGGATAAATTCCAAACATATAATAAAATAGAACAACAATCAAACAAAGATAGTAATTAAAGTCTATAACCAAAATCAAACAACCTCAATCACATATATAATCGATGTCAACCCCAACGCCAATACTAATACAAAGGCTCACACCAATACCGACACCACCCATCCCTATAGTAATCCCATAAAGCCTCTATCCAAAAACAAAGAACATCTGGTTAGGAAATTCCCCCAATCATAGCCAAAACCAAAGTCCAAGAAAGAAAAATAATGTAAAAAAGTTCATATTATGAAATGGAGTCTTTTGGAGTATGGAAGGTCACCACTTCAGTCTGACTTTAAGTTGTCCCCGAATCCAAGTCACTGAGCAGGAGTAGTATGGTTGGTTCTGCATTGTGTGGGGATACAGCACCCGAAGATGATTAGCTGAATGAACGCTAGCATGTACTCAAGAATAAGAAGAAAATAATGTCATTATTCAAAACCAAAGTAAATAACCATATGCAATTAAATACATATATACATATATACAATGCCAAGAAAGGGAACCAGGTTTAACATGCAATTAAAACCATAACCTAGGTTGTGTAGCTTTGTAATCCTAAAACCACCCACGGGCTATATGGATTCAGCTTCCCCTATTGAAAGGCCCCAAGTGCATGAAGCCGCATGACCAGAGAAAATAACTTGGGATGACTAGTACATCCCCCAAATATAAAGTATGACATTGTGTACATGTTCACCAAGACAAAACCTAACATTGGCAATCATGATTTTCCAATTTTGGTCCCCCTCCCCCGGGACCTCCACCTTCCATGGCATTGCTACACCACCACCACCCCATTTAAGCTCATCTTAAAACCATTTACATATTCCAACCATTTTCCAAGGATTCTTTTATTAGGCATTAATTGTTGGTATCGTCATAGCAAAATTAGATCCTGCAAGTCTATTATTTTATGCCATACCAAAACCATTAAACTAAGTTGACTTAAAAGTTTTTAATTAAACCAATAACAAGGCCACCAAGGCCTTTCCAATCTATTTAAAACTAACCAAACCATATTTGGTTCCATTACCATATTATGCAATGCAAAGGTTTTAAGAATAGTCAAACTATGTGACAAAATCATTCTCATTAGCATTGAAACAAACATGATGAGGGCATACAATTTCCAAAATCAAAACCAAGTATCAATTAACCATTCCCATGCAACCCATGTTCAAACCATAATTATAACATGAAAAAAAACATAAGTAAAACATGGGAAAACATTATCCAACCAAGAACAACCAAAACCCCCAACATCAAATTTCAAAACCAAAACAATACCACAATAATGCCATGAAAACCATTCATTAAAACATGATTTTAATTGAACTAACAATGGAGGAGGAGTAAAATACCTTAGACACAAAGAAATATGGAGAGACACCACCCTTGAAAGCCTTAATTGATCCCTTTGAAGAAACCGTAGCCTTTTCTTAACCCAAGAGCTTAAGAGAGATTTGAGAGAGTTTAGAGTGTTTGATTTGAATAATAGGATAATGAATTCCCAAAAGTTGTTTTATATAAGAGGGGAAATATCCAAAATACCCCCAACTAAAACTATAAAAATCTTGCAAGAAGGTACAAGTTGACCCTCTAACTCATCACCATATCATACGACTGGTACCATCCAGTCTTACCCAAAATAGAAAGTTGGACACCACATTGTGTCCAACATACAACTCACTTGCCTAACTCATAACCAGACCATACGACTCATATGGTCCAATCGTATCCAAGATAAATACAAAGAGGTTGACACTGGACAACATATAACTAGACTATGTCACTTATACCCTATACTCATGACTCTTAGTGAGCCACTCGTACTCAGAGCCAAGTCAAGTCACTAAGTTTTAGATTAAGTGAAGGACCAACTTAACGAGCCTTCACCAAATCATATGACATGTACCCACCAAGTCATAACCATAATAGAAACCTAAGTACCAAACATTGGACACCTTTTGATTTGGGTCACCTGACCCCTACCCATATCATCAACTCGTATGGTGAATCATTTCAACGATAGTAAGCTCAAAGTTGAAAATTTTTAAAGGGCCAAAACCCAGGGTATTTTAGGTGACCACCCTCTTTGCCTAGTCAAATAGGACATAATACAGCTAATAATGAATGAATTTTGAACATATAACAAGGTAGAATACATAATAAAAAGAATGAGCTAAAATTCATAATACCAAAAACCAATCCATAGTAATCCACAAAACCTCAAAATAGTCTAAAACCAATCTAAGTCAGGACATTCCCCTAACGATATCCAAAAGAATCTAATAGAAATAGTCTAAGACATAAGTGAAACCAGACGTCAAAATAATAACCCTTCCAAAAAATAAAAGCTCACCACTTCAAAACTGACTGCTAATGAACTGGGAATCCTATCACTACGCAAAAAAGTAGAAGTGTCTATGTTCCCTACATCTCATGGGGTTATAGCATTTGAAGATAGTTAGCAGTTGAGTGCTAATATGTAACTTAGGGATAAGGGAATAAAATAGTGTCATGCTCGATAGTTTAAAAATCATTCATTACCAATACACACAGTAATATACATATACATATATATAACATGCCTAGAGAGGGAACAATGCTGAGCATGAACTTTAAAATAATAGCATGGGTTGTTTAGCATAATTATCATAATAGTACCCAGGGTTATATGGGCCCCAGCTCTTACCCTCTGATCAGGCCCCAGTGCATGTGGTTGCATGAACCAGAGAATAATCATAACATATATGTATAGGGGACTCAAACCTCTTGGTCATACGTTAAGGGTGACATGATCGGGTGACTGGAACACCTAGTTATTTAGACCCCCATGCGGGCAAATGTGGTTTTTAGTAGTAGTCCTCTCGAGACCTCCATTTTCAAAGCGTATTACATAACCCCCTTTAAGTCCAAATAAAAACATTTAGCACATAACTTATTTATATAATCAAGGAGTCATTCATTAAGTAAATATCAAGTGGTATCGTCATACCGACTATAGCATGCAATCAAAAGTTATTATGCCAATCAAAATAATTAGCCAATTGTGACTCTAACCCACTAGCCAACATAACTCTAGTATTCCATATAGGAACCAAACCATTTATCCATGTAAGACTCTAACCCTTTAACTAATAAAAATCCAAAGGTCCAAGTTGAAACCAAATCATCTAGGCAAATGAGACTCTAACCCCTCGGCCAATAGGACTCTAAAATATTTAGCCAATTAGGACTCAAACCTATTTCCATATCAATCCATAGACATTAAGGCCTTTTAACCCATTTATGTTTTTGTTAGCCTTATTATGTAATTGCCATAATTCAAGAGTAGTTCAATATGCATATACTTATATTTAAAACCAATTTCATAAGGTTGAGTTGAGGTCATACCAATTACAATATTCAAAACCATCAATTTGGGGAATCCATGACCTCTATTAAATTAACCACACCCACGTACCCCAAATAGCTCAAAACCATCAATTCAAACTATGAATCATTCATAACAGCCATGGGGAATACATTTTACACTATCCAAAACCCTCAACCCTTCATTCAAAACCTATATCAAAATCATGTGAATACCAAATAAATTTATGCCATAATTTAAACACAAGGTTAAGAGAGAGAGATATATGCCTTAATCACCAAGAAATTTGGTAAAGAAATGACCCTTAAGCCCTCAAAGACCAAACTCTTGAAACTCGAGCTTTGTTTTTAAATTGGGAATTTGAGAGAAGAGAAAAAAACAATTGTTTGAGTAATGAGGAGTTATGGGGTCCCTTAGGGTATTTTAGGTTGTGGTTCCCTATTTGGAAAATAGGGAAATGTCTAAAATGCCATTTAAATAAAAGTTGAAAAGTAACGCCAGTCATTATAGGGAACCTTACGAGTCATTACGATAACTCATAGTGTAACTAAGATCTCAAGGAACCTATAATGGACTGACTATGAGTCATACTATATGACTCATCTTCAGACCTTACAACTTATTAGATCTGATCGTAGTCTAGACAGTAACTCAAGAACCCCCTCACTAGTGACCCTATGACTTACATCATATAAATTGCATAGATTCTTGATAACTCATTAAGCGTAGTCATACTCAGAATAGATATTTTGGGCAACCTTACTGGTTATTTTACAATTGGATTACTACAACCTATTGTAATACCCCGTATGTTTCTAAGCTAGGAGACGAACCATTTTTCTTACATGTGAAACCTCCTATTCTGTGAGTAGCATTTTAGTGCATGACTTATAATGAGTATACTAGTAATAGGATAGATTATGATGCATTAACCATGTTTATATGAGTCACTTAAGGTAATACAAGCTAAGAGTTTTTGAATCCATCAAGTTTGAGTATTTGATTTTGCAAGGGTCATCTTTGAACGAGTATAACTCAATTTTAATGTGGTATTTTGGCCGATTTAGACCCACCAAATTGTATTGAATCGAATTATCTTTCCAATGATACCAATTTTGCCTTAATCCAATATCCGAGTAAAAAGTTATGCCTATTTTTGTGAGAGATAGTAAGCATAGGTGATTTTAGGCGCCGCCCAACCCAAGCATAGGCGATTGGTTAGGCGCCGCCTAACCTATCTTAGGAAATCACTTGGGTGCCACCTAAGTCAGTTCCAATGCCAAAAACACTCCGTTTTGAGTTATTTTGAGGGTAATTAAGTCTTTTAACACTCCTTACATGTCCCTAAACTTAACCCTACGAAATATATAGCTTCTAAACACATTACAACCCTATTAACATCTCAAAGTTCATCATCCAAGACCATCATAGGAGAAAAACAACTAGGGTTGCACAATCAAGCTTGAAGATCAAATTTTAAGGAAATTCCTCCATCAATCATCAAGAACCTCCCTTCCAAGGTATGCGTAATGTTCATCTATGGATTCAATTAGTTCATAGAGCTCAAGAATCATGATTTTAAATGTTGTTTTGTAAACTTTTTGTGGTGATAAGAATATGTACATGTTGATGATGGATGTTTAAGTTTCAAGATGATATATAAGGATGTTTTCATGAAATATATATGGTTGTTGGTTGAAAATCATGAACTTTGGGTGGTTTAATATAATGCAAGTATAAAATCCACCTATGCCTTAAAGAATACATGCAAGGTGTTTGATAAAATGCCTAGGATGCTAGAAATTCCTATTTACATGAATTCATGATATCTAAATAACAAGTTCATGTTAGTCATACACTCCAATATAAATTTCCATGCAAATTATGTGTTGTTATTGTTGTGGTATAAAGCATGTATGATAACGGAGATATAAATTATGTATAGAAAATATATCCATGCTTTCTCTACCATGTTTGAGATGTTCAATAAATACAATAAGTATAATATCCCCAAATCATTACAATATGAACTAAACTCTACATGTTGCCGTTCCCTTACGCTTAAATGGTTTCCATGCAATTGCTATGAATAGTATATATTGTCGAAATGCCCATGATATTAGAATATGAGATTTATGACTTGATTATAAGCATTCCTATTCATGATAGATATTATGATGACCATGTACTTTATGAAATCCCCCACTCATGTATATGGATTTTTATTGATGGTGGTGTACTCAAGAAATTCAAGTTATGTCGGTTTCCTTCCATCGAGTACTGGAGGTACTTGTACCCAAAAAATATAATTGTGTACCTAGAGCCATGTCATGTTTTCATGATAGTCTCAGTCAAGCCATGATCTATAGAATTCAGTCAGTCATGTCACTCAGGAAAACTCAGAAATCTCAGTAATCTCAGTAATCTCAGTGCTCAGTAACCTCAGCAACCTCAGTATTCACAATCAATCTCAGTAACTTCAGTACTCTCAACCAGTCCTCAAAACTCAGTACATTCTTTCAATCATCGGAATCCAGTAAACTTAGTTTAGCTCTGCTAAACAATACCACTAGTATCAATCTAGTTAATCAGTATCTGTTCAGCCTATCAGTTCAGTTCAGTTATTCAGTACAGCTTAGTTATTCAGTTCAGTGTCCTTCAGATGGGAGTAGAAGTTAGCACCAAGTGAACCCTAGGATGGAAACTCACCTGCCAGTTTATGGTGTGATTCTTAGCAGTTATCCTTGTGTTCTAGAACTACGTAGCCAGCGTAGGTTGAGACATGTTAACCCGTTAGACTAGGGTTGATGAGGTGGCTTAACCGATTAGTTTAGGGTTCCCACTGTTCTTATTGAGTACCTGGCGTATAGGGTTCTCACGGTTGTCCTTACCAGTGGCGTGGTATTGATACCCCTCCAGTCGGGGTAGAGATTGGACCCCAGCTTAGCTATTATAGCATATTTGGGGCATTTCGGTTAGATAAATACTTCCCATAGTTTTAGTTATAGGTTTTAGGACTGTAAGCTATAGCTACCCAGTCTCAGTAAAGAACTCAGATAGCTCTTTCGATTCAGTATATCAGGGCTATCAGATACAGTCAACTCAGAAATAGAATAGAACTCAGATAGTTTTCTTTAGATTTATGGACTGTCAGATATAGTCACTTATGCTATCAATCACAACAGTTATCAGAACTCATGCTATCAGTATTCAGCTTCAGGACTGTCAGATACAGTCAATCAGACCAGTTCTTCATAATTTAAACTGTCAGAAACAATCATTCATTTATCAGTAATGCAATATCAGTCTCTTAGTATTCAGTAATACATTATTAGATCCATCACTTATTAGTGATTTACATATCAATATCAGTAAACTCAGTCTTTTAGAATCTCATTATCAATACACTCATGTTGTCATTATTCAGACTCAGTAGTCCGTATCTCCACGAGTTCAGTTATAGTTACGTATGCATATATGTACTCTCACGTTCATATCAGTCAGTATTGTCCATGCATATAACCCTTTGGATTTATACTACCTCACTCATATACTCAGTACATTTAGACGTACTGATGCACTTGTGCTATGGTGCTTTTTCTTATGTTACAACATAGGTTCAGAGGCATGAGCTCCAAATTAGCAGTAGATTTTAGGATCAGCAGTTAGAGTTAGACGTGAGTCCTCATCCTTCAAGGACATGATGATTTCATTTCTATTTTAGTTTTTACTTTATTTCAATAGTTGGAGTTAGTTGGGGACAATGTCCCATCAACTCCTTATTCAGTTCAGTTAGAGGCTTTTGGACTAGATGTCAGATTAGATGTTCAGACTTCAGTATTTATGTTTCTTTTTTGTATTGTTATACAATATTTCAAATATGTATTAGTATTGAACCTTATGGACTTACAGTTCATGTTTTCATATATTTTATGAGATATTATGCAATTTATAGGTACAGATATCAATCATGGGTTAGGTTGTGATCCTTCGAGGTTATGAGCACCGTATAGCATTTTGGTTTAGAAAACCAGGGCGTTATACCCGTAGTGACACCTTATGACTCATAAGGTAAGTCGTAGGTTGGGTAGCAAGTTCAACTCAAAAATTTTCAAGGGCCTAAATTTTTTGGGCAACATATATCAATTGAGAGAAACAATTAGATTTTTGAGTCCATAAAAGGTTAGCTAAAAATATATCCAAGAAACTAGCATGTATGTGTAATGTACAAATTATCATTGAGGAAATCAACTTCTATGAAAGCCTCATTATTAGCACTAATAGTCTCTAGTCTCAAGTTTAAGTCGGCTAGTGGTTTCTGTAATAGATCAGAACAACAAGCTTTATTTAATCTTGCAATGGCTTATAAGTATTCATATAGTAATGATTAGTTACTAAAAAAATACATTTGAAAAAACTTATTTATTTCAACTTTGTGGGTGTGTTGCTTAACTTAATTAGTAGATAGAGGTAATGGAGTATTATTTTTTTTAATCAATACATCCAATCTATTGAAACATGTGATATATTTTCAATCTAATCTTTAGAGTTCTTATGTATCATTTCCATTCCTTGTTTAGCAGACATGGCAGAGGTTTTAAGTCTTTTTCCCCAATACTTTTGTATAGCACCTATAAAAAGCAAATCATATTTCTAACTTTAGCATCTAAATTCAGTTATACAGATTCTAAAAAGTAGATTGATAATATCTTACATATGTCAATAGATTGGATTTATTGATCGACCAAATCACTAGATTAAGAAAATAAATTTTTAGTTGGTATATTCTCTTTCAGAACCAAGGATTTAAGCCCACGTACCCTTCCCTTCCCTATAGCACTAGGCGTAATAAATGTATATCTAATAGTACTTTTTATAGTTGATCCTACCTCATTTTAACTTCAATGGTTTCATCTGGAACCTACAAAAAAGAGCCAAAAGTAAAAACAATAAGAAAAATGTGTGACATTGTAATAATAAAATATTTTATGTCATCAGAATATGTAATGATAAAAAATGCAAATAGTATACATTATGACATAAGATCATCTAAAATAGTTTCTTACACCAACCAATATTTGATTAACATTACAAATGGTTGACAGTTACAACGGTTGTATGTTCAAACTTCAAAAAACTCCAACTTCCCTTAGTAAGTCACAATGGAGGTACACATTTTTATAATATTGAATATGAAAATTACATTTACATTCGTGGTTTGCCCTACTTCCAAACAATGGATCCTATAACTTTAGTATTTTTATATTATGAGTTGAAGCATTTCAACACAACCAGAAGAAATTGTAATCTCCCAAAAGCAAAGATTTTCCAAGTATGGTAAATAAAATAATAATAGAAACTAGACGAGCCCTGGGGTATAACTAGATTTTGTCATACTTTTTTTGAAGAAAAATAAAAAATTCAATAAGAATAACAAATCTTGCTTAATATAAATGATAGTAGAGACTACTCCCAATTTGGCTAGCAAAATCTCAACACTGAAGACTTAAAATGGGTATGCCATTAATGAAATTATTATGTAATGACCCTTTAGGACATTTTCTCAATTTTTACATATTTTTAGTGTTTTGGGTCTTCATAGTGGCTACAGGTCATTTATGACTTGACGAAATTATGGATTCGATTTTTGAATAGTTCATTTGGGTTTTGGGGTCATTTCTATATTTTAGAGTTTTCATTGTTAAGGAGTAAGTCTTAAACCAAATATACAAGTAAACAACCTCAATGAGAATTTTGACAGCTTTATTAGCTTTGGAATATTGGTTTTAGGCTAGGGGATCCTTGGTCCCAATCTCAAAGCTTTCAGACTCATTTGGGTTACAGGGTAGAATTAATTAAAAATAAATTATATATGTGGGACCCATATTTAATCAAAACAATCTCAAATGAAAGTTTTAATGGTTTTATTAAGTCTGAGATGTCAAATTTGGGATGGTAACATAGTTCATTCTGCGCACGAGAAATCTGGTCGGAGTTCGTTGGGACTTAACCACTTTGCTGGTTCACAATGTCTGGTGCAAAATAACAATCTCGAATATAAGTTTTAATGGTTCTATTGAGTCTGAGATGTCAAATTTGGTATGGTAACATAGTTCGTTCTGCGCACGAGAAATCTGGTCAAAGTTCATTGGGACTTAACCATTTTGCTGGTTTACAATATCTGGTGCAAAAATATTTTTACCTTTGTATTTACGAGGATCTGTCCATATTCCTAAAGAGTTAAGTTTTTAACCTTCGCATTTGTAATAAAGGGTCAATCTAACTTGATCCATTTCTTTCTTCATGATCATGATTCATTGCCTACATTTGTGATGGTCCATCTTGTAAGCCTATGTATTTGTAGACCTTCACCTTTATTCATGAAGGGTATTTTTGTTATATCATGCAGTTATGACCAGGGCCTTCCGCATTCATGATAGGTAACCCCCTAGCAGTATATAACTTCCTCTTCCCTGATTTTAAATTATTTTCAACCTTTTTCCTTCATTAGATGCCTTTGGAGCTTGAAAGTTATTAGGATTTTATCCCATTAAGCTAAGGTACATTGGCCTATCTTACCTTGGTCATTTTTGCTTTTTGTTCTTGTGTTATTCCATCCTAAAATCCATTTAATTCTTGGAGATATGGTTAGTTCCTTTGAGCTTATGGGCTGATTTAATCCCTGATTTATGCTTTGTTTGTGCTCAAATCTGAGCACACATACCTTTTCCTTCAAGGGACCTCATGACAAATTCAATTTTAGAATTTTATTTGTGGGCCCCACGAGCCCATTTTAGATCTAAATTCAGTCCAGCTATTTATATTGCAACATAGGCCTCGTCTTACTCATATTAGCATGTTAATTATTATTTTGATAGCATGAGTACATTTTGGAGTCATGGAGCAAAGAAGAGAAGTTAGTTAATGGTTCAACATTTGCAGTTTGGCGATACGTCACCAATTTTGTGACTTGTTAGCACTTTTTAAGCTTGAGTTGTCATTCTTTTCCATTTATTCGAGGTAATTTTCATGTTATAATGCTTACTTATACAGGTATAGTTGAAAATGAATTTTAAAGTCATAGAGCAAATTGGAAATCAAAAGTGGATGAAAAGGAGCTTAAAAGTTCATTTGGGCATGTCGGGAGCCACTTGTGTACACACATGCTTGACCTATGCATGCAGGTGGATAAATTGAAGCTTCTATTATGACCTATAAAGTTGACTTGCACGTGCAGGTTACCCACCTGCGGTGGCACCTGCTCCAACAGGTAACAAGTGCGGTGACATTTTTGTAATTTTTGTAAAATGTCAATTTTTGGTCTAAATAGGGGTTTTTTAGCTCTAAACCTCCATTCTTGTACTTTCTAAAGCTTGAAAAATTAGGGTAAGACTCCAAGTGTGAAATTAGTGATTTTACCTCAAGTTTTATTGAATTTGGATCTTAAGTATTGTATTAAATTATGATTTAATGGAATAATATGCAAAGAATTTGGGTAAATCTCATCTTTATCTTTCTATGAGTAGATAATTATAATACCCCTGGGTTCTGGACTCTGAAATTTCTAAGGTGTTATAGACACTTCCCTGACCACAACTCAAGTGATGAGTCGTTATCACTCATCACGAGTCGTAGAGTGGGACTCATTATGTCAATAATAAGATTGCCCTGGATTTTTGCCTTGATCACGAGTCTTCATCATGACTCGTAATGACTGATAACGAGTCTTGATGAGTGACTCGTGGTCCTAACAGTGAGATTCCAAAAATTTGACCCTCAGGTGATGAGTCCAGGTAATGACTCATGGTTAGACTTTACGAGTCATTACTTGAGTAGTGACAATGGGCCCAGAATTTCTAGCATATTTTAATTAAGGCTATATTGGTCTTGTCCTCCCTTCACACTTATTGCCTATGAAATAAAAACACTAAGGGACCCTATTATCCTTAATTACTCAAATCAAAACCTACTTTCTTCATCTTAAACTCCCCAAGGCAAGAGAAAACTAGGGTTCATAAGGAATTCATCTTTCAATCTCCAAACTTTAGATTTTCTTCCAAATTCTTTGGTGTTTTAGGCATGTCTCTTATTCCTAACTTGAATTTTATACTATGACATGTGTTTTAATATTTGTTCATGTGATTTAATTATTGTGTTTGAAATTGGGTTGAGGGCTTTTAATGATTATCACTTAAATTATATTTCTCATGTTTTAAAAGTATTGTGTATACTTAAATTAAAGATCTTTGGGACTGAATGGGAGCATTTTATGGAATTTGGAATGGGGAACATGGGTTTCCCCAAATGATGGATTTTGGCTTGGTAATGGCATTAACCTCAACCCACCTACATGATTTTGGTTTTAAATATAAAATTTGCATGATTTAACTTACTTTTGAAACTATTGTATTACATTAACAGAAAAATGGATATAAATGAATTTAAAAGGCCTTGGTGGCCATAGTTTTAGATTTGTAAAGGAACTTAGGAGTCAATTGGTTAATTGGAATGGATTGGCTTGATTATATAAGCTTTCAGGCATAATTGGTATGATGATACCAAGTGGTAAATGACTTAATATAAGACTCCTTGATTTATGGTTGGGATTATGTCCAAAAATAGTTTCAATTTGGGCTTAAAAGAGGCTATGTAGCTCACCGTAAAGGTATAGCTCTCGAGAGAACCAGTACGGGAAACCATGTTTTTCAGCGTGGGGGTCTATATGACCATCTAGCTGCTTCACACATTATATTTTTAGGATGGCTAGAGCCTTGGTGTCTCTAGCTCTCCTTCGTGTGGTTAATACGTACTGAGGACCTTTTATCAGGGGGAGTTGAACCCATACAGCTTGTGGGTGCCCTTAGGATGAATAGAGCTACACAATCCAGGTTAATATTTTACAATTTCATACTCATGACCCTTTTACCTTATCCCAGCATCCTATATATACATATATATATATATATATATGAATATGTGCATGTAGTTTTGATTGATTTTGGAAATGGTGTTACTTTACCACTTTACCTAAGTTACATACTAGTTCTTATCCACTAACCATTAATATAGGGTTTGAAGACTTTTCTATATCCCTATGTAGCGTTAGGTATTGCAGTTGTCTGTTGAGTTTTTGTGAAATGGAGAGCTTCTATCTTTTGAAAAGCCTTGTCATTTTATTAGGTTTCTTTTCATATTTTGGGAATTAAGGATTTCATTTGGCTATAGTCGAGGGCATGTCCCAACTTTACTTGGTATTCTGGTTTTAGAGGCTTTTGTGGACAAATATGGGTTAGTTGTTTGTTTTAGATTCTTAGAATTGACATTTGGTTTTTATAGCCTTCTGTAACACCTCGCATTCTTGAGATAGAAATCAAACCATCATTTCTATGTGTGTAAACTCTAATTCCATGATTTATCTTTGAATACATGTGTCATGATGTTTATCCTAGTGTTTAAAGTGCTTATGAGGCAAAAAATATTCATAGAAATCACTTAGAGCAAAGTTCAGCTAAGAGCCTTTGATTCGGCCAAATTTTAGTATTTGATTCTACAAGGGTCAACTTTGAACGTGTATAAATTTGGATATATGTGGAATTTTTCAGCTCAAGACCCAACAAATTATAGATAATTGAATTATCTTTCCAACAATATCAAGTTCCCCTTAATCCGATACCCAAACAAAAAGTTATGATTATTTTTGTCAGAACCAGTAAGTGGCCGTGATAGTGCCGCAACACGGGACTAAGTTACCTCATCTTGCTCCGCAACACATAGTAATGTTTTCTTGCATCTGTAAATATAAGACAAAAGGGCATTTTAGTCATTTTACCTTGCCCCAGCATCCAAGTGATGGATTAAAACACCAATAGGACATTATTTGCCCACTTTTCATCATCAAACCCTTATTAAACCCTCCTCCTCCCCAAGAACAAAATTTAAACTTTTTCCCCACGAAATTAAAGAATTCAACTTCCAAGTTCAAGAATCTTCAAAAAAAAACATCAAGACTAAGGATACTTTCATAAGTTCATCATTCAAATCCCAAGGTTCAAGCTTTCTTCCTCAAGAATTCAAGGGTTCAAGTTCCAATTTCAAGTTTCTTAGAGAACTAGTTCAATTAAGGTAGAGGGAGTTCATCCACGGGCCCCTTTCATCCATGGAGCACAAAAAACTTTTCTTGGATTAAAATATGAGTTTTCTCTTTATGATCAAGTTGTATATATTCAAGATGAGTTTTATTCATGTTTTCCCTTGGTAGTTTAACTAAATCACATTAACGTATGATTCTATGAAAAGTCAAGTTATCTCATGTTTTAAGTTCCAATTTCTTGAGTTATATTCAAGTGAATTTCATGCTTTATTATCAAGCTATGATCTTATCCACATAACCATGTTATTTTTCTATTTTAAGACATTCCTATGGCTAAGTTCATGATTCTCATATGTTTGATAAAATGTGTATGTTTTGGGATCTTTGAACCATGATTACATACTACAGTATTTCAAGTTTGATATCGTATTTTCCTTATAATCATTCAATGTTGGCGAGTTATGAACACCCAATACCTATGTGTTTTACATGATTTCTATTATTTAAGTAACAACTCAGTTAGACCATAGTTTTAATATCATATTTAGAATATCATGATCATGTTGAGCATTATCTATTTATATGTTTATAATTACCTCAGAACTAATATGCATTGTTATTTTCAAAATACCATGACCTGAGCTTATCAGTTATCAGTTATCAGTGCATGCACCAGTTAGTATTTTAGTGTCTTTCGGTTAGGGGTAAATTTAGCACTGAGTGAAAAGTGTGGATTCAGTGCATCCTACTTCCCTAAAAATTATGTTCCATCATAGGTTTAGGTGCCTCGCCAGAGAGCGTTTTCCCTGGCCCAATATGGGGCTCATTTTAGTGATCACTCTAATTCAAGTTCTACTTCTATGGAAAGGATAGAATAACCCTCATCAATGTGGGTCAGACGTTGGACTCCATGATAGCTCTCTTGTTTTATGTAGGTTACATAATAGCTCCCATAATTTTAGTAAGTATTCAGTATGTCTCATCTAAGGTTTGCTTGACCAAAGCATATAGTTTTTCAGTTTTTCGATTATACGAAATTCAATCTTTCAGATTGCAGATTATCTTAGAAACATATTTATGCTTGGTCTTGCATTCTCATTTTTACTTGTTCATGTTTTTCATGATTAGTATCCTTAATGATCTTCAATCCAGTTTTACAGTATGTGCAGCTTTACGTGAGATTTGCATATAGTATTCATATTTTACCACTTCCCGGCTTTAGTTTTACTTATTTTACAAAAGTAAAGATTGTAAGAAACTAAGTGTAGTGATTCACCATCTTATCAAATTATGTTTGTTATTCATGCTTTAAGTACTTTAACTTTTAGTTTATTTCAGTCTCTTGGTGAGTCTACTTGCACTTAGTATGCATGTTTTAAGATTTTATATGAAATCAGTTTTACTTATTGCATTTACCCCCCCCCCCCTCCCTTACTCGGTACATTCCAAAGTACTGATTCACATATACGTCTATTTTCTACATTATCATATAATGTAGGTACCAGTTGTAGCCTACCTATCCTAATCAGACAGTTTATAGCTTTCAATCAGTAGGTGATGAGTTCTCTTTTTTCGGGGACTTCAGTCAGTTATAGTTCATGTACTTTATTTTGATTAGTCATATGTATTGATTAGTGGTAGTTGGAGTCATGTCCCATCTATCTATAGTCAGTATAGTAGAGGCTTCATAGATTGTTAGTCAGTGTCAATCATGTAATTTAAGTTTCTTTCTTCAGATGTATTATGTTGTAAACTTATTTAGTATTACATTGAATCATATTTTCTTATGATTATGCTTTTACTTATCACATTGTGTTTTTATATACATATTAAATCAGTTACTTAAGAAGTATGCAAGTTCATGGGTTAGGTTGGGATCACTTGTGGTTCTAAGCATCGTGTTACGACTAGGGGTAGTCTCGGGTCATGACAAACTTGGTATTAGAGCCCAGAGTTCAAGTATCCTAGGGTGTCTATGAAGCCGTGTCTAGTAGAGTCTTGCAAAATGGTATGGAAACGTCTATACTTTTATTTAAGAGAATACAGGGTATTTAAGAAATTTTTCCCCTCTTTCATGTCTCAAATCGTACAGTACAAATATTCTCTAAGGAACATATGTATATTCTTACGTTAATCCATTTGTGCCATCTCTGCCTTATTCTTAAGACAACAAAAATATCTAGCTTAAATTCTTACAGATAGAGTTTTTCAGACAGTCCCCATAGACAATTATCGAATTACATGTCGTCTTAAAAAGTATCCTCCAGTGCCTTTATTTTCCCAAAGTATGAAAGATTTCATTCATGTTTATGAAAATCATGCACTAAGCCGAAGTCATATGTGCCCTCAAACCCTTTCTCAAAATCCTATGACAACATATGATCTAGAGTTAGAATCATGAACCTAGAAATTTACCAGTAGTAGAGTGGGGATAATGTTTATCTGGATTTAGTATGTATCCATGGGGCTAGTTGTATGAAAGGTGTATCAATAGGCTTGAAATAGTATATGCAAGAATTTAAGTTATTAATTCAAAATTAAGTATGATGATATGTGTATGATCTAGAGGTATACCTATGATATGTGTATGATCTAGAGGTATACCTAAGGTGATATGGGATTATATTACTTCTAAGTTTTAACAGTATGAATAAGGTTATATACTATATGATATTCTTATTAGCTAACTTATGGGTTATGTTGATGATGTTGGGTATGTTGGTGTAATGATAACTCTCATGGTTTAGGGAAAAAATATAAGTTTAGATATGTGATATTAGTAGGTTATGAAGGAAGTTAGTATGGTTCATTAACGGTTGGGGATATCCATGTTAAGTGTTAGAATTTAAGTTTAGACTGGGGATGGTTGAGCTAATACAAAGAAGAGTTAAAATACTAGATGGTGTGAACTTATGGTGTGACGATACTCTTGAAAATTCTAAGTTAATCAGTGTTTGAGATATTATATGATAAGTATTGAGGCTATAGAAAGATAAGAGTTTTATCTCAGAAGGAAGTACTAGCAGCGAGTTTTACACTTTCAGGTGTAGTCTTTCAGGTTGAGTTTATTATTTATGTGTATTGTTGTATCTCAGACTCTAGAGTAAAGTGGTTGCAGTTTAGTTTAGAGTTTAGGGGTCCACAGATTTAGAATAATGTCTTAAATTAAGGAGGAGATGATAGAACAAGGAACCAAGTCAGGATCTCAGATTCAAAAAGTGGGGATGGTGTGTTGTAGAGTAACAGTATGGGAGGAAGATGTCCGGCCCATTCTTATCTTAGTGAAAAGTTTTATACTTCAGTCATCACGATATCTACTCATGCCTTACATGTCAGCTCCATAATCATAGCCTTATTCATGCACTTTTCATAGAATTATGTACGCTTCCAGTTCCTAGTATGAGGAGTTCCAATTCACTAAGTAGTACAAATCATATTCCCTAAAATTATGAACTCTAAACTCAGGTCATATAGCTCATTACTCATGTACTCATGCTTTATAGAATGTTCAATTCTAGGTACTCATGGTACACCCTTAATAACTAGTGAAATTCAGATTATGTCAAGTATATCAGTTTTGATCTCTGTAATTAATCTATGTCGTGGATACTCTATTCCTCAAGCCTCAGTTAAGTGTCCAAGTTATGTATAGTATTCTTTTATGCTTTAGGTCATCATGTTCTAACTTTCAAAAACCTCTTTTTATGTAAAGATAGTGGTGATGGACAATTGTTTAGATCAGAGAGAGTAATTGTTTTATGCAAAGGAAAGATTATAGTATACTTGTTTTATTTAAGGCTGTAAGAGAGAAGGAAGATTGAGACAAAGTTTTGGTATATGTCATGGTTAGTTGAAAATTTTTGTGTGTTTTCGTAAGAATGGTACAAGAAAGTTATTATAGATAGAGGTTTAGAGAATATGAGAAAGATGCTTTTATGGGTGTTTTCCTAGAAGTTCGTAGGTGGTTATAATAATAGGCTTGAATGTCATGTTGGTATGTAAGTAGATGGGTGCATTGGGTGCTGGTAAATTCCTAGTAAGAGGCTAAATTTAGTTGTTGAGGTAGTAAGAAGAATGATTCTTGAGATGAGAAGTTGTGAACATGCATGGGGTATTGAATTCATGGTTAACACTAGCATTATGGTGTTATGTCCAGTACCTTGTAATTATGAGTTAGGCTTGAACATGATAAGAACAGGTAGTTCAACTAAAACTTTGGCTGGAGTAGTTATTGTACCCATGCATGTATTTAAGGAGTGAGGCTAAGCTTGAATTGGGCAGTTGCATTACCTAAGGCCTAGTAATTCTATCTTGGTTTATGTTTCATAGGCCTATGTTCCATGTTACAGAGTTATAGCTATATTAAGAGTCCTTACACATATATCTTATTAAGATCAAGCCCAAGTTCCTTGCTCCCTACTGTTATTACAACTTCTTAGAAAGAGTATTGAAGAGATACTCCAGTTGAGTATAAGCTTTCAGTATAATTCAGTCTGTATAGCCAGCAATTCAGTTTAGCATTAAAACAAACAAGTTCCTATGGTTTTTCCATCTTTTGATTTAGTCTTACTATCTGAAGTTTCTTGAGTATGGCTATTCCAAGAGGTAATTTGTTCGCATCCATGTAAATTGTGAATTCAGTTCAGTTCATGCATTATGTTTTAGATTTAGATATTTATTCATGATTTAGTTTGTAAGTGTCCCATGCATCATCTCAGTCTTTCCTTAATATTTTAGCCAAGTCAGTATCATTTGGGGGATGAATGACACCAAGGGGGAGATATTGTAATACCCTAATTTTTCATGTCCTTAACCTCTCAACGTTTCTTCATGAAACAATATCCAGCTTGAGGTAATAGTTACTCATAAGTTGACTCTCTCATTTCTATCTCAGCCTTATAACCATTCTCATGCATTGCATGTATTCACGAAATTAATTTAGTTCATGTATCATGCTCAGACTCAGTTATACAATCATATTACAAGTCATGCATATTTAGTATATGGTCGTAGTTACCTTAGTATTCTCAGTCTAACCAATCTCATTTGAGGATGAATGATTCCAAAGAAGAGATAATGTAACACCCTGCATTATTGAGCTAGAAATCAAACTATTATTTATATGTGTGTAAACTCTAATTCCATGATTTATATTTGAATACATGTGTCATTATGTTTATCCTAGAGTTTGAAGTGCTTATGATGTGAAAAATAGTCATAGAAATCACTTAGAGCAAAGTTGAGCGAAGAGCCTTTAATTCGACTAAATTTTTGTATTCGATTCTACAAGGGTAAATTTTGAATGTGTATAACTTTTTATATATGTCAAATTTTTAAGCTCAAGACCCACCAAATTATAGAAAATTGAATTATCTTTCCAACTTTACCAATTTTGCCTTTATCTGATACCTGAGCGAACAGTTATGATCATTTTCATCAAAACCAGTAAGCTGTCGCGATAGCACCGCGACGCAAGACTAAGTTACAGCGTCTAGCGCCATGACAAGGGGTAATATTTTCCTGCATCTAAAAATACAAGCCTAAAAGGGAGTTTTAGTCATTTCTCCTTGACCCTAAGCACCCAAGTGATAGATTAAAACACCGAAATGACATTATTTGCTTATTTTTTATCATCAAACTCTTATGTTAATCCTCCTCCTCTCTAACAACAAAATCGAAACTTTTTCCCCAAGAATTCAAGATTCCAAGTTCAAGAATCTTCAAGAAAACATCAAGAATAGGGTTTATTTCACAAGTTCATCCTTCAAGTCCTAAGATTCATGCTTTCTTCCTCATGAATTCAAGGGTTCAAGTTTGAATTTCAAGTATCTTAGAGAATTCATTCAATTAAGGTATGTGGGAGTTCATCCACGGGTCCCTTTCACCTATGGAGCCCAAAAATCTTTTCTTGGATTAAAATATGATTTTTTTTCTTTATGATCAAGTTGTATAGATTTAAGATGAGTTTTATTCATGTTTTCCCTTGGTAGTTGAACTCAAATCAGATCCACGTATGATTCCATGAAAAGTCAAGTTATCTCATGTTTCAAGTTCTAATTTCTCATGTTATATTCAAGTGAATTTCATGTTATATTATCAAGTTATGGTCTTAACCACATAACCATGTTGTTTTCCCATGTTTAAAGACATTCCCATGGCTAAGTTCATGATTCTCATGTGTTTGATAAAATGTCTATGTATTGAGATCTTTGAACCATGATTACATACTACAGTATTTCAAGTTTGATATCGTATTTTCTTTATAATCATTCAGTGTTAGCGGGTTATAAACACTCGATACCTATGTATTTTACATAATTTCCATTTTTCAAGTAACAAGTTAGTCAAACCATGGTTTTAATATCATATTTAGAACACCATGACCGTGTTGAGCATTATCTATTTATATGTTTATAATTACATCAGAATTAGTATGCACTATTATTTTCAGAATACCATGACCTGAGCTTATCAGTTATTAGTTATCAATGCATCCATCAGTTAGTATTTCAGTGTCTTTCAGTTGGAAGTAGGACTTAGCCTTTAGTGGGAAGTGTGGTTTCAGCGCATCCTACTTCCTCAGAAACTATGTGCCACCATAGGTTTAGGTCCTCGGCAGGAAATATTCCCTTTTCCCAATATGGGCTCAGTTTAGTTATCACTCCAGTTTATGTTCTACTCTGATAGCAAGGATAGAACAACCCTCATCAACATGTGTCGAAAGTTGGATTCCATGATAGCTCACATGGTTTATGTCGGTTACATGATAGCTCCCACAATTGCAGTCAGTATTCAATATGTCTCATCTTAGGTTTGCTTGACCAAAGCATACAGATTTTCAGTTATACAGAATTCTGTCTTTCAAATTATAGATTATCTTAGAAATATGTTTATGCTTGGTCTTGCATTCTTAATTTTACATGTCTATGTTTTCATGCTCAATATACTTATATGATCTTCAGTCCAATTTTATAGCATATTTAGCTTCAATCAGATTTACATACAGTATTCATGTTTTACCATTTCCAGGCTTCAGTTCTACTTATTTTACAAAAGTAAAGATTTTCAGAAACTAAAAGTAGTGATTCACCAGCTTATCAGATTATGTTTGTTACTCATGTTTTAAGATACTTCATCTTTCAATTTATTTTAGCCTCTTGGTGAGTCTACTTGCACTTACATTGCATGTTTTAAGATTTTATATGAAATCAGTTTTACTTACTGCATTTACCCCCACTTACTCAGTATATTCTAAAGTACTGATCCATAAATACATCTATGTGCTACATTGTCTCATAATATAGGTATTAGTTGTAGCCTACCTATCATAATCAGATAATTTGCAGCTCTCAGCCAGCAGGTGATGAGTTTTCTAATTTAGGGGACTACAGTAAGTTGTAGTTCATGTACTTTATTTTGATTATCTATATGTATTGATTAGTGATAGTTGGAGGCATGTCCTAGCTATATATAGTCAGTATAGTAGAGGCTTCATAAATGGTCAGTCATGGAATTTGAGTTTCTTTCTTCAAATGTATCATGTTGTAAACTTATTTAGTATTACATTCAATCATATTTTCTCATGATTATACTTCCACTCAGCACATTATGTTTTTTTATATACATGTTAAATCTTTTTCTCAAGCAGTATGCCAGTTCAAGGGTCAGCTTGGGATCACTTGTGGTTCCAAGCATTGTGTTACGACTAGGGGTAGTCTCAGGTCGTGACACCTTCATTTTATAATTGTAGGTTGATCTTCGTTGTTTATATTTATATGTTCTTAGTTTAAGGATAAGGGGGTGGTCTCCGGCCCACGGTGGGCTTGAGATACCCTCACAATTAGGACCTAGTTTGAGTGATAAGTTTTGTATCAGAGCATGGTTTTGGGTTGTTGGGTATCGACAAAACCATTTTGAGTAGAGTCCTTTTTATGGGTGTGTAGCAAGCCACACTTATAAAGAGAAGGCTACAAGCTATTTTGGAATATTTTCCTTTCTTGTGTTCTATTTTGGGATATAGAGTCTAGTTGTATTGAAATTTCTCTAACTCCTGGTTTACTTGCATTTTAGATCATGCCTATATGAAGATCTAATATTTATAGAATTACTACTGGACCCTATATCCTTCCTTGGGAAAATATAGAGGGGACTCGCCCTATTCATGGAGTGCAAACCTGGTCTAGGGTCCTTGCTCCAGACTATACTATTCCTTGTGGGGTCCTATGGTATCTATTAGTCCTCGTCGGCCTTCTCAGGTTGGTGATACTTTTGATCAGCCACCTCAGGGAGATATCTCTAATGCAAGGTTCTATTAGTCTATTCATATGCTTGCTCAATTAGTAGCATCATAGTTTCATCAGTTTGATAGTGTTGGTTTAGCTGTGAGTTCATCTAAGATCACTCAAGTTGTCTAGTTCATGAGGTTAAATCCCCCAAACTTTACAGTCTCCAAGGTTAATGAGGATCCTCGAGGGTTTATTAATGAAATGGAGAAGATTTTTAAGGTAATGCTTGCTGATATAGAGGGTGTGGAGATTGCTATTAACTAGTTGAAAGATGTAGTGTATCAGTGGTATGAGGAGTGGGAACAGTTGAGAGGTGATGATATTGAGTCGTTGGTATGGGATGAGTTTTTGGGTGCCTTTCTTAATAAATCCTTTCCTCAGGAGTTGAGGGAATCTAAGGCTAAGGATTTTGTAAACTTGAAGTAGGGTAAGATGAGTATGAAATAGTATGCCCTAAAGTTTCACCAGTTAGCCCGTTATGCTCCAGACTTGGTATCTAACATGAGGTCCAAAATGAGAAAGTTTGCTTTTGGTTTGGATCGTGACTTAGTGTTAAGAGTGTAAGGATACTATGTTGAATAACAATATGGATATCTCCAGGTTAGTGATTTATATATAGCAGGTAAAGGATGAAAAGAAGAAGCATGTGGAGACTGGAGAGAGTCAGAGAAAGATTTTAGATATTAAGAGCAGGGTATCAATTAGCAGAATAGTGGGAGAGACAGTAGGCAATCGACCAAGAAAAAGAATTATGGAGGTTATTACTCATATTTGTCAGCTAGTGCTCCTTACCCTAAGCTTTCAGGTGATCGTTGCTTTCAGGCTAGTAGTGGTTCTAAGGAATAGGGTGCCCAGTCTCAGGATAGTAGAGCTTAGTCAGCCCCCTCTTATCCTCTTTGTCGATTTTATGGACAGCTTTACCATGGTCATTATAAGGAGGGGATAAATTAGTGCTATAATTATGGTCAGCTTGATCATATACAGTGAGATTGTCTTTCATCCAGGGTTGCCACTAGAGCTAATAAGGTTTTTCTATCGCTACCTCTTCAGCTCCAGCACCTAATTTCACTACATCTGCTACCGGTACTAACCATAATCATCTCATTTCACTTTCTACTCATTAGGAATTTGAGGCATTCCTAGATATTATTACTGGAATGCTATAGTTTTTCTCTTGTAGTGTTTATTGTTTGCTTGATCTGGGTTCTACCCTATCCTATGTAACTCCTTACGTGTTTTTATACTTTGGTTTTGGTCCTAAAAATATTTTAGAACCCCTTTCCTGTGTCTACTCTAGTGGGTGATTCTATTATCGCTAGAAAAATTTATAGGGGTTGTGTGGTGTCCACTCTTTCATATAAAAACAATGGTGGATTTGACAGAACTAGATATGGTATATTTTAATGTTATCTTAGGG
Source organism: Capsicum annuum (assembly GCF_002878395.1). Lineage (NCBI taxonomy): Eukaryota > Viridiplantae > Streptophyta > Magnoliopsida > Solanales > Solanaceae > Capsicum > Capsicum annuum. Next base: position 129,643,521 of record NC_061120.1, read on the forward strand.
ATGGATTGGCTTTATTCATATTATGCTTCCCTGGATTATAGGACCCAAAAGGTCTGTTTTTATTTTCCCAGTAAACTAGTATTAGAATAAGAGAAACGTTCCTTGGTACTCAAAGAGAGGTTTATCTCGTATCTTAAAGCTCAAAAATGATTTACAAAAGGTGTTTGTATTACCTAGTTTGGGTCAAGGATTCTAATTCTGAGGGTTCCTCATTGCAGTCTGTCCCTATGGTTAATAACTTTCCTTAAGTCTTTTCCTATGATCTTCCTGGAACTTTTCCTAATAAGGAGATAGATTTTGGGATTGATCTTCTACTGGATACCCATCCCATTTTTATTCCTCTTAATAAGATGGTTCTAGCCAAACTAAAAGAGATAAAGGAGCAGTTAAAAGATCTTCTTGATAAGGGTTTCATTCGTTCTAGTGTTTCTTCATGGGGTGCTCATGTGCTTTTCGAGCAAAAGTAATATAGGTCTTTTTGAATGTGTATAGACTATAGGCAGCTGAATAAGGGTACAATAAAGAATAAGTACCCTCTTCCTAGGATTAATGACATATTCTACCAGTTTCTGGGTGCTAGGTGTGTCTCTAAGATTGATCTTTTTTGGGGCTATCATCAGTTGAAAATTTGGGAGGTTAATATTCCTAAGACTGCTTTCCGAACCTAATATGGTCACTATGAAATTCTTGGTTATGCCATTTGGGTTGACTAATACTTTGGCTGCCTTTATGGATCTTATGAATTGGGTTTTTTAAGAAGTTTTAGGATTTACTTGTTATAGTCTCCATTGATGACATCTTGGTGTACTCTAAAGTGAGAAGGTTCATGCAAATCACATCCGAATTATGTTGGAGACTCTTAAGGACCAAAAGTTTTATGCAAACTTTTCTAAGTGTGAGTTTTGGTTAAGTGTTGTGACATTTCTTGGCCATGTTATTTCTAGCAAACAGATCAAGGTGGATCCGCAGAAAGTTAAGGTAGTTAAAAAATGACCTAGACCCATGACTCCAATTAATATTCGGAGTTTTTTGGGCTTGGATAGGTATTATAGGAGGTTTGTAGAGAGTTTCTCTTTTATTGCTTCTCCGTCGACCAAGTTAACTCAGAAGAAAGTTAAGTTCTTATGGTCCAATACTTGCGAGGGTAGCCTTGAGAAGTTGAAGGATAAGTTGACTTCTGCTCTAGTTTTGACCTTACCCAAGGGTACTGATAGATTTGGGGTGTATTGTGATGCATCAAATATGGGACTGGGTTGTGTTTTGATGCAACACGGTAAGGTTGCAACTTATGCTTCCAAGCAGCTTAAAGTTCATGAGAGGAACTATCAGACTCACGATCTAGAGTTGGCAACTCTGGTCTTCGCTCTGAAAATTTGGCGCCATTACTATATGAGGTACATGTGGATATTTATTTAGATCATAAGAGTTTGCAGTATGTTTTTACTCAAAAAGAGTTGAATCTCAAGTAGAGAAGGTGGCTTAAACTACTTAAGGATCATGACATGAGCCTTCACTATAATCCAGGTAAAGATAATGTTGTTTTGATGCTCTTAGCAGGTTGTCTATAGGAAGTATATATCATGTGGATAAGGTGAAGAGAGGATTGGTGAAAGATATTCACAAGTTGGCTAATTTAGGAGTTTATCTCTTAGACTCCAGGGATGGAGAAGTGATTATTTAGGAAGTAGTTAAATCATCTCTTGGTACTGAGGTAAAGGAGAAACAAGCTTTGGATCCCATAATGATGCAAATTAAGGATAATGTGGGTCAGCAAAAGGTTATGGCTTTTGAGATTGGAGAAGATGGAATCTTGAGATATCAACGTAGGCTGTGTGTTCCTGATGCTGATAGGCTGTGGGAAAAAATTTTGACTAAGGCTCATAAGTCTAGATTATAGTTCATCGAGGTTCGACTATGATGTACCATGACTTGAAGAAAATCTACCAGTGGAATAATATAAAGAGATATGTAGCAAATTTTATGGCTAAGTATATGATTTTTCAGCAAGTTAAGGTTGAACATTTGAGGCCTAGTGTCATGTCTCAAGAAATAGAGTTGCCCATGCGGAAGTGGGAGATGATTAATATGGAATTTATTATGGATCTTCCATGGTCTTGCAATAAGTATGATTCTATTTGTGTCATTGTGGATAGAATGACAAAGTCTGCTCACTTTTTGCCTTGAGGACTAATTACTAAAGAGAGGATTATGCTAAGCTATTCATTCAGGAGATTGTGAAGTTACATGGTGCGCCGGTGTCCATTATTTTAGATCGAGGTACGCAGTTCTCTTCTTACTTCTGGCATTTAATTTAGAAAGGTTTTGGTACTTAGGTGAACCTGAGTACCGCTTTCCACCCTCAGATGAATGAGCAAGCGGAGCGTATAATTCAGGTGAACTCAATAATGTTATCATTTACCTCTTATTAAGTTTATTTATAATAACAGTTATCATTCTAGCATTCAGATAGCCCCTTTTGAGGCTCTCTATGGTAGGAAGTATAGGTCTCATATCTGATGGTTTGGGGTTGGGGAGACTAGGTTGTTTGGCCTTGACTTGGTTCACCAAGCCATAGAGAAGATGAAGGTAATTATAGAAAGACTTAAGACTGCTCAGAGTTGCCAAAAGTCTTATACAAATGTAAGGCAGAGGGAGTTCGAATTCGAGGTTAGTGATTGGGTGTTCTTAAAAGTTTCTCCTATGAAAGGAGTTATGAGATTTAGGAATAAGAGAAAGCTCAGTCCTCGTTATATTGGTCATATCAGGTTGTGAGGAGAATTGGGAATGTTGCATATGAGTTAGATTTACCTGCGAGTTTGGGTTTTATTCATCTTATTTTCCATGTGTATATGCTGAAAAATGTATGGGAGATCCTTCTTTGATAGTTCCTATTGAGGATATTAGTGTTACGGATTCCTAGTCTTATGATGAAGTTCGAATTCAGATATTGGATAAGCAAGTTTGCAGGTTGAGGACCAAGGATGTAGCTTCGGTCAAGATGCTTTGGAGGAATCAAAAAGTGGAAGAAGCTACATGGGAAGCTGAGGAAGATATGAAGGCCAAGTATCCTTATTATTTCTTATTCCTAACGTTGGATGAAAATGCTTGAGGTATGAGTTTCATTTTCCCTCTTATTGCATTCTTAATTTTTTTCCTAGAAATATGGTTGTGTTTTATCTGTTATCGTACTAAGGGAGCCCTAACTTATCTTTAAGGGATAAATGATCCTAAAGGGGGGATAATGTAATGCCTCTAGATTCTAGACTTTGAAATTTTTGAGGTGTTGTACACTGTCCTGACCACAACTCAAGTGGTGAGTCATTATCACTCATCACGAGTCATAGAGAGAGACTCATTATGTCAACAGTGAGATTGCCCTTGGTTTCTTCCTTAATCACGAGTCTTAGTCATTACTCGTGATTTATAACGAGTCGTGATGAGTGAATCATGGCCATAACAGTAAGGTTCTATAAATTTGACCCTCAGGTGATGAGTCCAGGTAATGACTCGTGGTCAGACCTCTAGAGTCATTACCTGAGCCATGATAGTTGGGCCCAAAATTTCCTGCATGTTTTAATTAAGGTTATTTTGGTCTTTTCCTCACTTCACACCTATTTCCCATGACCTAAAAACACTAAGGGACCCTATTATCCTTAGTTACTCAAATCAAAGATTGCTCTCTTCATCCTAAACTCCCCAAGGCAAAAGAAAACTAGGGTTCATAAGGAATTCATCCTTCAAACTCCAAACTTTGGATTTTCTTCAAAAATTTTTAGTGTTTCTGGCATGTCTCTTATCCCTAACATGAATTTTATACTATGGCATGTGTTTTAATCATTGTTCATGTGATTTAATTGTTGGGTTTGAAATTGGGATGAGGGCTTTAGATGATTATCACTTAAATTATATTTCCCATGGTTATATGACCTGTGTATACTTAAATTGATAATCATTGGGACTTAATGGTGCATTATTGCAGAATTTGGAATGGGGAATATTGTTTTCCCCAAAATTGATGAATTTTCGCTGGTAATGGCATTAACCTCAACCAACATGCTTAATTTTTGTTTTGAATGTGGAATTTGCATAATTTAACTCACTTTTGAAACTATTGTATTACATTAATGGACAAACGGATAAAAATTGATTTGAAAGGCCTTGGTGGGCATAGTTTTGGATTTGTAAAGGAACTTGGGAGACAATTGGTTAATTGGAATGGATTGGCATGTTATATAAGCTTGCAAGCATAATTGGTATGACGATACCAAGTGATAGATGCCTTAATATTAGAATCCTTTGTTTATGGTTGGGATTATGTGCAAAAATAATTTTAATTTAAGCTTAAATGGGGTTATGTAGCTCACCGTGAAGGTGGAGGTCCTAGGGGGACCAATACTAGAAATCATGTTTGCAGGTGTAGAGGTCTATATGATTGTGTTCTTGGTTCATACTTTATATTTTTGGGATGGCTGAAGCCTTGGCGTCGTTGGCGCTCCTTTGGATTTCCTTGATTCATGAGGTTAACACTCACTAGGGCCCTTTCAATAGGGGAAGCTGAACCCATATAGCCCGTGTGTGCCCTTAAGACAGATAGATCTACACAATCCAGGTTAATATTTCACAATCTAATGTTCATGACCCTTTTAACCTATCCCGACATCCTATATACATATATATGAATGTGGGCATGTTCTTTTGATTGATTTTGGAAATAGCATTAATTTATTACTTTCCCTGAGTTACATATCAGTTCTTATCCCACTGACCATCCTAGGATGCTACATCGATTCATGATGTAGGGTCTGAAGACTTTTATGTTACCTCTGTACAGCGTTAGATGGTGCGGTTGCTTGTTGAGTCATTATGAAGTGGTGAGCTTCCATCTTTTTGAAAGCCCTGTCATTATGTTTATTTTCATATTTTGGAAATTAAGAAGTTCCTTTGTTTATAGTCGGTGGCACGTCCTGACTTCATTTGGTGTTCTGGTTTTAGAGGCTTTTGTGGTAAAATGTGGGTTAGTTGTTTGTTTTGGATTTTTAGAACTTACATTTGGTTTATCTACCCTTTGTATTATTATTGTAGGTTGGTTTTCGCTATTTATATTTATGTGCTCTTGGTGTAAGGCTAAGGGGGTGGTCTCCAGCCCACGGTGGGCTTGAGATACCTGTCATGACTATGCCCTGGTTTGGGCCGTGACAGTAATTTTTTTGCTTAGAGTTATACTTGAATAAGTTGCTATTATTGTATGGGTGTTGCTTATTTGTCTTCCTATATAATTTACATAGTTTTTACTCCCATTCCATGTTTGACTTGAGAATTAGTGGTTGCAAACTCTTGTTATCCTTGAACCCTCATCATCCTTGACAAAGGGGATGAGTATGAGGAATGAATGTAAACAATTACTTGGTTTACATCACTTAATTGTATCTCTTAGACATAAGGATACTAATTGAGGCTATAGATTACTCAAATCGCACTTATGAGGTATTCGAAAGAACCCATTTATGATATTTTGGTGTTTCATTGACAAATTGACATTAAATACCTATAATCTAGCCTACCCATGACTTTTATCTAATTTAAGACAAATATTTAATTACCCATGCATGAACCTACACTTAGTAAAGAGTAACCTCAAGTCTCATTCCATATTCGGTCCAACTCTAGTCATTTTTAGCTTTAAAATTGCATTATCAGTACAATAAAATTGTTGACACTAAAAGTGTTCGAACAAACCCCCCAATTTTACTTTATTGTTTGAATTACACCGTATTATGAGCTAACTTTTAGTTGCTTCTAACACTAAGCTTGAAATATGTGTCCTCATTCCCTAAGGATTCGACCTCAACTCTTGTGTAACTATAATGGCGATGATTGCTTATACCTCAGAGGTATAATTTGAGCGTCATCAAATTTTGGCATCATTGTCTGGGAGTGAAACATAGTTTTTTCTTATAGTGTTACTAGTCAGTTTGAGTTAGTCGTGTAGTGTTTATTTTACATTATTTGTTATTTTTGTTCTTTCTCAGGTAATGACCATAGTATACATGATACCATAAATTGACATGATATAAATACCAATACTTCTGATGGGTATCTCGAGGATGATGATCACCTCAGTAATATAGGCTAAGCTAGTACCATTCATATACTACCGGTGGTTAGAAATAGAGTATTTCATGTTACTAGCATGATGCTTAATTTTCTATAAATGAGAGGATTGTTTCGGGGTCAACCCCATGAGGATGCCAATCTACACTTGAAGAATTTCATTGACATATGTTTTCCATTTGATATCGCCCACATATCTAAAGAATCAATTTTCTTGCATCTTTTCCCATACGCATTGGCTAGAGAAGCAGTCTTGTGGTTGTGAGAGTTGCCCGTAGGATCTATCACTTCATAGGTTGTGCTAATGGAAGCATTCTTAGATTAGTTCTTTCCTCCTTCATGGATGTTGCAACTAAGGTATGAAATCATCAAATTTTTCTAACTTAATGGAGAACCATAACATGAGGCTTGGAAATAATTTAACAAGAAGCTAATGTAGTGCCAAATAATGAGATCCCGAATAAAATGCTTCTTTAAATCTTCTATAGGGCCTTGAACTAATTGAATAAGACGGTAGTCAATAACACGGCCAGAGGATCTATGAATCTTATAGTGTTGCATCAGCTTTAATCAAGTGACCAAGCAAAGCAGAAGTTAACAAACAAGAGGTACTGAGGTGGTCATGGGGGATCCCTCCACATATTTTGTAAGCCAAAAATAAAGGAAAAAAGGATGATGAAACAGATAAAAATATGGCTAAAGTGATGACTCAACTTGATCTTCTCACCAAGTATGTAATGAGGGCACCACTAAAGGCAGTCAATGTCATCGTTTCTAAGAATGTTAAAGCTTATGAATATAAAGAGGCAAAATGTCTTAATGAGGAAATTTGGTTATTGTCAAACCAACTGGGGCATTCTCGCCCTACCTATCAAAGGCAAGGTGTTAACCAAGGTTGAAAGGAAAGGGATTGTAATGGAAGGACCATGATCGAGATAGATATTTTCATGATAAATATTGTGATAGAGAGAATGATTGGAGAGATAAAGATAGAGACCATGACCAGTACATTCTTGTACATGATTGGGCCAAGGGAAAAGAGTCAAGCTCTATGGTCCGGAGAAGTTCAAGAGTGAAGATGTCCTTGCTAGTATCTTAATGGGAGTTGAAAGAAGTGATAGGATATTGGGAGAAATAAAAAGTGATTTTTCACAACTCAATCAAGCGGTTACCTCTCATTCTGCCTCTATCAAGTAACTTGAAACTCAATTGGGACAAATCTTAGCTCATCTCAATGCAAGGCCAAAATGTTGATTACCTAGTTACACGGTTGCTAATCCTAAAAATATTCTGACATCATGGAAATTGTTACTAGAAGTGGTTAAAATCTTGGTAAAAATATTATTAATGTTGATAAATACTCCAATAAAAGGAGAAGTGATGAGCAAGCCAATAGAAAGAGAAAGTATTTAGAAAATTCAAACGATGATGTTCCAAATCATAATGAGCCAATTGTTGAAAAGCCAAAGGTAGTTGAATAAACGGTTGAAAGTGAGGAAGCACCACAAATGGTTGATTGTAATGCTCTAAAACTAGAAGAAACTATAGTTGTCTCAATGCCATAAATCAAAATTCCTCCCTCATTTACACAAAGACTCAAGAAAGAAAAATGATATTAAGTTCAAGAAATTCCTTAAAAAATTAAGCAACCTATCGGTGAATACAATATTGTTGGAAACTTTACAAGAGATGTTGGGTTTGCTAAATCCATGAAGGACTTGGTCACAACGAAAAAAGTTATGTATTTTGAAACTATTGAGGTAACACACAATTTTAGTGTCATGATGTCTAGCACAATGGTTGTGAAGATAGAAGACTCGGGTGCATCACTATTCTGGGGTGTATAAATTTGGAAAAACAATGTGTGATCATGGGACAAGCATTAATTTGATGTCATTAGTCGTGTGTTAGAAGATAGGTTTGGTGTAACACCCCAGGTTTTTAGTCCTTGGAAATTTCTAAAATCTTATCCTTACTATCCTAACTACAACTTACCCAATGAGTCATAGGAAGTCTTGATG
>NC_061120.1:129654652-129677515 GCF_002878395.1 Capsicum annuum
ACTATCCTAACTACAACTTACCCAATGAGTCATAGGAAGTCTTGATGAGTCATTAGACCAAAATTGCAGCCTGACCAGTGTGTGTGGCTAAGTCTTCTACTCTGAGTATGAGTGGCTCACTATGAATTGTGAGGACACTTTATGAGTAATTGTGGACAAATCATATGTCCAGTATATACCCAAATAGTTGTTGTGTTGACTACGACAATACCCTACAAGTCATAGTATCCTATTATGAGTTGTATTAGGTAAGTCGTAGGGTCAACAGTGTTTGTGTGCCCTAGAAACTGTCTTGGATACGACTCATGGTGATGAGTCGTAATAAATCCCTATGAGTAGTATAGTGACCTGTTGTTATTGACGAATAAATTTTAGGTTTTAATTTAAAGGTACTTCGGACAAATCCCTGCTAATGCAGTTAAAATCCCATGTTCATAAAGCACTCAAAGGGGTTATTTCTCATTCATAACATAACTAAACACTCTCAAAACTCTCTCAAAAACTTCAAGGTCAAGATACTTAGGGTTTCCAAGAAGTAGGTCATCCAAGGGATCAAGGGTTAAAATCTTCCCACAAAACTTGGTCTTTTAGGCATAATGCTCTTCCCTACTTATTAATTTATGAAAGGCCTGAGTTTATTACATTGTTTAATTTAATGGTTTTTAATGTGGGTTTCCAACATGGTTGAGGGTTTTGACATGGTTGCTCCTTGAATTATTTTCCCATTATTTATTATACATGTCTTAATATAAATAGTTTGGAATATGTTGGTTGCATGGAAATGGTGAATAAACTAAAGGGTCATGGTTTTTCCTAAATTGATGTTTTAAAAATCAGAATTGGTTTGGAACAATGGTGTTCCTCAACCTACTTGAGTAAATGGTTTTGAATTGTAAAATTGTCACTTGGTTTGACTTTCTCACCTATGTTATTGCATTGCATAATTGGTAAACCAATGGACTTAGATTTTAAAGGCCTTTTTGGATATCATGTTAATGAATGAAGATGGCAAGGCGTTCTTCCAAAATATTGATATTAATAAATAAAAGGAGCAAGGTGTTCCCCTAAGTTTTAATGTAATTGTTATGGCATATAGATAAGCTTACAATTACTTGGGTATGACGTACCCATAGTGTACCTTAACGGTTGGTGCATGGATTAATAATTGGGTCATGTGAAACTTGCTTTAAATTAGGCTTAATGGGGGTTATATAGAAAAACCATAAGGATATGGGTCTTAGACGACTTGTACTGGAAACTCGTATTTGCCGACATGAGGTTTGGTCTTGGCGACCTGTGTGCATATGTCACACTTGATATATTTTTGGGATGGCTAGTTGCCTTGATGGATTTAGCTTTCCCTTGGATTTTCTTTAGTTCGTATGGCTAACATGCACTGGTGCCCTTTCAGTAAGGGGAGCTAAACCCATATAGCCCGTGGTTGCCTATTATGACTATTGAGATACATACTCTAGGATAATATTTTACTTCATGCTAAACCTTGTTCCATATTCCGGCATATTATTTATATATGTATTATGATGTGGTTCATATGGTATTTGAAATGGTTCGACTTAACATTATTTTGTTCCCTAACCCATAGCTACATGTCAGTGTTAACGTTACTAACCATCTTCGGACACTGTATCCCTACACGATGCAGGCACCAGAGATACTGCTACTTTTTCTGTACAGAATTAGGTAGATTGGCTCAAGTTTATCGGTACATTGTGGTGAAGTGGTAAGCCTTCATTCTCCAAAATACTTAGACATTTCTTCAGTCCTCTATAAGAGCTTGGATAAGGAATATGCTTTGGAATTATCTCTTAATTTGGTATTGGAATGCAAAGCTTCTCTATTAAACAAATACATGGACATCACCAGGTTGGTGGTGTACATTTAATAGGTTGAAAAGGAAAAGAAGAAGCAGTTGAGATAAGTAAAAGGTAGAATAAGAAGTTTTGATATTCGAATCAGGGTGGAGGTCAACAGAAAAGTGGTAGGTACGGTAGAAAATGGTCTAAGAAGAAGTGGGGAAATTCTAGTTTCTACTCTATGGCAAATGCTCTTTATCTGAAGCAGTCGGGTAATCATCGTCTTCAGAACAGTGATGGTACCAAGTCACAATGTGACTAATCTCAGGCCAGTGGGGCCTAGTCAGCTCCATCCCATCTTCCTTGTAGATTTTATAGATAATTGCATCATGGTTTATGTGATGAGGGAAGAAATAAGTGTTTCAGGTGTGGCCAGCCTGGCCACTTTCAAAGGAACTGCCCTTCAGGCGATGTTTCTACGGGGTGAATAAAGTCCCATTTGTTGTTTTTCTGCTCCCACACTAAAGCGTGCTACTTTTGGATTTGATACTAGTCAAAACCGTCTGTATGCTCTTGCTACCCGTCAGGATTATGAGGTGTCTCTTGATGTTGTTACTAGTACGCTAAAACTTTTCTCTCGTGATGTGTATTATCTACTTGATCATAGGTCTACTCTATCTTATGTGACCCCTTATATGGCTATTCATTTTTGTATTAGTCCTGAGTATATTTTGGATCTTTTTTCTATGTCCAACCTAGTTGGTGACTTTATTATGCCTCGAAGAGTCTATAGGGGTTGTGTGGTATCATTTGTTGTAGGGAAACATTAGCGAATTTAATAGAGTTGGGCATGCTAGACTTTGATGTGATTTAGGGGATGGATTTCTTGCACTTATACTATGTTTTCCTTGATTGTCGAACTCGAAGAGTCAATTTCCATTTCCTAAATGAGATAGTTATTGAATGGGAAGGTAGTTCCCTAGTGCCCAAGAGAAGGTTTATATCTTATCTTAGAGCCCTAAAATTGATTTCCAAAGGGTGTCTCTACCATTTAGTCATGTTAGGGATTCTAGATCCAAATGTCCTTCATTTCAATCTATCTTTGTGGTCTGTGAGTTCCTCGAGGTGTTTCCTAATGATATTCCTAGTATTTCTCTCAATAGGGAAATTGATTTTGGGATTGATCTTCTTCCAGACACTCGTCCTATCTCTATCCCTCCTAATAGAATGGCTTTGGCTGAGTTCAAAGAACTTAAGGAGCAGCTGAAAGATCTTTTGGTAAGGGTTATATCTGCACTACTTAATAAAATGAAGGGGGCTTGCACCCCACTATGAGGGACCAGTTCCCTTAGAGTCGGGCGCAGGAAATTAAATAGTAAAGCAGTAAGTAAACAAAACTTGGCTGGAAATTAAAGAACACAAATATTTAATGTGGAAACCTCCTTACTCAAGGGAGAAAAGACCATAGCTTGCCCTCACAAGCACTCAAAAATTCACTATAATCAACCTCTTGATTACAAACTCAATGGGACTTTAACTCTAAGCTCTATCAGTTTGCATTAACTCTATTACAAACCTACCTTGACAACTCTGTCAAGAACTCACCTCGATATTGATTAACTCTAACCAATATCAAACTCTGTAACTCTACCTAAGCACTCTCAAGAACACAAGAAAAGAGCATTACTCTTATAACATAGGTAATTTAATTACAGACTCAAACATGACTCAAGAACACTCTATTTTAGCACACACAGAAACTATGAACTTGAGTAATGTTGCAAAGTTGAGTTTTCATCGATTTTTACTTGAACAATCTAATTGCAAAAAACTACCCAATTGAGAAGCATTATTTTATATTTATAGTGGAATAATGATTAGGTAAAAAATCTAATTAGACAAAGTGTCCTAACTGGTACACATCTCACCTATGCAGTTTATTATACTAGACGACAAAACTGTGCAGGCCATGTCACAGTTGTATATTTCCATAAATACCCAGGGACCTAGTATTTTGTTGTTAGTTGATCACCATCAAAACAAGATATAGCATGTGTTTCTCCTTGGGGCACTTTGGTTCAATTCATGCATAAGAAGTATGGGTCCCATAGAATATGCAAAGATTACCGCTAATTGAATAGGGTAACCGTGAAGAATAAGTATCCCATTTTGAGGATTAATGATTTGTTTAATCAGTTTCAGGGTGCTAAGTTCTTTTCTAAGATTGACCTATGGTCGGTTTATCATCAGTTGAAGATTAAGGAGTTGGATATCCCTAAGACCACCTTTCGAACCCGATATGGTAACTTTTAGTTCTTTGTGATTTTCTTTGGTTTAATTGATGCCCTAGTGGTATTTATGGATCTTATGAACTAGGTTTTCTGTTAGTTCCTGAACTTGTTTATGATTGTGTTCATTGATGATATTTTGGTATATTTGAAGAGTGAGGCGGATCATACCTATCACCTCTATTTAGTGTTCCAGACCCTTAAGGAGCAGCGATTGTATGCTAAATTCTCTAACTATGAGTTCTAGTTAATTATTGTGACTTATTTAGGTGATGTTATTTCTAGAGAAGGGATCATGGTGGATCTACAAAAGTTTATGGTGGCTAAGAAGTGGCCTAGACCCAAGGCTCCAACCAATACTTGAAGCTTCTTAGGTTTAGCTGATTATTATAGAAAGTTTGTGGAGAGCTTTTCTTCTACTGCTGCCCTATTAACTAAGTTGACTCAGAAAAGGGCAAAGTTCTTGTGGTCAGAGGCTTGTGAGGGTAGTTTTAAAAAGTCAAAGGATAAGTTGACTTTGGCTTTAGTTTTGACCCTATCCGAGGGAATGGGTGGTTTTGTGGTTTATTATGATGCGTACCATGTGGAATTAGGTTGTGTGTTGATAGACATGGAAAGGTGGTTGCATATGCTTTTAGACAGCTGAAAGTTTATGAGAAAAACTATCTGATGTATGATTTGGAGTTGTTGGTTGTGGTTTTTCCATAAAGTTCTGGTGTCATTACTTGTATGGGGTTCATGTTGTTATTTTCTCTGACTATAAGAGTTTGCAATATGTGTTCACCTAAAATGAGTTGAATCTCAGGCAAAGAAGATGGCTTGAGTTACTCATGGATTATGACATGAGTCTCCATTATAGTCCAAGTAAAGCTAACATGGTTGTTGATGCTCTTAGCAGGTTATTCATGGAAATCTTGTCTTATGTTGATAGGGAAAAGAGAGCATTAGGGAAAGATATTCAGTGTTTGGCTAATCTTAGGGTTCGTCTCTTATACACCAAAGATGGTGGTGTAATTGTTCACGAAGTGGTAAAGTTATCTCTAGGTGCTGAGGTGAAGGAGAAGCAGATTTTGGATCCTATTTTAATGCAGATCAAGGATGATGTGGGTTACCAGAAAGTGATGGATTTTAAGATTGGTGGTAATGGCATTGTAAGGTACAAAGGTAGGTTATATGTTCCTAACATTTATGAGCTGCAAGAGAGGATCTTGGCTGAATCTCACGAGTCGAGGTATATTGTTCATCTTGGTTCTACAAAGATGTATCACGACTTGAAGAATATTTATCAATGGAATAACATAAAGAGAGAAGTGGCTAAATTTGTGGACAAGTATATGGTTTCTCAACAAGTAAAGGTTGAGCACTTAAGGCCTGGTGGTTAGATTGAGTTGCCCGTGAGAAAATTGAAAATAATTAAAATAAATTTTGTAACCGGTCTCCTGCGGTCTCATGGCTAGTTGGATCTCATTTGGTTCATCATGGATAAGATGACTAAGTCGGCTCACTTTTTACTGTGAGGACTAATTTCTCTTCAGAAAATAATTCCAAGTTGTTCATTGAGGAATATTTAAGTTGAATGGTGCTTCTATTTCCATCATTTCTGAACGAGGTACTCAGTTCTCATCTTATTTTTGGCATTTATTTTAGAGAGTTTTAAGGACTAAGGTGAACCTTAGGACTATTTTCCACTCTCAGTTGAATGGATAAGTGGAGCGGACTATTCAGACCTTAGAGGATATGCTAAGGTCTTGGGTGATCGATTTTGATGGCAGTTGGGTTGACCATTTGCCTCTTCTAGAGTTCACAAACAATAATAGCTATCATTTAAGTATTGGGATGGGTCCTTTCAAAGCGTTGTATGGTAGGAGGTGTAAGTCTCTATAAGGTGGTTTGAGGTTGGCAAAAATAGACTGTTTGGCTCGAACTTGGTTCACCAAGTCTTAGAGAAGTTGAAAGTGATTCGAGATAGGCTAAAGACCACCTAAAGTTGTCAAAAGTCCTTTACTGATGTAAGGAAAAAAGATTTGGGGTTTGATGTAGATGATTTGGTATTTTTGGAGGAATCTCCTATGAAAGAAGTGATGCAGTTTGGAAAGAAGGGGAAACTCAGTCCCTATTATGTTGGCCCATATCATATTTTGAAGAGAGTTGGGAAGGTTTCTTATAAGTTGGAGTTTCCTTCTAGTTCGAATTCTATTCATCCGATTTTTCGTGTGTCAATGTTGAAAAAGTGCATCGGTGATCCTTCCTGGGTCGTTCCTTTGGAGATTTTTGGTGTTTTGTATTTCTTGTCGTATGAGAAAGTCTCGGTGAGGATTTTGGATAGTCAAGTTTGTCGGATACAGACTAAGTACGTGGCTTAGTTAAAGGTTCTGTGGAGGAACCAAGAGCGTGTAAAAGCTACTTGGGAAGCTGAAGAGGATGTAAAGTCCAAATACCATTCTTGTTTCCTGCTTCGAATATTTGTGCTTGAGGTATGTGTATTACTTAATATCTTTGTTTTCTATCTTTGTTAAAGGTAAGTGTGTATGTATTGGGAATCAAATCAGGCTAATAAATTCCTTGTCCTGTCATTTAAGAATGAATGATCCTAAGGGGGAGAATATAAGACCCCGAGTTTTTGGTCCTTGGAAATTTCTAAAATTTATCCTCAGTGTCCTGACTATGACTTACCTACGAATCGTAGGGAGTCTAGATGAGTAGTTGGACCCAAATCGTAGCCTGACCAGTGTGTGTGACTAAGTTTTCTACTCTGAGTACGAGTGGCTCACTACAAGTCATGAGGATACTTTACGGGTAGTTGTGTACAAATTGTAGGATGTCCAATCTATACCTAAATGGTTTTTGTGCTGGCTACGACTGGACCCTATAAGTCATAGTGTCCTATATATGAAACTTGCTTTAAATTGATCTTAATGGGGGTTATGTAGTGAAACCGTGAAGGTATGGGTCTTGGATGACTTGTATTGGAAACTCGTGTTTACCAATATGAGGTTTGGTCTTGATGACCTGTGTGCATATGTCACACTTGATATATTTTTGGGGTGGCTAGTTGCGTTGATGGCTTTAGCTTTCCCTCAGATTTTCTCTGGTTCGTGTGGCTAACACGCATTGGGGCTATTTTAGCAGATGGAGTTGAAACCATATAGCTCGTGGGTGCCTATTATGAAGGTTGAGCTGCATAGTCTAGGATAATGTTTTACTTTATAGTAAACCTTGTTCCTTATCCCGACATATTATTTATATATGTATTATGATATGGTTCATATGGTATTTGAAATGGTTTGACTTCATAGTATTTTGTCCCCTGTCCCTAAGCTATATGTTAGTGTTCACCCCACTAACTGTCTCTGGATGCTGTATCCCTATGTTATTTAAGCACCGGAGATACTACTACTTTTTCTATGTAGAGTTAGATGGATCGGCTCGGTTTGTTGGTTCATTGTGGTGAATTGGTGAGCTTCCATTCTCCGAAAGACTCGGACATTTTATCAGTTCCTATATAGAGTAGAATTAAGAGTTTACATTATCATTAACATTATCATTGTCATTGTCAGAGTTGGGGACATGTTCTGACCAAGACTGATTTTGTATTTCTTTGCATAGAGACTCTGTTGGATTATAATGGACTTAGGTGGGGTTGGTTCATTGTATCTAGGTTGGTTTCTGGTTATCGATTACAGACATATCTTTTACTCTTTGATCTTACTTCTTGTTATCTTGTTATATGTTCTGAATTCGTCCATTGTTGGGCAGTGTGTGGTGTTTGGGTCAAGTTCAGGGGGTGGTATCCGATCCACGGTAGACTTGGGATACCCATCATGGCCAAGTGCTGGTTTGGGTTGTGATATTTAAGTACCTTCATGCACACTACAATGAGGCTCTTAATGGCCGATCATTTTATCAAGAAGCTCGTGGGTGTATTGTAAGATGTTCTTAAGAAGGTGGACCACTTTATCTTTTCTACCGACTTTGTTATTTAGATTGTTAAATTGATGATAAGGTCCCTATAATTCTTGGTAGGCCATTCTTAGCTACTGGACGAGCCTTAATAGATTTTGAATATAATGAAATGAAGTCTCGAGTGAACAATGAAGATTATGTTCTTCAATATGTGTAAATCCAAGAAATTATCTATGGATTGTAAGTTATTTTTGGGATTGATGATGAGGTGACTAATACCTAGAGGCGGATCTTGTGAATGGCCTATTGGTAGGCGTATTGTGTAACTTAGGGAGTGAGGTTATTGAAGAATATGATGAGGTGATTGCTTCATTGATGGGTCTGGATCTTATACTAAAAATCTTTGCAAGTTTGATCTTGATTTAAAAATCGTGAAATCCCACCTACCAAACCATCTATTATGAACTACCTTAACTTAAAATTAAGTCATTGCCTTCACATCTTTGTTCTTGTTGGGTGAGTAAAATACTTTGCCAATTGTTGTTGCGGATGATCTATTGTCTCGTCAAGTGGAGAAGCCTATTGTGAAAAAGTTTATCCGCGCTATTGGGAGGAACATAGCAAACATCATAGGGTTTGGTCCCGAAATTTTCTTTGATAAAATTAAATTAGAGGTTGATCATGTGCCTAGTGTGGGACACCAAAGAAGGCTTAACGTACTAATGCAAGAGGTAATCAAGAAAGAGATTATCAAATGGATTAATATGTGTGTTGTCTATCCGATTTAAAATAGCACGTGTTTTAGTCCAATCCGACGTATTCCCTAGAAGGGCAGTATGATGATAGTCCCAACTAAAAATAATGATCTTGTCTCCACCTTTTCGATCACAGGTTGGAGTGCATATATTATTGAAAATTGAACTCTTGGACCAAAAAATATTACTTTTCTATGCCTTTCATAGACTAAATGTATAGTCAATTAGCTGGGTATGAATGGTATTATTTTCTTGATAGATATTTAGGTTATAATCAAATTTGTATTACACTGAAAGATCAAGAAAAAACCATATTTACATGTCCTTATAGGACCTTTGCTTTCAAACGCATGCCCTTTGGGCTATGTAACACAACCGCTACCTTTTAACGATGTATGTTGTCTATATTTTCTGACATGGTAGAGGATACCATGGAAATATTTGTGGATGATTTCTTTGTGGTTGGTGACTCATTTGGTTTTTGCCTCGAATATTTGAGTAAGGTCCTTGAGCGGTGTGTAGGGACAAACCTTGTTTTGAATTGGGAAAAATGTTATTTCATGGTCAAAAAAGGCATCGCGCTAGGATACAAGATTTTGGGTAAGGGCATCCAAATTAATCAAGCAAAGGTAGAAATGATTGCTAAATTACCTCCACTAATTTTCATGAGAGGTTTTAGAAGTTTTCTTGACCACGCCGGGCTCTATAAGCGTTTCATTAAGGATTTCTCAATGATTGCTCACCCTTTGTGCAAACTCCTTGAAAAGATGGGAAGTTTGAATTTGATGGTAATTGTTTAAGAGCTTTTAAATGTTTCAACGAGCTTCTTGTGTCAGCTCTTATCATTGGCCCCAGATTAGTCCATTCCCTTTAAAGTAATATGTGATGCGAGTGGTGTTGCCTTAGGTGCGGTGTTGGGCCAAAGAAAAGAAAAATTGTTCCATCTGATCTACTATGCAAGAAAATTGTTAAATGATGCCCAACGTAACTAAATAGTTACCAAACAAGATTGCTCGCGGTGGTATATGCATTTGAAAATTTTTAGGCCTATTTATTGGGTACAGAAGTGGTTGTACACCCAAACAATGCAGCTTTTAGATATCTCATGGTGAAGAAAGAGGCAAAACCTCAATTGATTAGGTAGGTATTGCTCTTGCAAGAATTTGATTTTAAGGTGAAAGACCAAAAGGGTTGTGAAAATCAAGTAGCCAACCACCTTTCTCGCTTTGAATCCAATCATGAGAAGTTGGGTGAGAATTGAAGAAACCTTCCTCTATACGCTAGTCATGCCATTTTCGGGAAGTATGGAGCCTTGGTATGGATTTTTATACTATTTTGAGCATCATTGTTTATTGAAGATGATCTCATTAGAATATCCCACATGTTTAATCCTAATTAAAAATCAAATTCAACACTCAAAGTTCTTCTAATCTGTTACTAATGTTGTCATAAACCACAATAACATTTATATTAATATTATAAGAATGTTATGAATGCAAAAATATGAAATATCAACACTATGGATCATGTTCTAGGTTTCTCTCAGTGTTGGTTTGATTTTCTCGGCTTTCGATAGTTAGAGGTAAGTTTTGATAATATGTGTTTGGTATAAAGGAAAACATTTTTCAAAAAATGTTTTCTAATTTTCTCACGTTTGGTTGACTTAAATATTTTTCAAATGAACTTATTATCCTCAAATTTAAGGAAAATGACTTCCCTTCAAAAAGTAAGGAAAACATTTTTCAAAATGCTTTTTCAACCTCACACCCCGACTTTTCATTCTAACCTGAGTCTCACGTACCGATTCCTGACACTAACTCGGGATCTGACTCCCGATCTAGACTCTTAATTCTTGATGTAGGACTCAACTCCTAAGATCAATCCATGATAAAAATTTTATTCCTGACATAAAGCTCGACCCATGACCTAACTTTTAACATTAATCAAGGATACAAGAATCGAGAACATACCTTATCTCAAGACCTAACTCCTAGATCCAAAATCCTAATCTAGACTTGGGATTCAAACTTAAAAAAACCTTGAACCCAATCCAACAAAAAATCTCGACACCAACTCGTGATCCAACCTCGAGATAAAAATCAATGTCCAATCTCAATTTGGCTCCCAACAAACAACTCTAACTTTGAACTTGACCCCAACTCAGGAATTATCTCCATGCCCAAACCTAAACTACGGTCTCGAGTCAAAAGCAAATGTCAGCTCCCATATAAAGAGCCAGGGTCAGATTCTAAGTCTTAGGTGGGTTATCAGTGTTGGGTCTAGAGTTAAAAGGCAGGTGAAACACCTTGGGTTTTGACCCTTAAAAAATTTCCTGGAAATACATTCTCCAGACCAATACAACTCATGGGTATGAGCCGTATGTTAGGGTATGAGTCGTATAGTCCTATTGTATGCTGAATAGTGTTAGTTGGTGGGATGGTTTTGGACACTACAATGGGTACGACTTAAGGGTATGATTTGTAGGGCTTGGTATGAGTCGTATCATGGACTCGTATGGTGGGTAGTGTTTGATCCTCCTTATATTTCATTCTACCAGGGATATGGGTCATGGATATGGATCGTATGTTGTGGTTATGACTTGTTGGATGAGTCTTATATTGGACTGTGCTTGATCTAAAGGTAGAGGGCTTGGATATGAGTAGTGGATACCGATTGTATAAGAGGACACAATTCTTATGGGTCAGTCGTATCCCTGTGATGGGTTTTTAAGGGATTTAAGTGGGGGTATTTTGGACACTTTTCTACTTACACTAATTAGGACCCACGACTTCTACTGCACATAGGAGGTTATTTATCCTATTATTCTATTCATTAACACTTAGAAACTATTCCAAAATATCTCATAATTCTCTCAAGAGCTTTTGGGGCAAGAAGGCTAGAGTTTCATCTTATGGATTACTTTGGGGCTTGCTTAGGAGATTTCTTTCCATCAATTCTTCGGTATAAGGCATGATTCTCTTCCCCCAATGTAATTTCAACAAAAGACATGGTTTATATGATTGATTTCATAGTTTTACTATTTTATAATTATGGATTTCAATTATTATTTGGTGGTTTTAATATTAAATGCTTGGTTATGGTTTCCTATGGTTTAATTATGCTTTTTATATGCATTAATGGTGGTTTTCAATAATTGTATTGCATAGTAATGGTTTAATGGGCTTTGAAATTAGTTTTAGTTATATTATTCCCCCAAGGTGTTTGATGAAATGCTTATAAAGATATGTTTATTGCATTGACTTCTTTTAATGGAACGCTTACATGTTTTAAACTTGGTAAAGGGTTTATGTATGGTTTGAATGGTTTGAAAAGGCTAAAGGATAGATGGTTAAGCTTGTGAAGAATATGGAAGTCTCCTAAGTTTATCTAATATCGAAATTGGAAAGGCTCCTAAGGTCCCCTAACCTAAATGGTTTGACTAGGGATATTACTTGTAAGTAATGAGATGGTATGATGATACCACTAATAATGGCCATGGTTAATAAATGGAAAATGAATTGTTTGGACATGGTTTTAATTAGGCATTAATGGCAGGAAGTGTAGCTAAGTCGTGGAAGGTGGCGATCCCGGGGGGACCAAAACTCAAAACTCATATTTGTATATGAAGGGTATTCAATGGCCACATATGAGTGGCACATTTTATATTAGAGGGATGTACTAGTTATCCCATGGGATATTCCCTGGTCGTGCGGCTACACACACTAGGGCCCTTTCAGTAGGGGAACTGAATCCATATGGCCCGTGAGTAGTTAGGACGGCAAAGCTACACAACCCAGGTAAAGGTTTTAGATGTATACTAAACCCGATTTCCTTTCCCAGCACTTACATATGTATGGTTGTATGTAATATGGATGGTTTCACTTGGTTTTATAGCTGGCATTATTTTATTCTTATTCTAAGTTTCATACTAGCGATCATTCGCTAACCTCGCCTACTGGTGGTTGTATGCCCATGCTATGCAGGTCAGTCACAATTGTGACCCTATCCTAGAGTCTTAATGCAAATAATAATGTTATCTTTTTATATGTTCAAAATTTAGCTCATCTAAGGCTGGATATAGATGGCTGGGTTGGGTAACAGGGGGCGATCCCCGGTCCTAGTTGGAGTTGGGATGCCCATTATGATAAGGCCCGAGTTCACGTCGTGTCAAGTTGGTATCCGAGCCTATGTTTATGGTCAACTGGGAAGTTTACAAAGCAATGTCGAGTAGAGTCTCTATTAGGGGTGTGAAGCGCGCCACACTCATAAGAGAGAGGCTACAAGACATTTAGAAATGTTTCACTTTCTTTGTATTCTATCTTCAAGTTTGAGTTCTCAATCCTGGAATCTTCTCTAATCCTTGTTTGTTCATCTTTCAGATTATGCCTCATAGATCTAGAACACAAGGAAAGTCTTTCGTCCCATCTGGGGATAATGCTGAAAGGGTACATCCTACATCTGGAGTACATCTTCGATCTCATGGTCCTATTCCTGATGGTGATGGAGTTCCTCCTATTCCGGCTAGTTCTCCTCAGGTCCCTCACGGCAATATGACTAATGCAGAATTTTGTCAGTCTATTCATGTCATTGCCCAATTAGTTGTTGCTCAGGCTAAGCGGGGTGCGACTAGTGCTTTGTCTGTTGAGGCCACAAAGGTTAGTTAATTTAAGAAGATAGATCCTCTAACTTTTACTGGGGTGAAGGTGGAGGAGGGTCCATAAGGCTTCTTGGATGAGATGGAAAAGATCTTTTGGGTGATGCAGACACTAACGTAGAGGGGGTTAACTTTGCAGCTTATCAGGTCAAGGATATTGTTAATCAATGAAATAAGGAGTAGGATAGAGATAGAGGTGATATGGAAAAGGATGGATTGTGGGAAACCTTTTCTAATGCCTTCATGGATCGATCATTCCTCAAGAGTTGAAGAAAGCAAAGATGTAGGAGTTTGTGAACCAGGGCAGGGGAAGAGTTGGTAAAGGAATATGCTTTGAAGTTCCATCAGCTGTCAAGGTATATGAAACACCCGAGAATGCGGCCTTACAAAATTTTTGATTAATTGGTATTGATCATGATATATGTTGTGTTGCATCCTTGTAGTGTGTTGTTTCTAACTTGTGAAAAGATTTCTTTGGTTTATTTTAAGGTGTTAACTTGTGTATTTACTGGCCTATCAAAGTGGAAGAGATTTGAATCACCTGGACCTTAGAACCATTGAGAAACCACCAATTTTTTTGGCCTCTAGAATGGATATGGTTGGGGGTACTTTAGTCGTACCCTAGGTCATGACTCGTACCCACCATGCCCTTCTTTTTTGTATCCTAAGTTGTATATTAAGGTAACATACTATCCTCCATATGACAAGGTCATTCCTTGGTTGTAACCAAGCTTACGAGTCGTATTCTAGCCAACTGTATAGAGTAAAGTCTCAACCCTAGAGTGGATTGTTTTGTTCACGAGTTAAGCTCACGATTAGAGGGTGAGTCATACCCTTGGTTATGACTCAAATATCCCTTTTTATACCTATAATAGTGTGGTTGACCTATAAGAAGGCTAGGGTACAAGTTAGGGTACTACTCGTACCCTAGGTTACGATTGCCAAGTGAACCGTGAGGGGGAGTCGTACCCTTGCACGTGTGTGTTTTCCAGATTTTAACCAAGGACCTTTTGGTTATTTTCCTTGCCTAAAACCCTAATCCCTCTCACTATATAAGGTATTGTAGTCTCCTAAATCTTTATTTTACAATACTCAAAAACTCTAATCACTCTAAAGGCTCTTGGAAGCAAGATTAGAGGCTAGGGTTTGAAGGTGTTCATCTAGTGTCAGGGGAGAGGTCAAGATTGTTAGTTATTCAAGTTGTTTAAGGCATGTATCTCTTCCCCTATTTAAATAACTCTAAACCCATGTATTTCACACTTGGATTAGTAAGTTTACATGGTGGTTTTGAATCAAATTAAAAGGTTTTAATAAATAACAATGAATAATGATCATTCTTGCTTATACTTGTGTTGATACATGTTATTAATGGTAGATTGCATATGTGGATGCTTGTTATAGGTTGTTTAACATGATGTTATTTAGTACCCCTAATCTAGATAATATCTACCATGAAAATGACCTTGTTAAAGGTATACTTACAAGGTATTTGTGAAAATGTCTAAGTGAAATGACTAGTTACATGTTGATGGTATATTGAGTAAGGGAATGTCCCAAACGATACGATAAATGAGATTGAAAAATGTATTGTAACCCTTGTATTGTGAAATTGTATAATGCCTAAGTCTGGTACCCCGGACGCTACATAGTGCTAACAATCCCGAAGGACCACTAGCTAACCCATGACTGGTATCTATAACTGAGCACTGAATAATAATAATATTTTAATAACAATATAACAAAAATAAATGCAGAAATCTAGTGAAGAACTTGCCATAAGGTTCAAATACTAAACAATACTGAATAAAACAACGTCCGAACAAGGTATGATAATACAAAAATTGAAATAACTGTTTGTACATGCTATAGTCTGAAAAAACCTCTAAACAGTCTGAATAAAGGAGTTATGGGATATGTCCCCAACTAACTCCATCTACCGAAAATGACTAAGTACTGAAATAATGGAAGAATGAAATAATCATGTCCTCAAAATATAAGGGCTCACCACTGATTCTGACTACTGAAATCTGAGCTGCTAAGTGCGATCGGGAACTTGAGCGTCTGAACCTATGGTATAAAACACCATAGCAGAAAATAAAAGTATGCGTCAGTACGTGTGAATGTACTGGTACGCAAAGTGAGGCAAGGCTGAATGGAAAGGTTCAAATGCATGAACTAAACTGACTAGATAACATGAACATGGCTACATGAGGATACATGCATGAATACATAATTGTAACTGAAGTCATAGGGATTCTGAGTACTGAGTTTACTGAAAATATGGATTACTAAAAACTGATATAGCTAATAACTAAGTGACTGTATCTAATAGTCCTGATTCTAATAGAACTAGCTGAGTTCCGTTCTGAACTGAGTAACTGTATCTGAAAGTCCTAAAATCTGTAGAACTATCTGAGTTTTTTACTGAATACTAAGACTGAGACTGTGGGAGGTAGTCATCTAACTGACATGCCCCTAATAAGATATTATAACTGAGTTGGGGTCAAATCTATAACCCCAATTATAAGGGTGTCAATACCGCGCCACTGTAAGGACAAGCGTGAGTAACCCTCATCTGTCAGGTACTTTAATGAGAATGGCAGGACCCTTATCTTATAGGTTAAGCCACCTATATAACCCTCATCTAATAGGTTTTGGTGTCTTAATCTACGCTGGCTACGTAGTTCTGGAACACAAGGACTGCTTCTAAGAATCACACCCTCTGCTGGTAGGTGAGTTCCCATCCTTGGGTTCACGCAGTGCTGAATCCTACTCCCAACTGAATAGATACTGAACTGAGAATACTGGACTGAACTGGACTAAGTCTACTGAATTTCGTTGACTGACCGAATATTACTAAATTCTATTAACTAACTGAGTTACTGAGGACTGAACTAAATACTGTTAAGTTTTCCTGAGTTTTGAGACTAACTAAATTCTACTGATCGTGGCTTAACTGAGGTTATCTTGAAAACTGATATTTTCTCTAGGCACACAGCTAAATTACAGGGTATTAAATACCCCAAGACTCGATAGCATGAAAATAAATTAGACGTGACACTACTTGAACACATGACCATAGTCAACAACTCATAATACTATCATTAAGGGATTTAATGAAGAATTTCGCAAGTCATAAGCTTACACATTAATAGGAATACATGCTAACATATCATAATTTCACAAATCCATACTTATGAGCATTCCACCAAATCATTACAAGACATAGCTTTTAGCATGGGAATTATTTTAAACATGTGGGTACATCATAAGTTCATCATACAACTCACAAATAGGTCATAATGCATAATTCTTAATCACTTAGGCTTTTTAACAAACACATGGAAGGCATAACGTTTTCTAGGGAATAGATCAATAAATAATACATCATGGCTATATCAAGCACTTTAATTTAAGGATTTCAATCCAAATACTTAACATAAAGTCATGAGAATTAAATAAAGATTCAATCTTGGAAATTATATCACAACATAAACATGTGTGCAATCAAACCCATGATATAAAATTCAAATTCAATATTTTGAAAAGGGTTTCTTGTGCTCCAAGGGTGAAGGGGACCCTTGGATGAATACTTTATATACATTGGTTGACAATTTCTTGAAGATTGATAGAAGAAAGCTTGAGTTCTTGAATTGAAATTAATCACCTAGGGTTTTTTATTCTTGAGCACTTGTGAAATAATGAATA
This sequence comes from Capsicum annuum, assembly GCF_002878395.1. Taxonomy (NCBI): domain Eukaryota; kingdom Viridiplantae; phylum Streptophyta; class Magnoliopsida; order Solanales; family Solanaceae; genus Capsicum; species Capsicum annuum. Next base: position 129,671,775 of record NC_061120.1, read on the forward strand.
TATTTAGCCAAAAGAGGGCTAAATTTCATGCTATGAGGGCTGAAGTTCGGGGGAAAATGACCTAATTACCCTTAAGGATGCAGGTTTAAAAGACAGAAAAATGTGCACAGCGACGCTGCATCCGACGCGGCACATCGAGGGTACCAACGCGATAACCAACGCAACGCGTTGACATTGCATCAATTCCCCGGAAATTACCTTAAGCTAAAAAAAAATTTCTCTGTCGACGCGATTGGCAATGCGACACGCCAACATCGCGTTGACTCACTATTTTGGGATTTCAAACAAGGTCTAAACGAGGTTCAAAAAATCTAAAACTCATCTGGGAACCCCTATGGACATTCTTGATCATGAATTAATAAAAATATAGACCATTAAAGAACATTAAGGTCGTGAAATAAGATTGCTAACTTTTGAAGGCTAAAAATAAACTAAGTCTGGAAACTTAGCTAGAATTTTTTAAGTTTGGAACCCCTTGACAAGCTTAAAGGACTGAATTAAACTAGGAATTTCGTGGGGTCTTACAATTTGACAACCTTGTTGGTTAATAGTTAATAAGAGGGTGAAACCCTAGGCAAGATAATGAGTTTAAGTTGTGTATTAAACCAAATAGGGTAAAATTGTGATCTAAAATTGCCAATGCAAGGTGAATAGTTTGTATGGGTCATGATGACCATAATTTGAATTGTGTGATGAAATGAGTTAAGGCATTTGCCTATTGAAATGGTTTATGAATAAAGGCCCCCATGAGGGCCATATGATCATGTAAAGTGTTAAATTTGGTTAAATATGTTAAAGCCCTTATGTGTGGAATTAAATGCATGTGAATGCTTGGCCTTGTTGGCCATATGAAGACTAAATTCATATCCTTGATGATTGGTTGACTAAATGGTCATAGTCCCTAAAGTATGAACTCAAATTGTGTTTGAATAAAAGGTGTGTATAAGATTAATAAGTATGAATGATTGTTGGTAGGAGTCTTTATGACCATGAATAAACTTGTATTGTGTTATGAATTAAGGCCTTGGGCCTAACCATGTGAGCAATGGCCAAATGGGTCGGTAGAAATCATGTGATGGTCTATGATGTTAATGTGTAACCTTGATGGCTTGAATGCCTCGAGATGGGTTGAGTCCCTATGTGATATTAAATGGGTGCTAGTATGTGCGTATTGGTTTGTGGTCCAAGTCCACTTACCATATAAGGTATGTTGGTTCGTAGTCCAAGTTCGCTTACCATATAAGATTTGTTGGTTTGTAGTCCAAGTCCGCTGACTATATAAGGTGTGTTAGTTTGTGTTCAAAGTCTACTTACCATATAAGGTGTGGTGGTTCATGGACCAATTTTGCATACCAAATAAGGCATATTGGTTCATGGTCTAAGTCCACTTACCATATAAGGCATGTTGGTTTATGGTCCAAGTCCATTTACTATATAAGGCGTGTTTATTTGGGGTCCAAGTTCGCTTACCATATAAGATATGTCAGCTCGAGGCTCATGTCTCCTTGCCTATTGTAGAGTAAAGGGTTTTATGTGTCTAAAATATAAGGGTGGAAGGTTAGTAGTACTTCACCCCTTGTCTTATAAATGAATGTGTCATAAATGCATGTTACGACTTCTTCCATAATTTGACTTGTTATGTCACTACATGTATACGTGTCTTCAATATGCCTATTCTTATATAGATATGATTGCATACGATGGATTGACATGGATTGATCAAATATACTATATTATCCTTATCCTTGAGTTACACGCTAGCATTTCAATCGCTAATCATCTCCGGACCTACGTCCCCATGCGACATAAGGGTCAAAGCTTCTTTTTCTCTTTGCACGCAGTGATTAGATGATTGAAGTGGATCGTGCATTGACTCAAAGTGGTGAGCTTTCTTTCTTCAAAAGACATTTATCTCTTGGTCTCTTATCTTTAGACTTAGTCTCTTTTGAACTTAGATTAGCTATCGTCTGGGGCTTGTCCCGATATATACCTTTATTGACATCGATTTTGTATAGAGGCATTGTGAATGATTGTGGGCTTGAGCATATTGGCTAGACTATTGTTATTAATGAAATGGTAGATAATTTCTAGCATTGACTTTTAGTCTTATATTTTTGTTATGTTATTATATGGTCAGAATCTAACTGACCCTTGTGGATAATTATTGATGTTAGGTTGGGTTATCGGGGTGACCTCCAGTTCATGTGAGCTTGAGGTGCCCATACAACATAGCCCGAAGTTCAAGTCGTGTCAGTATATTCCTGACTTGATGGCTAATATGAGGTCGAGAATAAGGAAGTTTGCTTTTGGGTTGAATAGAGGTATGATTCTAGAGAGCAAGACTGCCTATCTAATTAAGGATATGGATATCTCAAGTTTGATTATTCATATGCGCAGGTTGAGAATAAAAAAAGAAAGCAGGTGGAGTTTCAAGATAGGTAATGAAAGAAGAGTAGGTTTTTTTATCAGGGAGGTTCTTAGTCTCAGAGTAGTAGAGATGGGGGCAAGTGGCAGAAAAGGGAGGGGGAGTTTAGGCTCTTTTTCTACTAGTGCTCCTTATCAGTCATGAGACAAGCGTCATTAAGGTAGTGAAAATTCTTGGGCACAAGTTGCCTAATCTCAGGCGGGTAGAGGTCAGTCAATTTCTTTGTATCTTTCTTGTTAATTTTGTGGTCATTCTCATTGGGGTTATTGGAAGGTAAGAAGGGACAAGTGCTTTAAGTATGGCCAGGTAGGTATCGGCTCATGGATTGTTCGATCAATAAGGTTGCTATGGGGGCGAACAAGATTCTTATGGCTTCATTTTCTGTTTCTACACCTGGTGGTGTGGCAACTACTTTTGTTACTGCTCCTAGTTCTAGTGTTGGTCGGAATAGGTTGTATGTTTTGGCATCCCAAGAGGAATCCAAGGCATCACATGATGTCGTTATGGGTATGTTACAGCTTTTCTCTTATGACGTATATTGTTTGCTTGACCCGGGATCTATATTGTTTGCTTGACCCGGGGACTACTCTTTTTTATGTGGCTATGTCTTTTGGTTTCGATCCAAAAGTTATCTCGGATCATTTTTCTATTTTTACCCCGATAGGTGAGTCGGTTATTGCTAAGAGATTCTATAGGGGTGTGTGGTATATATTAGGAGCAAGCAGACCTTGGCGGATCTATTTGAGTTGGATATGGTAGACTTTGATGTAATTCTAGGCATATCTTGGTTACATTTCTGTTATACATTTGTAGATTGTCCGACCCGTAGGGTTGTATTTAAGTTTCTCGGTGAACCGGTTATAGAATGGGAATGTAGTTCCTTAGTTCCTAGGGGAAGGTTTATTTCTTATCTTAGAGCTCGGAGGTTAATCTCTAAGGGTTGTCTTTATCACTTAGCCCAGGTTAAAAATTCTAACTCGAAAGGTCCTTCTTTGTCTTCATTCTCTATGGTTAATGAGTTTATAAAGGCCTTTTCGGATGATCTTCCTAATGTTCCTCCTGATAGGGAAATAGAGTTTCATATTTATTTGTTTCTAGGCACTCGTTTAATTTCTATTCCTTCGTACAGAATAAATCTAACTAAGTTGAGGGAACTCAAGGAGAAACTCAAGGACTTTCTAGATGAGGGATTTATTCGTCCTAGTGTTTCTCCATGGGGTGTACCAGAGTTGTTTGTGTGTAAGAAGGATAGTTCCCTTCGAATGTGCATTGAAACAGACAATTGAACAAGGTGATGATCAAGAACAAGTATCCTCTTTCTCGGATAGATGATCTATTTGACCAGTTACAGAGTGCTAAGTTCTTCTCTAAGATAGATCTTTGGTCTGGGTACCATCAACTTAAGATTAGAGAGGTGGATATCCCAAAGATAGCTTTTCATACTCGGTATAGGCATTTTGAGTTCTTGGTGATGTTATTTGGGATGACTAATGCTCTGGCAGCATTTATGGACTTGATGAATAGGGTGCTCAATCAGTATTTGGATCTCTTCATCATTGTGTTTATTGATGATATTCTGGTTTATTCAAAGAGGGGTAGATCATGCTAATCGCCTTCGTGTAGTATTGCAGACCTTAAAGAAACAACAGTTATATGCTAAGTTCTCTAAGTATGAGTTCTAGTTGAACGATGTGACTTTTTTGGGCCATATTACTTCTAGTGAAAGGATCATAGTTAATCCGCAGAAGGTTGTTGTGGTGAAGAGGTGGCCTAGGCCCATGACTCCATCTGATATTCGGAGCTTCTTAGGTTTAGCCAGGTATTTGTGGAAAGTTTTTCTTCGATAGCTGCTCCTTTAACTAGGTTGACTCAAAAGAAGGTTAAGTTCTCTCGGTCAAATACTTGTGAAAGGAGATTTGAGAAGTTGAAGGATAAGTTGACTTCGGCTCTAATCCTGATCTAAGCAATGATGGGTTTGTCATTTATTGTGATATATCTCGGGTAGGACTTGTCTGTTTTTTGATGTAGTATGAGAAGGTGATTACCTATGCTTTCAGGCAATTGAAGGTATATGAGAGGAATTATCCTACTTATGATTTGAAGTTGTTAGCAGTTGTGATTGCTTTAAAAATATGGTGGCATTATTTGTATGGTGTTCACGTGGATATTTTTTTTATTATAAGAGTCTTCAATACGTATTTACTTAGAAAGAGCTTAATCTCAGGCAGATAAGGTGGCTTGAGCTTCTCAAGGATTATGATATGAGTTTTCACTGCCACCTGGGTAAGGCTAATGTGGTTGCTGATGCTCTTAGTAGGTTATCCATAGGGATATAACTTATGTGGAGGAAGGAAAGAGGGGAATGGTGAAGGATATTCATCGCTTGGCTAATCTTAGAGTTGGTCTCTTAGACTCTAAGAATGATGGTGTAATGGTGCAAGAAGTGATTCGATCGTCTCTTGGTGCAGAGATTAAGGAGAAGCAAGTATGGGATCCTTTCTTATTAAAAATCAAGAGTGATGTGGTGGGCAGAAGGTAGTGGTGTTTGAGATTAATGGTGATGGTACTTGACGGTACCAAAGGAGGTTACGTGTTCTTGTTATCGATGGGCTGCGATAAAGGGTTTTGGCTAAGGCGCATGAGTCACGCTATGTTGTTCATCCCGGCTCGATATTAGTGGAATGGAATGAAAAGGATATGGCTAATTTTATAGCCAAGTGTATGGTGTATCAGCAGGTTAAGGTTGAGCATATGAGACCTGGTGGGTTGTATTAAGAAATTAATTTGCCCGAATAAAAGTGGGAAGTGATTAATATGGACTAGTAGTGGGAAGTGATTAATATGGACTTTATTACCAGTCTTCCTCGATCTCAAAATCAGTATGATTTGATTTGGGTCATCGTGGATAGGATGACTAAGTCTACGTATTTCTTGCTAGTCGGACTACCTTTTCGATGGAGAATTATGCACGGTTGTGTTTTCAGAAGATTGTGAAGCTCTATGGGCTACCTATTTCAATTATCTCCAATCGTGGTATGTAGTTTACGTCTTATTTTTTATGATCTTTTAAGAAAGAGTTGGGTACTAAGGTTAGTCTGAATACTATTTTTTATTTGCAGTCACATGGGCAAATAGAGAGAACTATTTAGATACTGAAAGATATCCTTCGAGCCTGTGTGATTGACTATGGTGGTAATTGGGTTGAGCATCTACCTTTGGTGGAGTTTGCTTACAACAATAGCCATTATTCGAGTTTTATATGGCTCCTTTCGAGGCATTGTATGGTAGAAGGTGTAGATCTCCTATTGGGTGGTTT
>NC_061120.1:129680515-129928947 GCF_002878395.1 Capsicum annuum
GAACACATCTTTATTTTCTGAGTTTGTTAAAGAAAAAATTTACATCTTTGCCTCTTTGTTTTCAAACTTTGTTAAAGGGATTTTTGATAATACAAATGACTCTGTGTGTGGTTACCCTTACCTTGTCCGTCATTCGAAGATGACTATTCCTAGTGAGGGAGCCTGAAGCATCCTGGGTTTTGACTCTTAGAAAATCTCCTAGAAATCCATTCTTCGGACCCAATATGACTCATGGGTACGATTCATATGCTGGGGTACAAGTGGTATGGTCCTGTCATATGCTGACTAGTGTTAGTTTATGGGATAGTTTTGGATACTAAAATGGGTATAGCTTAAGGGTATGAGTTATAGGGCTTGGTACGAGTCATATCAAGCACTCGTATAGTGGGCAATGTTTGATCCTCCTGGTATTTTATTCTGCCAGGGATATGGGTCATGGGCACGAATTATAAGTTATGGTTACGACTTGGTTGGATGAGTCGTATACTAGATAGTGTTTGATGTAAGGGTTGAAGCTTGGATATGAGTGGCGGATACCGATCTTATAGGAGGATACAACTCATATGGGTCAGTTGTATCCCTGTGACAGGTTTTTAAGAGATTTAAGTGGGGGTATTCTGTACATTTCCCTACTCGCCCTGATTTGGATCGACGACTTTTAATACACTTAGGAGGTTATTTACCCTATTATTCTATTCATTAACACTTAGAAACTATTTCAAAACATCTCATAATTCTCTCAAGAGCTTTTGAGGTAAGAAGGCTAGGGTTTTATCTTACGGATTACTTTGGGGCTTGCTTTAGTGATTTCTTTCTGTCAATTCTTCGTATAAGGCATGATTCTCTTCTGTCAATGTAATTTCAACTAAAGGCATGGTTTATATGATTGATTTCATGGTTTTATTATTTTATGATTATAGATTTTAACTATTATTTGGGATATTAAATACTTAGCTATGGTTTCTTATGGTTTAATTATGCTTTTTATATGCATTAATAGTGGTTTGAACAATTGTATTGCATGGTAATGGTTTAAAGGGCTTTGGAATTGATTTTGGTTATATTATGCCCCCAAGGTGTTTGATGAAATGCTTATAAAGATATGTTCATTGCATTGACTTCTTTTAATGGAACTCTTGCATGTTATAAACTTAGGTAAAAGGTTTATGTATGGTTTGAAAAGGCTGAGGGCTAAATGGTTAATCTTGTGGAGAACATGGAAGTCTTCTAAGTGGATTTAATATAGAAATTGAAAGGGCACCTAAGGTCCCCTGACCTAAATAGTTTGGCTATAAATATTACTTGCAAGTAACGGGATGGTATGACGATACTACTAATATTGGCCTTGGTTAATAAATAAAAAATGTATTGTTTGCACATGGTTTTAATTAGGCATTAATGGCGAGGAGTGTAGCTAAGCCGTAGAAGGTTGCATTCCCCGAGGGACTAAAACCTGAAACTCATATTTTTCGATATGAGGGGTCTTTGATAGCCACGTACGAGTGTCATATTTTATATTGGAGGGATGTACTGGTCATCCCATCCCATGGGATATTCCCTGGTCGTGCAGCTATACACACTAGGGCCCTTTCAGCAGGGAGAACTGATCCTATATGGCCCGTGGGTAGTTAGGACAGCAAAGCTACACAACCCATATAAAGGTTTTAAATGCATGCTAAACCCGATTTACTTTCTCGGCACTTATATATGTATGGTTGTATGCATTATGGATGGTTTTACTTGGTTTTATGATTGGCATTATTTTATCCTTATCCTGAGTTTCATGCTAGCGGTCATTCGCTAACCCCTTCTACTGGTGGCAATATACCCACGCTATGCAGGAATTGCTCATTCTACTCCTTCTATTTAGCACGCATATTTGGTATCAGTATTTGGACTGAAGTGGTGAGCTTCTATCCTTTTGGAAGGCATCATTTCATGTTATAGATTTATTTAGACACTTTTCTTTTACTTTGGATATTGGTTTTGCCCATGGTAGGGGGCATGTCCTAATCAAATTTATTTACTCATTCGGATAGAGGCTTTGTGGTACTTCTAGGGGGTTGTATGTCCGAGATTGGTGTTAGTGTCTGGCCTTGGCATTAGAATAGGCCGGTGGGCTGACATCATTGGAAGATATTGTTATTGTTCCATCATATTACATTTTGGGATTAATTTTCATATTATGTTTAGGTATTCCCTTTTGATGTATAGTCTATGGTTTAGTTTAGTATGGTTGGGCGGTTGTTGTGGTATGGTTGGACTCATTTGGGTCGGTCACGATTGTGACCCTATCCTAGAGTCTTAATGAGAACACTTACGCTATCTTGTTATATGTTCAAAATTAAGTTTATCTAAGGCTCAATATAAGTGGTTGGGTTGGGTAACAGGGGACGTTCCCCAGGCCTATTTGGACTTGGGATGCCCATTACGTCAAGGCTCGGGGTCGGTTTATATCAACAGGGTTGAATCTTTGGTTAATAGTTGGAATTCTTTTTAAGGTTCGGAGACAGGGTCGAGTTTTAGGTTAGAAGCTGGGTTATGGGTTAGGTCTTGGGTTGGGAGTCGATAGTTGAGGTCGGAAGTCTGGGTCGAGTCTCAAGTTGAGAGTTGAGGTTAGGAATTAGGGTTAGATCCCGACTTAGGGGTCGATTCATGGGTGGGGAATTAGATTTTGGTCCTGAGGCTAGTGTTAGCATCGGGTCCTAGGTTTAGGGCCTATTTATTAGAGCGGGGGTTGACTCCCGGATTGGGAGTCTGAATCGAGCCCTGGTTAGGTGTCAGGTGTCAGAGTCAGATCCCGAGCTTGGACAGATTTATGGTGTCGGGTGCAGATCCTAGGTCCGATGTGAGGTTGGGAGTTAGGGTTTGAAATTTAGTTATTAATAAATTAGGAAATTTGGAAATAGTGGGTTGAAATATATGAATCGATTGTGCCTGTTGAAAATTTATTAATGTATTGGACATTTGAACTTATGTTACAATATTAACATTTGATTCTATGGTACTTTTAAAAACTCATAACCCTAATATCAAGGATCTAACCAAAATATCAAAGTACTAGATAAATTGCATTGAAGTCAAATGGAAGAACCAAAACTGAACTAAAAAGCCAAATTAGTATGGTTCGATTTTTCAGTATTTATGTCCCCTCCTTGTTTCCTCTCCCAGGGACAACTTATGTATTAGTCCTTACTCCTACATATACCTTATGTGGTGCATTACTAGACTTGTATTTCATGTACTCTATCTAATTAATTACACTCAACATGAAATATTAGAATCTAGGGTCTATCTTCAAACCTCTAGTCTATCATTAACTCTACCTTGTATCTTGTCAATTAGTACTATATTGTAATGACCCGAGACTACCCCCTAGTTGTTACATGGTGCTCATGACCCCGAAGGACCACAACCTAACCCTTTGCTGATATCTGTACCAGAGCACTGCATAATATAATACAATAAATGCGGAAAGCTAGAGAAAACTTGCCATAAGGTTCAAAACGTCTAAAATACTCAAACTGAAAACTAAATACTAATACATCTGTCTGAAAAACCCTCTAACTATCTGAACTATGGAGTTGATGGGACATGTACCCAACTAACTCCGTCTACTGATAATAAAATGAATCTAATGGAGTACTGAAATAAGAAGCATCCTCGGATACTAAAGACTCACTCTACGTCTACTGTTGATGACTGAGTCTGGACTGCTAAGGGTGCTCTAGGGCTTGCACTTCTTTACCTATGGCGTCAAATAAAACACAATAGCACAAATGCGTCAGTACAAGAATGTACTGAGTATGTAGACGACGTAAGGCTAAATGCAAGGGCTTATGCATGAACAACAACTAACTGAATGATATGCAAGAGCTGGATTAGCATACATAAAGAATCTGTAACTACTTAACATATCGTGCATACTATGACTGAGCATACTGGAATTGAATCTGATACCTGATACTGAATATGCCGTCAATCTGAGGTTTCTGCACATACTGAGATTATACGTATCTGAAACTACTGAAACTGATATCCATACTTATTAATACTGATAAACTGGATGACTGAGCCTATTGATAATTTATACCAACTCGATAAATCTGAGATCAAACCTATCTAGCGGGATGATCTCTAAATCTTCTAATAACGATTAAGATTAACTAAGCTTGAGATCTGGCCTAACTAACGGGTGATCACTAGAACTGATATTGAGAAAACTCAATTGAATCTGAGACTGAGATCAAGCCTATCGGACGGGTGACCTCTGTAGGTACTGATATTGAATAACTTTATGTGACACCAAGACTATCTAGCAGGTGGTCTATGAATCTATGGAACTATCTGAGTTCCTTACTGAGATTGATGACTGTACCTGACAGTCCTAATTTTTGAGTTCTACTCTGAATACTGATACTGAAACTGTAACTATGAGAGTTCTCACTTAACTGACATACCCCAAATCTAATCTGGTGGGGTCCAACCTATAACTCCAGCTAAAAAGGTGTCAATACCGTACCACTGGTAAAGACCTCTGCTATAGTCAAGCCTCTCTAACGGGTGACCCTGAACAGGAATTCAAGCCTAAGGTAGTATGATAGTCAAGCCTTAATATAAACGGGTGACTTCTGGTCCTTCGCTGGCTACACAGTTTAGAGTACAGGGATTGCTCCTAATGACTCTGCCTCTCTAACGGGTAAGCTGTCATCCCTACACTCGCTCGGTGCTAGTTACTACTCTCAACTGAAAGACTCTGAACTGATTCTTAACTGAACTTAGACTGAGTTGAATCTATTACTGATCATATTTCTTGACTGATCTGACTGAGTTCACTTAGTTCCGTTAGCTGACGGAATACTTATGAATTCTACTTTCTATCTGAAAGTGACTGATGTCTGAGGCTGGATTGAACTAGTACTGAGATTTCTGAATTTTCCTAAATGTTCTGTCACTGACTAAATTCTATGGATCATAGCACGACTGAGATTATCTTGAGACTAACTCGACTCTAGACAAGCAACTAAGTTTTCGGGTATAAATACCCCCAAAACTCGATAGCAAAAATTAATAAGACAGAACCACACTTGAATATCATGACAATGGACTATCATTCACAACACAATCAATAAGATATCTCGTCAATCACTTGAATGTCATAAGCATGTAAATGTATTGGGTAGGCATACTAATATCTCATAGTTGTTCAATAAGGAATACTCATGGACAAGAATGCATGCAACTTATCATAATACATTCGCTAAGGAATTTCAACAAACGCTTAGCATGCACTAGTTATCACATAATCAGGGATTTCATGCTTAACATACTAAAAAGGCACTATTCTCTTTACTTAAGCATTTTATCAAACATATGAGGAGCATGCTTTGGTTATACCACAGATTCTATACTTAAATTATTATGAATACATCAATATCATGCGACTTGAAGGAATTTAATCATGAACGTCACATAGTAGGATCAAAGCTTGGATCTATGAAATCAAGTCATGAATTAAAACTCATCAACCACATGAACTTCAATTTCTATTTACAAAAAAAATCATGAAAATCTCATAAATATATATACTCTTGAATTTAGAAAAGGATTCTTGAACTTCTAGGGTGAAAGGAACCGAAGAATCAACATCTGCATACCTTAGTTTTCTAGATTCTTGAAGTTCTTGAAGGCTCTTGAAGGATTCTTGAGATTGCTTTTGAAACTTGAGGGCTAGGGTTTTCTATCTTTGAGAAAGAATGTTTTGTTCTTGATAAAGTAATGAGAATAGATGAGCAACTTTAGCTATTGGGGTTTTAAATCCCGTGTAGAGACTGATTGGAGCTTTAGGGAAATTACTAAGGGTCCCTAAAATTTAAATAACGGAACCTGAACGAAATCCCAATTTTACACGCTAGCGCGACACGCCATAATCAGGCTAGCTTACTGGAAAGTGGACAATTGGGAAACTGCTTGATGGCGCGATGCGGTGGAACTCGTGTTGCCACCTTGGTTGCGAACAGGAAAGACACTGCACAGGGTGGCATCGCGAAGGCTCACTAGAATTTGACAATTGCCATTTTGGCTGACTCCACAACGCGCTAAAGTGCTAGGTAGCACACTGTCTCACTTAAATGGCTCTAACTCTTTGCCCGAGTGTCGGATTTGGACTAATTTGGTATTGATGGAAAGCTTATTCAATTCTCTTTATAAAAAAAAAGTTGATATTAGGGAAATTCTACATGTTTCAAAATATTTCTCACTTGGGAAGTAACTTCAAAATCTTTTAGGGTCGAATTTACTTCACTTGACATGCTCTAAAGCTCAGACTACAAGAGGAGTTTGCGGGGTCTTATAATATCTCTTCCTTGGGAACATTCATCCTCGAATAAGATTGATTAAGCTAAGAATACTAGCAGGCTGAACTTACTTACTGGACAAGAATATATGAAACATGACTATACAATTGGAACTACTGTTATACTGAGATTTTGATACTGAACATGCATATCTAATGCATGAAATGCATGACTGAAGCTACTCATAAGCTGAATTCTCATAATGGACATGCATATCTGATGCATGGATTCGTGACTACGTTATTCTCATGAATGCATGACTGAATACATTGATAAGCTGAGCTTTTTAATTGAACATGCATATCTAATGCATGAATACTTGACTATTATGCAATGATATCTGATGCGAAGCTTATAATGAGGATCTGAGCATAAAACTGAATGGGTTTAAGGAATGGGAAACATCGGGGAGTTATAGGGTATCTCCCCTTTGGGATACTATATCCCTCTAAGAATACCTACTTCACTGACATACTTGAGAAAACTGAGGCGATGCAAAGGGCATCTGTGAACTGGATGGTAACTTAACCTCAGAGAGGTGAAACTAATGCATGACTCATAAATTAAACTCATTTTGCAACTACTAGGACTCGCTACCCTAGAATAGTTACATTCTTGAGATTTCGGATAGCATGAATAGATGAAAAGATACGAAAATGAACTATACGAATCTGACAGTCTGACTGCTAAACTGACTTGCTGGCGTTACTAACTGACTTATACTGAAACATAAGCTCACATGGGAGTAAGGGATCTAACAATGCATATCATAAATATAAAGGAGTTATAACGTACTCGAATTTATGTTAGGGTATCCTTTCGGATCATGATGAGTCTGAAGTGAATAAAGTCGATTTTGACGCTGACCACTAGTGGTACTAGGAGTGGTGCCCTGCTGACGTGAATCTCTACTCTTCTGAGCTAGCACTCTACACTCCCTCACTCTGTGGCCTAGCTTGCCACATCTAAAACATACCTGACTATTAGCTCTGTATGCACGTAGGTGGTTCATGCCACACTCTCCACAAAGCGGATAGGTGCGCTCACTTCTAACACTGCTCTGGACTTTGAAACCTAACGAACAAAAGACTTACAAATTTTATTGAAAACTTGAAGAAAACATTACAAGAGAGAGAATGGGCAGAGAGAATTTCTTAGGGGGGAAATTTCTGAATGCTCTTCTCTAATGGGAGTATTGCCTTTTATAGGCCAGGGGGATACATCAAGTGTACTAGATTTCATACAAGTGGACGGCTAAGATATTGCCGACAATAGTAAATGATTGCTTTTAAATAAAGCAAAAGTAGTGGAATCCGCTTTTTGTAAAGCAAAAGTGGGTTCTGCTTTTAATAAAGCCAGAATAGGGGAATCTGCTTTTATTAAAGCAAAAGCAAAGGTGGCTGTCCTTTTATGAGACAGAGTGGGGTCCCTTGATTCCAATCAAGAATAGTGACTTTCCTGTCTTAGAGATAATTCCGGTTCTTTGAACCTCTATCTCATAAGAAAGGTTGGTTTCCTATTCTTCATAGGGATCGAGGTAGGCCATAGCTATTCCTTTTGGATTAAGCATATCGCCATTATCTTCGCTGCTTCCAGTAGATGAAGCTTCTGCGGCTAACTGGAGTAATTCTTCAGCATTGGTGGAGGCGTCTTGACTATCTAGGTCTGCTAGAGCCCGCCTTAATCTTTCTTTCAAAGCCTTCTTGTTTAGAGAGGAACTTGAGGCTATTGCTGCAACTTTACCTTTATCAGGGGTTGTTTTTGATGCTGGGGTCTTGGGGGTCCAGCCCTTAATTTTGATTTCTTTAGCAAAGTATTGAATCCTGTGCTGTTCTGTTTTTGAGAAATTCCAGGATATAATATAAGAAATCCGTTTCTTAATAAAAAATTTGCACATTTGAATGTGCTCTGGTAAGGTTGAACATCCTTCCTTGACTAAGAAATCCGGAAGTTGACTGAGAAATTGTTGAGGAAGAACTTCCTTAGTTCCTCCATAATAAGTCCACCATTCATAAAACCATCTTGGGACGATGGCATCTACCATGGCAGAACAATATTTTACGAACCAGGTATGTCCTGGTCGGACAAATAAGAAATTGAACCAGGCAGACTTATAGTCATACCAGTTGTAGGTCTGTGGCCTGTGAGGCATGGATAAGGCTATCGGGGTGTGTAGATGATCTACAAACCAATTAAAAGGAGTTAACACTCTTTTGATGGTGAATTTGGAGTAACTGATGTAATCTGGATTGCGTTCATCCATAGAATGTTCTACTTCAATAGACTCAGTATCTACTAGTATGGCTTCATAGAACCTTCTGGTTTTGAGCGGATCTTCCGTATCCACGAAATTGTTATTGGTATATACCGGTTTTACCAGTTGATTGAGGGGATATCCTTCATAGGCCTTGTCCAGGGCGAGGATTGGCAATACATTTGTTGTGATAAATTTGAATTCTTCTTTAGAAGGAGAAGGTGGTGGCGTTTTGGCTACCGCCGGGTTGACTGCTTGGGCAAAGGTCTCTGGGGCCTTCATTGCATAGCTTTGCTTGGTCTGCACCGATGATGAAGCTGCAGACGATCCTTTTACTATGGTTTGATTGGTTTTTAGGTCTACCAATTTGGTTGGTAGTGGAGGAGAGAGTTTGGGAAATTGTAATTCCGTCAGTGCGGCATATCTATTTTGAGACGATACTTCCGTCTTGAGTGTTGGTCTTTGTGGGACCGTTGGTCTCAATGGATTTGAGGTTGCTGCTGTGGTATCAAATGGTCTTGCCATTTGAGATTGTTCCTGTTTTGGGCTGCTCGCCCTTAGGGTTGTGGGTCTCATGGCCCTGCAGAAATTCTCTTGTTAGAAAATCGGGAAGGGAGTTATGTTCTCCTTTTATAAACTCAATTTGAAAATCGAAGCTAGACAGAAGAGCTTGCCATCTAGCAAATATTTGTTTTGAAACGAGATTTTTAACATCTTTTTGTAAAATCTCTTTTGCCGATTTGCAATCCACTCGAAGAAGAAATTCCTTATTAATAAGGTCATCTTGGAATTTAGTGATACATAGCACTATAGATAAAACTTCTTTTTTGACAGTACTGTAATTCCTCTGGGCTGAATTCCATATTCCTGAGGTAAAACGTACTAATTGTTCTGAAGAAGTATCATGAACTTTTTGCTTCAGAATACCTCCATATCCTAGGTCTGAAGCATCAGTTTCGACGATCATGAAGGCATCTGGATTAGGGATACCTAGACAGGGAAGGTTTTTAACTAGGGACTTAATCTTGACGATTGCCCTGGTTTGCTCAGGACCCCACGGAGTAGGGTTTTTTCTAAGGCGTTGATATAGAGGTTCACAGACCTGTCTAATGTTAGGAATAAAATCAGCAACATAATTTAGACTTCCTAAAAATCTTTGAAGTTGCGTTTTATCCGTGATTTCATCAGGGAATTTGGTAGAGAATTCTATGGCTCTACAGATGGGCTTATGACTTCCTTGGTGCAAATCATGCCCTAGAAAACGGATAGAGGTTTGGAATAGCTGCATTTTTCTAGCGCTTACCACCAAGCCGTTTAATTTTACAATCTTGAAGAAAGTGTTAAGATGTTTAAAATGAGAGTCAATATTCTCAGAGAAAATTAATACATCATCAATATACACAATTGTCATATAAGAATAATCATTAAATATGTTATTCATAATGTTCTGAAATTCTGAAGGGGCATTTTTAAGCCCAAAGGGCAAGACGTTCCATTCATAATGTCCGAACGGAACATTGAATGCTGTCTTATATTTATCTTTTTCGGCAATTTGAATTTGCCAGAAACCTGATTTCATGTCGAACTTGCTATAAAGATTAGCTTTATAAGTTCGCTTCAGAAGATCCCTTTTGTTAGGGATTGGATGCCTGATCCATTTGAGGACTGCATTCAAGGGTTTGTAATTAATTACAAGTCTGGGCGTTCCTCGTTCTTTCTCAGCACTGTTATTAACGTAGAATGCTGAGCAACTCCATGGAGAGTTAGAGGGCCGAATGATTCCTTTCTCGAGAAGGTGATTAATTTCTATTTTACAGACTTCCATCATCTCGTGATTCATCTGGATAGGTCTGGCTTTAGTAGGAATATTTTGTTCATCAAAGCCAGAGATGTAGGGAAGTTCTACGAGATGTCGTTTGCGTTCCCAAAATGCGTTGGGCAATTCAGAGCAAATCTCGTTTTCGAACTTCTTTTGGAGAATGGATATTTTGCTAACCATCTCCGGGGTTTTTAAAGTTTGCTCAATACGCTTGAGCTGAACATCACTCTGGAGGTAGTGAAGATGAGACGAAAGACGATTAATTTTAAATATGGTTTCGTCTTTGATGCGCTGCTGTGCGTTAGAAGAGAGCGGACGAAGTAAAGGGAAAAATAACTCAGTATCCAACAAAGTTGTACGAATACCATCGTAGTTACTTTGGTAAGGTCGGATCTGGTTAATAAAAGGAATTCCGAGAATGATATCTTCTGTGATATCTTCCGTTATGACAAAGTCGTTGACTAGGCAAACGCCATTGTTACAGACGTGGGCTTTGCGAAGCTGATAATCAATTCGCATTTTCTCGCCTGTTGCAGAATAAAGTCGTGAGGTACTCTTCTGGAGATACCGAGTGGGTATGAGACCTTTGACAATACAATTACTGTCAGCGCCGGTGTCAAAAAGGGCTACTTTGTTTATTACAAAGTCTTTGGCAATAACGATTTTTACAGCAATATGTTCGCTGTAGGCCTTGATGGCGGCAACTGTTGTAGAAGTGGATGGTAAAGCCGAAATGTCTTCCCCAGGGAAAGAAAGCGGCTCGTGGAGATGGTCAGTTGGAAGGCCGATCTCAGGAGATGTAGGGGGAAGAGCTTTTGGTGAAGCGGTCTGAAGGACTTGTTCTGTTAGAACATGTAATTCGACCTGATCAAGTCGAACTTTAAGGTTTTTGATTTCTCCTTTTAGAAGGGAGATTTCACCCTTAAGTTCAGCTACAGAGGGCTCAGAAGGAGAGTTAAACTTAGCCATTACCTTTTTCATAGAGAAAGGTTGGATAATAGGTTTTGGTTTAGAAGTGCCTTCGTCTTGAGAAAGCATAATACGTTTGAGCTCCTGGAGGTATTTATTGCGGAGCTCCTCGTCGTCAATATGTTCGATGATATCGAACAAGACTTCTTTAGGTTTGTCAGTTATAACATTGATAACCTTTTTGGAGCAAATACAGAAAGTGCCATTGCACTCGCAGTCTTGCCCGGATTGGGAGCTATCGGACTCGTAGGCGGCGTTGATGTAATCTTCGTCGCTATAATCATCCTCGGAGGAGGAGTAAGAGTCAGATGCCTCAGAGGGATCCTCCATGATAGAGAAGAGCTTTTCTTTTGTATCCTCAGGTAAATCGAGAAGATTGATCTTCTTCTTTTTCCCTGAAGTACAATCTTTTGCCCTATGGCCAGTTTTACCGCAAGTCCAGCAAGTATCTTTGGATTTGGTAAAAGATTTGCGCCTGGTTTTGCGGCGAGGTCTATTAGATTCCTTATAGGAATCTGATCTCTTATAGGAAGTCTTTCCCTTTGGATAAGATTTTTTGTGACGTTTTTGAGACATTCTTTTATGTCTCTTTCCGTCATGAATATCCGTGAAACCATAATCATGGAAAAAAGTTGTCAGACCATACTTGTGATTTTGCTTAAGCTGTTGTTTAAGCTTGAGGTCTGTACAGAGTTCTATGCCTGTAGTGGTGATGAAGCTGACTAAGTCTCCATAGGTAAGGATGTTATAAGGAATTTGTCCTTCAAATCTATCCTTAAGCTTTGTTCTGACCTTGTCGGCAAATAATGGGGGGAGACCGCTAATAAATCTTTCTTTCCAGAAATCATTATTGCAGTCAGGACGGATCATAACCTTGACTAGGAAGGTATCCTTATACCATCGGAAGTCTGCAAGATTTTTGCAGCGAAGGTTATTAAGGATTTCTAGACTTCTATCTTGGAAGAGTTTTGGTTCTCCTACAAAATGTCTAGCTATATGGTAGAGGAGGGCTGCACAAGCGTCTTCTTGTGCTTCTTGAACTATGGTTTCTCGACCATCAACGGTACGAGCTACCTGTTCAATAGTAGTAGCGTTGTAAATGAGGGTTTTTTCATCTTCAGAGACATAGTTATCCCACCAATGTTTGAGCATACCGGTGAAACCCGAGACAACCATGGTGGCGGCTCCTTTGTCGGAGGAACCTTTAATTTTGTAGGCTGTAATAGCCACAGCAATCTCATGGAGTTTATTGTAGATCTGATGCTCAGCCAGACCATCAATATTCCATTCTGTAATACCTCGTCCATCATGGTTACATGTAGAAAGGTAAGGATTTTCTTCAAACTGCATGTCAGGGGGAGACGGTTTATGATAATAATTCTTTCTAGTGGAGAATCGGTCACTAGAAAGTTTAGATAGAGAGTTCTTTTCTTTAGAACTGGAGGGATCTTTAGAGCTTGAGGGCTCTTGAGAGATTTTGAACTTGGTAAGTTTGGAATTAATTTTTTCCAAGATTTGTTCTGACAATTTAAAATCGTCATTTAGATCTGGGAACTTATCTTTGTGAAACTCTGGGAGTTTGAAGATAGGGTTGGAAAGGGGCTTAGAGCTTGGAGTGCTCTTAGCCGGCAATGGGGCAGAAAGGGGAGGATTCTTAACATCCTCTATCTGCTGGGAGATAGTGTGAAGAGCTTGATTAGTATAATTGTTCTGTTCAATTATCCTATCAAGGTCTCGGCATTGAGGTGTCATTGTTCCTCTTTCATATTTGGTTTTGAAGGGAGAAGCCTAATGACTTCGTTAGAGTAGGAAATGTTAAGTCCTTCCAGAGGAGGAGTTGTGGATTCTACCACGGTGTTTCGCTGGGTGTACCATTTGGTAACGATGGCATTGAGGGAATCGGTTTGGTTTTCTAATCTTCCAGTTTTCTCGAACCAGAAGAAGAATTCCATATCGCATCGGAGTCGTTTCATGTCGGCTATCCATAGTCGACCGAACTCCTTTTGTTGTTACGGAGAATAAGTACTTCCGTACCATCTCCTTTTGAGAGTGTCTCTCGGATCATTCCATCGGACTTTTAAGGCCTGAAGATCCGGGACATATTCGTCACCTTCGGATCGGATGACGAAGAGGCTTGGGTCGGTTCGGACCCTTTGAGGGGGAGCCATTTCAGAAGCCGAAGGGCTTCCAGGTTCATACAGATTTTCAGGTTCTTTGACCTTAGTATTTTGGTAGTAGACTTTAGGGATAGGACCAGAGTAGTCAACTCCTCTAACCTTTCCCTTGTCATTAGGGCCTTCGTGGTCTTCGGGTTCCCTTTCCTTTTTAG
The DNA here is from genome assembly GCF_002878395.1 of Capsicum annuum. Lineage (NCBI taxonomy): Eukaryota > Viridiplantae > Streptophyta > Magnoliopsida > Solanales > Solanaceae > Capsicum > Capsicum annuum. The sequence goes on from NC_061120.1 coordinate 129,694,243, forward strand.
AAGAAGAGGCACCTGAAGAGACAGACCTTCGGGAGGATGAGAGTCGAGAAGGGTCGATTCCAAGGAATTTTAGATCTATAGATCCATCTGGGTGTTGAATAACCCGTTCGATCTGAGATCTTTCGGAGTAACTCCGGGTAGGTTGGGCGATGGCTTCGAAGTGCCAATCATTACTATGTAGGACATCGTCCCATATTAGAGTCTTTGGAACAAAGACTGTGCTACGGTCTTTGTTTGCTTCCATTAGGGTGGTAACCCCTTTAGGGCTCGTGAATCTAGCTTTAGGGGCTAGAGTTGTTCCCATAAGGCGATAATATACTCGGTATATGATCGCTATTTCTCGGGTATTGTCCTTACTATTCATGTTTTTTGTTTTAACATTTAGTGTTAAAACATCCATGATGTTAGGATCATTTATGTCAACCGAGAAATTTGGGTAACAGTTAAAGTATACCGGGCCGTCGGCTAGGTTACTTTGGATAACTCCTAAGAGAGAGTCGTCGAAATTTAATAGACGAGCATCTCGCAGGAGAGCACAGACAGGGATATCTAATCCTTGTCGGAACAGTGGCTTAATAGCAACTTGAACAAGTCCAATATGCAGATAATTAAACTGATTTTTAAATCTGTTTAAATCTAGTTCGTTGAACAGTTGAATAATTTCTAATGAATTATTAATGGCTACAGTAGACTCAGAGGTCTTGATGTTATGTTTTTTCAAAAAACTAAATTTCCCTATTTGATAAATAGTATTGAAAGATTCTTCTGGAATACTCCAGTTTTGAAGATCATTTTCAATAGTGGCAATCGGAGTTGCCGAAGAAGAAAGGTTAACAGTATTTTTTACATGGCTATGCATGATTTGAACAAAAACTGCCTAGAGACTAACAGAGTAAACTTATATTCATACTCAAACATATTATTGTAATCAAGTATGCAATAACTAAATGATAATTATGTAGACACATCTATGGCTTATGGGATCTTAACAAGTTTTAATGGCATTACTCTAAGAACTGCTAAGTGTTTTCTCAGTGACGGGACCACCAAACAAGGTCTAACACGCTTCTCCTAAGCTTAACGACCTATACTTTCAGGCTGACCAACGTCCTCACCGGAGATTAATCGGTTCTGTTAAACACTTACACAGTAAATAAAAACCCCGAACTTGCATTAAAACCCCCTTATAAGACAAGATATAACAACATAATTAGTATTTAGGTACAGCATACTACTACTGACTTAAAGAATTCTGGCAGGGTTCATTCTCATGAAATCTCTAATTCTGGCTGTGGCTGAACCCCCATTTTGCTGAGGTAGGACTGCAGCCTGGCGGTTGCCCTGTACACTAGTGGTCACAGCTAGGGCTAGCGCCTGAAAAGCTGCCCGAAACTCTGCAAGTAACACATTCACATTCTCGAGATCTACGGGCTAAGGGGCTGACTAATTCCCTATTCTCTTCTTAGGAGGCATGCTCTACAGACAGAAGAGGAACCAAGATTAGACTGAGAGTTTAACTTGAGCTTTTGCACACTGGCACGACATGAATACTGAAAGAAGGAAAACTATTCCTAAAATATCTTATAGCCTTTTGTACAAAAATGTGGCGCGTAACACACCTATGCATAAAACTTTACTAGATACGGCTTTTCAGACTCCCTAGGATATTATGGAACCTTAGGCTCTGATACCTAGTTTGTAATGACCCGAGACTACCCCCTAGTCATTACACGGTGCTCATGACCTCGAAGGACCATAAGCTAACCCTTTGCTGATATATGTACTGAGCACTGCATAATATAATACAATAAATGCGGAAAACTGGCAAAAAATTGCCATAAGGTTCAAAATGTCTAAAATACTCAAACTGAAAACTGAATACTAATACAACTGTCTGAAAAAGCCTTTAACTGTCTGAACTATAGAGTTGATGAGACATATCCCCAAGTAACTCCATCTATTGATAATAAAGTGAATCTAATGAAGTACTGAAATAAGAAGCATCATCGGATGATGAGGACTCACTGCTATGTCTACTGCAGCTGACTGAGTTTGGACTGCTAAGGGTGCTCTGGGGCTCGTATTTTTGAGCCTATGGCGTCAAATAAAACACCATAGCACAAATGTGTCAGTACGGGAATATACTAAGTATGTAGATGAGGTAAGGCTAAATGCAAGGGCTTATGCATGAACAACAACTAACTGAATGATATGCAAGAGCTGGATTAGCATACATAAAGAATCTGTAACTACTTAACATATCGTGCATACTATGACTGAGAATACTGGAACTGAATCTGATACCTGATACTGAATATGCCGTCAATCTGAGGTTTCTGAACATACTGAGATTATACGTATTTGAAACTACTGAAACTGATATCCATACTTATTAATACTGATAAACTGGATGACTGAGCCTATCGATAATTGATATCGATTGGCTGAATTTGAGATCAAACCTATCTAGCAGGATGATCTCTAAATCTTCTAATAACGATTAAGATTAACTAAGCTTGAGATCTGGCCTAACTAACGGGTGATCACTGGAACTGATATTGAGAAAACTCAACTGAATCTGAGACTGAGATCAAGCCTATCTGATGGGTAACCTCTGTAGGTACTGATACTAAATAACTTTATGTGAGACCAAGCCTATCTAGCGGGTGGTTTATGAATCTATGGAACTATCTGAGTTCCTTACTAAGATTGATGATAGTATCTGATAGTCCTGATTTCTGAGTTCTACTCTGAAGACGGATATTGAAATTGTAACTATAGGAGTTATCACTTAACCAACATGCCCCAAATCTAATCTGGTGGGGTCTAACCTATAACCCCAACTGGAAGGGTGTTAATACCGTGCCACGAGTAAAGACCTCTGCTATAGTCAAACCTCTCTAATGGGTGACCCTGAACAAGAAGTCAAGCCTAAGACAGTAAGATAGTCAAGCCTTAATATAACGGGTGACTCCTGGTCCTACACTAGCTATGCAGTTTTGGAGTACAGGGATTTCTGCTAACGACTCTACCTCTCTACGGGTAAGCTGTTATCCCTGCACTCGCTCGGTGTTAGTTACTACTCCCAACTGAAAGACTCTGAACTGATTCTTAACTGAACTTAGACTGAGTTGAATCTGTTATTGATCATATTTCTTGATTGATCTGACTGAGTTCACTTGGTTCCGTTATTTGACGGAAGACTATGAATTCAACTTTCTATCTGAAAGTGACTGATGTCTGAGGCTGGATTGAACTAGTACTGAGATTTCTGAATTTTCCTAAATGTTCTATCACTGACTGAATTCTATGGATCATAGCACGACTGAGATTATCTTAAGACTGATCAGCTCTAGACAAGCAACTAAGTTTTCGGGTATAAATACCCCTAGGACTCGATAACATAAATTAATAAGACAGAATCACACTTGAATATCATGACAATGGACTATCATTCACAATACAATCAATACGATATCTCGTCAATCACTTGAATGTCGTAGGCATGTAAATGTATAGGGTAGGCATACTAATATCTCATAGTTGTTGAATAAGGAATACTCATGGACAAGAATGCATGCAACTTATTATAATACATTTACTAAGGAATTTCAACAAACACTTGGCATGCACTAGTTATCACATAATCGGGGATTTCATGCTTAACATACTAAAAAGACACTATTCTCTTTACTTAAGCATTTTATCAAACATATGGGGAGCATGCTTTGGTTATACCACAGATTCTATACTTAAACTATTATGAATATATCAATATCATACGACTTGAAGGAATTTTATCATGAACGTTACATAGTAGGATTAAAGCTTGGATCTTTGAAATCAAGTCATGAATTAAAACTCATCAACCACATGAACTTCAATTTTTATTTACAAAAAAAATCATGAAAATCTCATAAATATATATACTCTTGAATTTAGAAAAGGATTCTTGAACTTTTTGGGTGAAAGGAACCCAAGAATCAACATCTGCATACCTTAGTTTTCTAGATTCTTGAAGTTCTTGAAGACTCTTAGAAGGATTCTTGAGATTGCTTTTGAAACTTGAGGGCTAAGGTTTTCTATCTTTGAGAGAGAGTGTTTTGTTCTTGATAAAGTAATGAGAATAGATGAGCAACTTTAGCTATTGGGGTTTTAAATCCCGTGTAGAGACTGATTGGGGCTTTAGGGAAATTACCAAAGGGTCCCTGAAATTTAAATAACGAAATCTGAACGAAATCCCGATTTTACACGCTGGCGCGATGCGCCATAATCGCGCCAACTTACTGGAAAGTGAACAATTGGGAAATTGCTTGATGGCGCCACGCGGTGGAACTCGTGTTACCACCTTGGTTGCGAAATAGAAAGACACCGCGACGCGGTAGCATAGCGAAGGCTCACTGGAATTTGACAATTGCCATTTGGCTGACTCCGCGACGCACTAAAGTGCCAGGTGGCACACTATCTCACTAAAATGGCTCTAACTCTTCGCTCGAGTGTCGAATTTGGACGAATTTGGTATCAACGGAAAGCTTATTCAATTCTCTTCATAACAAAAAGTTGATATTAGGGAAATTCTACATGTTTCAAAATATTTCTCACTTGGAAAGTCACTTCAAAATCTTTTAGGGCCGGATTTACACTTCACTGAACACGCTCTAAAGCTCAGACTACAAAAGGAGTTTGCGGGGTCTTACATATATCATATACAAATAACACACACAAATAGGATGTTAATATTCATGTACGATATCTCCACCTTTCTATGTATGGACTGATCATAAATTATCAAGGCCAATGAGTAAGCATATATAAGGGTACACTGGTTTCAACTAATATGCCACATATTAATCAAAACATGTTTCCAAGTGATCCAATGTTTTAACACCGAGGGCTAGTATTTGGATGACATTTATCTCGAGGACCCTAACTTATGATATTCCATCTAGTTATGCATTCATATGTATATATGGGCTATCGTAGTCCACTGCTTATTGTACTCAAGGAATCCACAATCTGACAATTGAAAGAGGAGTTTGGGAATTTTATCCATAATGGGAGTATTCTCAACCCCTCTTTTGCCAAGTCAAAATTTGTTATTCAAGGTTTGGTAAGACTGGCCTATTATTGATCATTTGTGGACTAGAGCATAGGGACTTATTTTATCTTCCACACGACTAAATTTAATCACAAAATAAACTTCATTGTAATAAAATATTTTGGAGCTTAATTGTAATATTACTGATTTGCTATGAATCTTCCAAAGGCTTCAATAGTTGGGGTATTTAAAACTACATACAAAATAAGAACTTTTCTCCTTTCTTCAATCTCTTTCTCAATCCCAGACTTTAGCAACTCAACCACAATATCACCATTTTGAAGGAGAAGTAATGTATGACAACTCTACACTTTTAATAGACAACTTAGTTCTTGCAAACAAGCTGATCCATCATTTGCCTCCTTTTTTATAGGGGTGGGGATGGGGGAGAGGGTTGATAATTAGTTTTATGGGGCACTTTAGAGTATACTGACGTGCACCAAAACAACGAGAGAGAAGAAAGCAAGGGAACAGTCTTACATTGCCATATTATTTGACTAGTGTAAAGTAGGCACACTTTATTGTTTTGATTGATTATTATCTATGAAGGGTCTAATGAGTACATTTTAAACTTGTATTAGGTGTTGAAATACAAATATCATATTAATTGAGGTATTTATATGTGAAGTGATGAAACATTCAGGGGGCTGTGATGTGTATGGGCAAATAACAATTTTGAATTTCTATTAATTTGGGGTAATTTGTTTTAGTGGGAGAAAGAAGTGGGCAGTGTGAAAGAGGGAACATGGAGGACGACGTTGAGATGGGAGCGGGGGAAAACGGCGGCGTGGTGGTTCTTCTCAATCCCTTCGTTTTTTCTTTAATTCTTCTTCTTATTCAGTTGTTTTCTTGTTTTGTGAAACCCTAATTAATGTACGTAAACAGGAATTGGATGACATGAAGAAGAGGTTAAAAGAGATGGAAGATGAAGCGGTTGCTCTCCGTGAAATGCAGGCCAAGTTCGAAAAAGAAATGGGTTCTGTTCAAGGTCTCCCTCTCTCTCTCTGCTTTAATTTCACTTATTACTGAAATCTTTCTCTCTTGATGCATAAAATACGTTTCTTTCATTTTTCCAGTAGATAACTTTAGAATGCTTTTATGGTAATGTATATCTGCGACGAGGTAGCTTATTTGATCTTATTACGTGATTCATGTCACCTATTTGAAGATGAGTATATAAATGAAATTACTTCCTCGTAAAACATTTGTATTATTACTGAAAAAGTTTTTCTTTTCCTTTATCCATAAAATAGATGCGTTATATGGCTATTTTTCATTTTTCAAGTCCCAATAATTTAGTTGTATAAATGATTTTGCCTCATATGTACTGGAAGAGGTAGCTAATTGATCTTATTACCTTATATCTTGTTGAGAATTACAATGAGGCAGGAAAACTAATTTTGAACCATTTTTTTTTACATAAAATGATGAGTGATCTGTCTTGGGCACTTGAAACTTTTGCATAAAGAGTGAACTACGAAAAGATAGTCTCTAGCTAGGCAGATTAGCTCGTCAGACAAAGGGCTTTTAAAACTGAGTCCAGTATAGCAAAGGGTGGAGTTTTTATAAATTAAGTTGGATGTGTTGATATAAGTGGTGTTCATAATCATGTTTTTTATTCTGTTTGCTGCATCGAAAAGCTGTATCAATAGTATACTTGGTAGGTCTTCATAAACTGCAACGGTATGACATGTGCTTCTTGCTTGGAAATAGTGTTTTGGAAAGGGGAGAAAAATGACAAGCCCCAATCCATGCTGTAAGAGAAGCACAATTCTAACAAAAACACCGAAATAAACCTTGCACAAAGACACTATATATATTAGCAAATGTTTCAATTTTAAAACTAAAAAGTATAGGATAAGCAAAAGCAAAATCAAAACCAAAATATAAATGGATCATATTATTCTTCTATAGGGGTATTAAGTTATTGAGTCACTCTATGAATATTTGGGAGAGAGTGGTCGAGGTGAGGCTGTGACGGATAGTGTCTATTTCGGAGAACCAGTTTGGATTTATGCCTGGCCGCTCGACGACGGAGGCAATTCACCTGGTACGGAGGCTGGTGGAACAGTATAGGGAAAGGAAGAAGGACCTGCACATGGTGTTTATCGACTTGGAGAAGGCATACGACAAAGTCCCTAGAGAGGTGCTTTGGAGATGCTTGTAGATGAGTGGAGTCCCGGTGGCATATATCAGAGCAATTAAGGACATGTATGATGGAGCTAAAACTCAGGTGAGGACGGCGGGAGGAGATTCAGAGCATTTCACTGTCTTGACAGGATTGCATCAGGGATCTACTCTTAGTCCCTTTTTGTTTGCTTTGGTGATGGATGTGTTGACGCGACGTATTCAAGGAGAGGTGCCTTGGTGTATGCTTTTTACAGATGATGTAGTTTTGATTGATGAGACGCGGGGGGGTGTGAATGATAAATTAGAGGTGTGCAGACAAACTCTTGAGTCTAAAGGGTTCAGGTTGAGTGGGAGCAAGACAGAGTATTTGGAATGCAAGTTTAATGACCTGAGGTTGGAGAATGAGGTGGTAGTGAAGTTGGAATCACAGGTGGTATGTAAGAGGGATAGTTTCAAGTATCTCAGGTCCGTGATTCAGGGTAACGGTGAGATTGACGAGGATGTCTCGCACCGTATTGGGGCGGGATGGATGAAGTGGAAGCTCGCTTCGGGGTGTTGTGTGATAAGAAGGTGCCGCCCAAGCTTAAAGGCAATTCTGCAGGGTGGCAGTCCGTCCGGCCATGTTGTATGGAGCGGAGTGTTGGCCAGTTAAGAACTCCCACATTCAAAAGATGAAGGTGGCGGAAATGCGGATGTTGTGTTGGATGTGTGGGCTGAATAGGGGGATAGAGTTTGGAATGAGACTATCAGGGAGAAGGTTGGTGTGACTCCAATGGAGAATAAGATGCGGGAAGTCCGATTGAGATGGTTTGGGCACGTGATGAGGAGGGGCATGGATGCCCTGATTCGTAGGTGTGAGAGGCTAGCTTTGGATGGTTTTAGGCGGGGTAGGGATAGCCCGATTGAGATGGTTTGGGCACGTGATGAGGAGGGGCATGGATGCCCCGATTCGTAGGTGTGAGAGGCTAGCTTTGGATGGTTTTAGGCGGGGTAGGAATAGCCTGAAGAAGTACTGAGGAGAGGTGATTAGGCGGGACATGGAGCAGTTACAGCTCACTGAGGACATGACCCTAGATAGGAAGATCTGGAGGACGCGAATTAGGGGCAGAAGGCTAGGGTCAGATTGGGTCGCTAGTGTAGGGAATTACTTGGTGGGGGTATTATTCTTGTTATGATACCTTGTTTCATGCTTTGTTACAAATCTGTTTACTTTTCTCCGTTTTCTATTACTTGTGGGTGTCGTATTTATGTTATGCCATCTTGTTCCATGCTTTACTATGTATTTGTGTAGTATTCCGTGTCTCTAGCCGGAGGTCTATTGGAAACAGCCTTTCTACTTCTTTAGAGGTAGAGGTATGGACTGAGTACATCTTACCCTCCCCAGACCCCACTATGTGGGAATACACTGGGTTTGTTGTTGTTGTTGTTGTATATTATTCTTCTACTTTAGTCACTGTTAAGAGAAAAAATCAGAAATTTATACAAAGAGCTGCCTATTGCCTATCACACTGTCTGTTGGAATTTAAAAAAAAATGAAGTGATTGCTAAAGAGAAAATAAGTTTGCCCTAGCAGAGGAAACAACAGAGGAGGTGAGGCTAGAAAAAACAAAGGAGTCAAGTGACCTCATATAGAGAGCCAGCGATGAAGAGAATGGAAGAAGAAGAAGAAGAAGAAGAAGGAACAAGGAAGAAGAAGGAAGAAAATCGGGTAATTGGAGAAGAAAGTCGCACCAAGCAGTCCAGTGTGCCAAGCAGGAAAAAAAATCTAGTTGTACTGGTCTGCTTTTTTTCTTCTAAAGAGAGTCCAGCTCTTTTAAATAAAAACAAAGCGTATGCTTCCAGCCTAACCATGCTTCTCGGTTATGCTTCCAGCCCAACCATGCTTCTCGGTTTCAATGGAGATGCACTTGCTTTTTCACTTTGGGTCACTTCAGCCTTAAAAAGCGACAGACCTTGCTCGCGTTCAATAGTGCTGGTCGGGAATATCTTGACCCTTTAAACTTGAATTGAACAAGTCTTAAATTGCGCTCTCTTCCTTTACTCATTGAAGTTTTAACCTACATTTTCAAAAGATAGCTCTGTTCTTTTTTTCTTTTTTGCTAATGTGTGGCTTATAGTCTTCCAGAGTTAATTTTGTTTGGATTTAAAAGGGATGTGCAATGATGTTTTAAATTCTTTTTGCATTTGCACGTAGTTGTGGGATGCTTATTTCTTAGGATGAAGAACGCATAAAATACTCATCATATCTGTTGCTCCGTTTATTGCATTTTGTTTATTTGTTCTCCCCAATTTAAGGCAGACCCTGCTGCTGCTGCTGCAAACCAGGCAAACAAGGAAGAAGTGGATTCTCGATCTGTCTTTGTTGGAAATGTGAGACTTCTTCCTTCCTCAAACTAATGATTTTTTCGTTGAGTATCATCTTGTATTAGCCTTTTCTACATAGCTGAACTGTTGTGGGATTACACTCTGTATTTTTTTTTCTTTTTCCCTTAAAATGGATGCTTATCCAAGTATTTGTTTTCTGGCTTCTATATAGTGGTATATGGAATCATAAGAGAGCCATTGCAATAGTGGGTCCAATACTCTCACTTTTCATGATATCTTCAACTGCCGTGTGTGCTCTATTTACAATTTAAAAATATCCCTTTTAATCAATCTTCCAAAATTTGCCCATGTATTTTGTTTGCATAAGCTATTTACCTTTCTTGACTGATATTTGCTTTGATCTGTATAATTATGTATAATTATGTATAATCTGTATAATTTTGTATAGTGTATGCCTATTGAAGAATTTGAAGGGCATATTGGAGGTAAAATATATCAAAAAGTAGAATCACAAAAAAGGAACAAAGTGCACACATAGTTTTTGATTCCTATTGGGATGAGTGGAGCTATCTATATGGTCTTAAGTGTTTGGGACCCAGTGCTTTCAAGGAGCAGAATTCTAGGAAGGGGGGGGGGGGGGGTTGAGCAGAATTCCATGAGACTTCAAATCTAAGGATGCAAGTCCTATGTAAAGAAAAGCATACGTGAATAAAAGCAAGAGAAAAAGAGGGTGAATGACATATTTTTGTAACGGAAAAAATCCTCGAGAGCTGATGATGCATGGTTTGAGACTTGCTGGATAGTGGACCTATTCCCCTGTATATGATTTTTTATTTGCAATTGATTCAACCTCATGATTAGCTCTAGCCCACACATTGTGTACTATACTCTTGCCCCTACATCAAAATCTTGGGGCATTAACATGTTTCTAGTCCTACTTCCCGTCTTATCTTCACATATTCATTAACTAATTTTCTATTTTTTTTGATAAATGTTGTGTTCGAGCTAGCTTGCACGCACCTTGACTAATTCTATGAGATATCTGCCTCCTATGTTGCTCAGATTCTTTAAAAATGTCGGCAGGTACTTGTTGGATCCTTCAAAAAGTGCATCTTTGAAGGATCCGTCATAGGTGCAACATAACCTGCTACCTCCTACTGCAACAGGTTAGGGTAGCTCTGTCCACCAAAGTTAGGACAAATGGGACGAAATCACCTAGTGTGTTTGTCTTTACTAGGATTTAAACCTAAGACCTCATGGTTCTTGTGAAAATATAGGAGAAAAATGTATTGAATTGTTGTATCTAAATTATTACATTAAGATACTATTTATAGGCTAGAATCTTTTTTCAATTAGGACACTGATATTATAACCCTTTTCCAAGTAGGTATCTATATAATATTCCTATTCCTACACCACGGCTTGGCTCAGCGGTAAGCTTGCTTACCGTGGTGTGCCAGGTCCTGGGTTCGAATCAGTCCTTCAGCGAAGCTGGGGTAAGGCTTCCTAGACATCCCTTCCCCGACACCCACGGAGTGGGTACGAACCGGGCCGACCCTTTTTACCCCTACTCATATTCTAAACATTCGCCTTCAAGCTGGTGCATATAAGTCATATTTACTGAGCTTGTTACAAATGTAATTAATACGAGGACTAGTGAGTGATTTGGTGAAAATATCTTCAAGCCGCTCACTAGATTTCACTAATTTGTAACAATATCTCTGGAAAGTATCTTCTCTCTCACAAAGCGACTATCAATCTCAATGTTCTTAGCCTTCTCATGAAATATCAGATTTGATGCAATATGAAGAGCTGCTTGGTTATCACACACAAGTTTCATTTCCTTGATTTTTCCAAATTTTAACTCTCTTAACAACTGTTTAATCCAAACTAACTGACCAGTGGCTACCACCATTACTTGATATTCTGTTTCTGCACTAGATCGAGTTAACACACTCTATTTTTGACTCTTCTAGGTCACCAAATTACCTCCTACGAAAGTACAATATCTGAATATAGAACGTCTATTACAAGGTGATCCTGTTAGACTCTAACAGCATTAGATAACATCTGTATGTTCAATGGTCTGCTTATGACCTCGATCCTCAAAGAGCTGACTAAATATATCACACAATGAGAACAACTGCATCCCAATAACTATCATAGGAGAATCTATAAACTGACTTACAACACTCACATGATAGGAAATGTTAGGTCTGGTTACTATGAGATAATTCAACTTACCACCTAGATGCTTATATCTTTCAGGATCGTTGAGTGACTCCTCCTATCCTGGCAAGAGTTTAGTATTCGAATCCATAGAAGTGTCAATAGGTTTACATCTTATCATTCTTGTCTCTTTGAGAATGTCTAAGGCTTACTTGCGTTGCGAAATAACAATGCCTGATTTGGACTGAGCAACTTTAATACCTAAAAAATGCAATGTTAAAAGAGGTGTTGCTTCAAACTAATGATACCATCTTGATCATTGCCAGTAACAACGATATCATCAATGTAAAACACCAAATAAATACATAGATTTGGAGCAGAATGTTGATAAAACATAGGCCAAACTTCTAAATTACTGTGCTGAACTTTCCAAACCAGGCTCGAGGAGATTGTTTTAGATCATAAAGTGATCGACGCAATCGACACCCCAGACTAGACTCCCTGAGCAACTAAACCAGGTAGTTGCTCCATATAAACTTCCTTCTAAAGGTTATCATGGAGAAAAACATTCTTAATATCCAATTGAAAAAGTGTCCCGTGTCCAACAATCATTGGATAGAAAAAGATGAACATATGCTATTTTAACCACGGGAGAGAAAGTATCACTATAATCAAACCCAAGTATCTGGGTGTACCCTTAGGCAACAAGGTGAGTTTTAAGTCTATCAATTTGACTGTCCGAACTAATTTTCACTGCATAAACCCAACGACAACCAATGTTGATTTACTTGAAGGGAGACGAATAAACTCCCATGAACCACTTATATGTAAAGTAGGCATTTCGTCATTCATAGTCCGTTGCCATCCTGGATGAGAAAGTGCTTCTTTTGTGGACTTAGGGATGGAGACATAGTACAAAGATTATATAAAGGCATAATGGGGTGATGATAAATGAAGATAACTTAAAAGGGTATAATGAGGTTAGTATTATGAGTGGACCATATACCTTTTCGAAGTACAATCGGAGGAGATAAGTCTGTAGTAGGTGTAGGGTCAGGTGCAGAATGGGAATTATCTAAGCCTGATGTTGTACATGGACGATGATGATAATTCCGGAGTGGTGGCACTGTATATGGAGTCTGTTGCTTGGACTCCTCAGAAATGTCATCAAGTACGTGTCGGATCCTTTAAAAGTAGTGTATATTTAGAGGATCCTACATAGGTATGACAACATTTTTAGAGAGTTCGAGCAACTTAGGATGAAGTTTAGAAGGTATTTTAAATTCCTCAAAAGTTAAGTGCAGGTAAGACCAGTGTTCAGAGATGCGACTGCATCATCGCATTATGAGCTGATGCGATGCGATGCGGCTCCCAGTGAGTCACATCTTTGATGCAGTTCAATCTGAGAATTGCGGGTGCATCAAGCCCTGTTGCGTGATGCGATGCGATGTGATTGCATTATGGATTTTTTTTATTTTTGGGCAATTGTTAATTAAAAAAAAGGGTTGGAAGTGATTTTTTTTAATGGGCAATTTTTAAATTAAAAAAAGGTTAGAAGTTTAAGAAAAGATCGATTAAAATTTTTAGGGTTTTTTGACTTTGTGTTCTCTCCTCTCCACTGAAGCTGCGCTGCAACAACTCTTTCTCCATTGAAGCTGTGACCAAGTACCAACTACCAACAAGTGAGTTTCTTCTTCTTCCTTCTTCTTTCTTCATCCTTTTTTTCCCCTTCCTCCTTTTTCTTCTTCTGCTCTGTTTTTTCCTTCTTCTGCTTCTTTTTTCTTCTTCTGCTCTGTTTTTTCCTTCTTCTCTTGCTTTTTTTTTCATACATTGATACCCTTTTTTTTTGAATTTTCAACCAATGCTCTGTTTTTTTTCTTTCACTAAAATTATATTTTTTCAACAGAGCTGCTTCTTATTCTTATACTCTGTTTTATTTTCTACAGTGATAGTCTTTCATCCGATGTCATCTGTTAGCTCTTCCACAAGTTACTGATCTTAATGATGATGAAATGGAGGAAGAAGCTGCCGATTTGTCACTTCCTTCAAAATCACAAAAACACTTACAAAATGCATCAGTTTATTCAAGTTATGGATCAATGGGTACAAAAGGTCCAATAGATATTTACTTTCCGTTAAAGCCAGGAAATGATTTTGGAAAAAGTTTTGCAGGCTATGGCCAAGGGAATTTTGAGGGATGGTGCTGTTGTAGCCTTTTCAAGGTGGTTGTATGATGCAAGGCTGCCATTTAATTGTGTTAATTATGACAATTTTGCAGACATGATCGAGGCCAAAAGACAATATGGTTCGGGGATGAAGCCACCCACTTGCATTCCATGTGGCTGACACAAAATTGTGGAGGAGCATCGAGTGGAATGGAACAAGTTCGGATGTTCCATTATGATGGATAAGTGGACGGCGGGAACTGAAAAATGATCATAAATGTGTTTGTCAATTCTCTGAGAGGAAGCTTGTTTCTTGAGTCAATTGATGCCAGCGACTCGTCCACTGATTTCATCAAAATGTTCTCTTCGTTTAAGAGTACCATAGAGAAGATTGGACTAGAGAACGTTGTTCAAGTGGTTGCAGATAATGCATCTAAAAATGTTAAGGCAGGTTCTATGATAATGGGAGTGTTCCCTCACATATATTGGACTCCATGTGCAGCCCATTGTGTGAATTTGATATTCGGAGATATTTTCAAATAAAGGCCTTTTGAAGGTGTTTTCACCAAGGCAGGTAATGTACATTCTTACATTGTTCAAAGGCCTTTGTTGTTGAATATGATAGAAGATTTACTAATCAATGAAACTTGGTGAAACTTGGCAAAACTAGATTTGCTACTGCTTTCTTGACCTTACAGACATTGTTCAAGCAAAAGTCAAATTTGAGAAGCATGTTCGTTTCAGAAGAATGAAATAAAAGTAAGTTTGCAAAAGAAGTGTAAGTTTGCAAAAAAAGTGTTGGAATAATGCTTTCATTCCACTTTTGGAATAATGTTGCTTATGCTCTTAAAATATGTGGCCCTTTGGTTACAGTTCTTTGTTTGGTAGATGGTGAGGGAAAACCATCAATGGGTTACATTTATGAAGCAATGAGTAAGGCGAAGGAGGCTATTAAAAGTTTTTTCACTGAGGAGCATAAATATGCAAAGATTTTTGAGATTATTGATAAAAGGTGGAGTGATCAACTCCACAGATCGTTGCATGCAGTTGGCAATATCTTGAATCCATCACTTTATTATAATCATGAGGATGATTTACTGAATAAGACTTTGATGATGGGATTTCATACTTGCATTGCGAAAGTTGTTGATGAAGATATGCAAGATAATTAGTTCTTATCAAAATGCCGAGGGACTTTTTGGTATAGCAACTGCCATAAGACAAAAAGAGACAAGAAGTCATGAGGTGAATGACTCTTATGTAGTTATATTTCCATTAAATTAACACTTTTAAATTTTTTCTTTATGGTTGCTAATTTTGAATAATTACTTTACTTTAATAGTTGAATGGTAGAGGCTTTATGGTTCAAAAACTCCAGAGTTACAAAAGTTCGCCATCAAAATTTTGGGTCTAACTTATAGCGCATGTGGGTGTGAAAGAAATTGGAGCATGTTCGAACACGTAAGAGTTAAAGAAAAACTTTAATATATTGAGATAAGTATATTATATATCAAATGTCTTGACTTTTGATTTGCTAATATTTATTTGCAGATCCATACGAAAAAGAGGAATAGACTTAACTCTAAAGCGCCTCAGTACCTTGGTGTTCATAAAGTACAATAAAACTTTGAGGCGTCGTTACAACGTTTGCAATGGATTTGATCCAATTAGCTTGGACAACATTGGTGATGCCAATGAATGGCTAACTGGAATTGAGAATGTTGAAGATTAATTAGTTTTTGATGGAGATACTAATTTCACTTAGGGTGTTGTTGCCGAGGCAAGTGGAGTTGATGAGTGTCGTTATGGTTTAAGGGGTAGTACTTCAAGCTCATACAATAAGGGAAAAGAAGTTGCTACTTCAACAGGAGATGAGGAAGATGAGGAAGTTGAAGATGATGAGCATTATGTTGATACTCAAGGAATAAAAGAATTGGACAATCTTAATGAACTAGAAGAGCTTTAGATTGAACCATTATTAATTTAGATTTGATTTTTCTTTTTTTGGGGTTTGTTTTGCTTTGTTGAACTAATTTGTTAGTGTTTCATTACAACTTTTGCTTAAAATATATTGTCTTTATTGTTAATTATATAGTTGTTGTGGTCTTTTTGGTTAATTATAGTTGTTAATTATATTGTCTTTGTTGTTAATTATATAGTTGTTTCATTATAACTTACTATTTGAATGCTTTATAGGTATTTTTTAAAATAAATTGCGCTTCACTTTAATGATGCGGTCATATCGCATAATGCGTGATGCAAAGCCTTGTTGCTTTTTTCTGCATCACGCTTCCCTGAACACTGGGTAAGACTAGTGTCACTATGGATGGAGATGTCGAAGTAGTTGTAAAAAATTTCAAAATTCGATGTAGGTAGGACCTTACATGTTAGGATGATCAAGATAAGAAGAAGATGTAAAGGTTGAGACTCAAAGAATGTGACATCTGCTAACATAAGGCATCGATGAAAATTAGGTGAGTAGCAACGATATCCTTTTTTGTACTCGAGAATAACCAAGAAAGACACATTTGAGAGCACGAGGGGTTAATTTATCTTTTTCTGGGGTGAAGTTATGAACAAAACATGTACTCCCACAGACACGAAGAGAAGAGAGTAGAGAGGGGACTGGGGAAATAATACTGAATAAGGAATTTGATTTTAACAAAAGATGAGGGCATCACTTAATTAAATAACAAGGTGTGATAACTGCATCTCTCCAAAAACGCAATAGAGCATGGGATTGAATGAGCAGAGTGCTAGCAGTCTCCATGAGGTGCCTATTCTTCCTCTCTGCTACTCCATTTTGTTGAGGGTTATATGAACAAGAAGTCTGATAAATAATTCCTTGATGAGTCATGAATTTTTGAAATTAGGAGGACATATTCTAAGTTGTTATCGTTATGAAAGGGACAAATAGAGACATTGAATTGATTCTGTATTTTAGCACAATAACTCTTGAATATAGGAAAAAATTCAGAGCGATCTTTCATTAAGAAAATCCAAGTACTTCTTGAATAATCATCATTGAAGCTAACAAAATAACGAAACCCTGAGGTTGAACTGATTTTACTAGGACCCTTTATATCAGAGTACAACAACAACATACCCAGTGTATTTCCACAAAGTGGGGACCCCAAATATCAAAGTGAACTAAGGAAAAGATAGCCTCTACACGATTCACAAGGTTGTTCGTGTGTGTTTTCGAAGTTGGCACGACTCACAATCTAATGTGTATAGACTATACAAATTAGATACCATCTTTTGTAGTTTGAACAAACTAAGATGTCCTAAACATTTGTGAATTATGTCTGGAGTATGAAATGATACAAACTACGGAAAGAA
This sequence comes from Capsicum annuum, assembly GCF_002878395.1. Taxonomy (NCBI): domain Eukaryota; kingdom Viridiplantae; phylum Streptophyta; class Magnoliopsida; order Solanales; family Solanaceae; genus Capsicum; species Capsicum annuum. Next base: position 129,711,472 of record NC_061120.1, read on the forward strand.
TCACAAAGTACAGAAATAAAAAATAATAAAGAAAACGATAAATAAATAGATTTAAGAAGAGGAAATGTAAGCAAACCAAAGTTTTATTAAACGAATGACCCTCAAACATTAAACCTATGACAAACACCTAACTCGTACGATGACCTCGAGTGAAATTAATCCACTCACAATCAACGTTTCACAAAATTCAACAAAGCTCCCAACAATCTCAAAAGCACTCGCAAGTGTTTCTTTCATCAAAGATCATCTAAGGAAGAGAAAAAGGGAAATCCTGGCTATTTATAGTCATGGGCTATTTTACAAAATGAGCCCAAAAATGACCCTAGGTGCAAAATGGCCCAAAAATAATGCTAAATGCAAAATGGGCCCAAAAGTGACCCTGAATGCCAAATGCCCAAAAGGGTGATACTCCACCTTCGCCAATTCTTATCATGGTGGATCGCAAAACTCCTCTTCATCTCTAAAGCGTCGCCAATTACCTTGAGTGAGAATCTTTGGAGTAATCCGGCTTGTATAATCCTCTACTTCTTGAAGAGAATTTGTCCTCAAATTCAAGAGATCATCATTTGCAAGATCAAAATTCTCGAGGGAGTCCTTGGAATTGGAAGGATTCATAACTTGCTTAACCAGGTAAAATGGAATGCTAACCTCTTTTTTTTTTAGGCAAAACCTCTTCGAATGACACTTTGTTGCAAGCATATTTGGTGGATAATGACCTCCATGAAGAATCCCATGCATTCTCTTAGCCGATTCCCACCAAGTCAATACATATCCTTCAAATTGAGCAACGACATAGTTCGTCTTCTTAGCATTGGGCTAATTATTAGCTTGGAAGATCTTATCACATTGCGACTCCCATTCTAGATATCCTTCGGGATCACTACCTCCTTGAAAACTAGGAAAGGTGACCTTGGTAGAATTGAGGCCCTTGTCGCGACCTTTATATTCGCCTTGATTCCTTGGGCCATTTCCTTATGCACCATACCCATAACCTCCTTCTACGAGTCCCACAAACTCTCATTGAACTCCTATGGCTTGGTTGGGTGGCATTTGGTTAAGTGGAGCTTGGTAGGGTGGATTTGGATTTTGTGGCCTTTGATAGGGTAGGATTTGGCCATATGGTACTTGACAGGGTAAGTAATAGGGTGTATAGAGACCTTGTAGGGTTAAACCTTGGGGCATTTGGTAGATTGGTGCATAGTTTTGTGGAGTTTGAAAGGGTGGATTGAGAATAGATAGGGCTTGAGATGGTGGGTTTTGGGGCATTTGTTAGGGTGGGTTAAATGTAGTGGTCGTGCTACACTCGGCGGAGTTTGATTAGCAGTACTAGTAGGTAAGGGAACATTTCCTTGTGGGGGAGGATAGAGCATGTGGTGTAGAGTTCTAGGAGAGATGTGGCGGAAGTTTCTTAGGCGTGTCCACTTGAAGATGCTTGGAGGTTGTTTTGAGGAGTAGCATTTGAAGAGTTGAGGTGCCCTTCCACATTTATCATCCTTCCATCCATATCCATCATCCTTCCATCTATGTTCGATACCCTCTCCTCCATGCCCGGCGTTCTTTCATTCATCACATCCATACCTTGTCACAATCTCATGATGGCCTCTAATATGGTATCAAATTGGTCCCACTCGAGATAGGTTGAATTTCATCTCCCGATGCCATGGTACCTATCAACAAGACACATAACACTAACAAACAAGGTTAACGTTAGTGAAATCAAAACTCACAACCACTAGTGTTTTTGCACTTTAATTGTCTTGAACTTTGTTTGTTCCCGCTGGCATACGAAGTGTCTATTTGCTACTCGGCTAGAATGGATTCTTGTTAAGAGAAGGACGGGCGATTTGATTCAAACTTAAGGACTTGAATCAAAGAAGTTAACTAAGAAATGAAAGATAAAAGCACACAAAGAAAGGGCAATAAACAAAGAACTCAAAGACTAATCAATCAACTAAGTAGACCAGTTACTAGTTGTTAATTAGTTTAGGAATCAAGAAATGAAAACTAAGATGTTGAAACCTGAGCAAAGTTGGATTTGGAACTGCTGAGATGAGATGCGCTGAGGTGAGGTGTGGATGCATGTCACGACATGCCCACGCTTGTGGGGTTTGCATGTCCTAGATAAAATGTCTATTGTTAACCTGCATTGGTCATCTGCGGCCGCAGGTGGGCACTTGCGCATGCAGATGGGGTGCAGATGCCTCCAGACAGACAACTGGAGCCTCCGAAATTTAAGTTTCTTGTGGGCCCTCTTGTACTCTTTCATATAGTACCTTCTCTTTTTGGAATATTCCTTTGCTACTAACGCTTATCTTTACTCCCTTTGCCCCTTTATTGGGTCAAACAACACTTTCTGATGAATCTTGAAGATTTTACTGTCCTCAAGAGTACCAAGAAAAATATGAAGATCCAAAATATTCACCACTCTCTCATTTTAGCTCCAAACACGAAATTCGAAATCGAAGCTCCCCACACTATGGACAACAAACCCCAATAACTTTGGAGCCTCAGTTTCAACCCAATAATTTCAGATTTAAGAACCCGCTTTCATGTTTCTTCAAACTTCAAACTCAGAAATGTGGGTCCTTCCATACTACAATCAAGTTCAAATCTCGGCTATAAACTTAAATAGTACTAGAGAACACGATTCTAGGACTAGAAACTCAAGAAAGCACAAAAATCAAAATTTGAAAAATTCCTTAAAGCGTTTTTTTGTTGCAGCAATCCTAAGACTAGAATCGTTAGAACAATCCTAAGCTCGACTCTGATACCAAAATGATACGATACGGTTAGAGTATGAGTAGGGATAGAAATAGTATACAAAATCTTATTTGGAAAAGGATAGTAATGTAGTGTCTATAAATAGGATCGCAATGTAATAATTTAGATACATAATTCAGTAATATTTTTCTCCATTATTTCTCACATGGTATCAGAACAGGTTTGGTGAGAAACTTATTGAGAAGAAAACTCAATAAGACAAGACAGTCCCTGTGCTTTGATTTCTGGCGACTGCTAAGTCTAATTTGAGCCCTCGCCTGTTTTATAAGTGTTGTGCGTGAAAACCAACACTACCACGAGGTGCGAAACACTCAGGTAAGCAAACCCCAATGACCGAATCTCATCTCCGGCAAGCCACGCGCCGCCGGAAGTTTCAGATCTGCACATCATGCGCATCACGTGCTGATGCGTGCTATATATTCCGGCTAGATTTCTTTTTCAGTGAGGTTGCCTCTTCATTCCAAGGCTGTACCGATAGCTATTTCTTGATTCCGGCAATCAAATTCAATATTTTCCGACGACTAAACAGTTTTTCGGTGACTGACCCAATTTTTTCGTGACGGACTTTTTTGCTCAATTTAATCCTATGATTAAATCTGAATCCTTAATGATGATATCAGAAAATCAAACATCACAGTTCATGAAGAATCAACGAGGGGAGGTCGATTTGGAAGATCTTGACCTACGTGTAGTTATTGTAAATGGCTTGGGCATACTTGTGATGTATGCTATTCTCGACCTAAGTGTAGTTATTGTAATAAGCTTAGACATACTCGTGGAATATGCTATTGTTTGCATGGTCTACCACCTAAAAATGTCCATGTTGCTCAGTCTGACACCACAGGTGATCAACAATTGAATTGATCTGACCAGTTGTATCTTCAGTATCGGGTAAGGGTGGCAATAGAATCAGAATTTTTCGTTCCGATCCGGTTATGCCGGTTCCGATAACGTCCCAGTACCAGTTGCAACTGGTATCCAATGGTTCGGAATCCGATACTGGTGCGGATCGTGACTTTTTTCGATAGTTTCTGTTTTGGTTTACCGGATCCGGTCTGCGCCGGAATTAACGTCTGATTTTTTTTTTCTAAAACTTAATATAGATATAATTTAACTTATTAAACTTATTAAAAATATTATATTAACTTAAACTTAAAAAAATATATTTTTTAAGTTTAAGATATATTAAAAAATGTTATATAATTTAAATTTAAAAAAAAGTGAAGTTCGTCTTTCCGGTCCGACCCGGTTCCACATCGGTAACCAACGGACTGGTGCGGAACAACTAAAAAACCTGGTATTCGGGTTCCGGTAGTACTAGTTCCGGCAAAAAACTCTGGTAAGGCTGTGTCGGTACCAGTACTATTTCCGGTTAAACCGGTTCGACGGTACCAGTTCCAGTCCGTTGCCAATCTTAGTATCGGGCAAGTAAGCATACATATCTATCAATAGTCTCAACTGCACAATCTCTCACCTTTGGATCATGGGTTGTGGACTCAGGTGCTTCTGATCATATTTCTGGCAAAAAGTCACTTCTGTCTGATATTATTTATTCATAATCTCTTCTAGCTATTACTTTAGCCAATGGGATTCGAACAAAACCAGAAGGAGTTGGACAAGCCAAATTCTTATCTTCTGTCACTCTAAACTATGTTCTTTATTGTCCCTGGTTGTCCTTTTAATCTTGCATTTGTTAGTCGTGTGACACGTGCCCTTAATTGTAATGTAACTTTTTTTGATAATTCTTTTCTAATGCAGGACCGCTGTACGGGACAGACAATTGGCGTAAGACATGAATCACAAGGCCTTTACCATCCTACCTCTTCAAATTCCTTCACATCATGCTCCGTTACAGACCCTCCAGACCTTATTCGTAAACATTTAGGACATCCGAGTCTATCCAAGCTATAGAAGATGATGCCTAGTTTTGTCTAGTTTATCCACATTAGATTGTGAATCGTGTCAACTTGGGAAACACACTCGTGCTACATTTGCACGCAGTATTGAGAGTGCTTCAGAGTCTATTTTCTCATTAGTTCATTTTGATAATTGGGTTTCTAGTAGAGTCAGTTCACCCTTAGGATTTTGTTACTTTGTTAGTTTCATTGATGATTTTTCACGATGCACTTGGGTTTTCCTAATGAAAGAGTGTTTTGAGTTATTTTCTATATTCAAAAGTTTATGCTGAAATACAAAATAATTTGCTGTCTTTATTCGTACTTTTCGTAGTGATAATGCCTTAGAATACGCATTCTCTCTGTTTCAATGAATTATTCACCAGACATCATTTCCATACATCCTCAGTAAAACGGTATATAGCAGAAAGGAAAAATAGGCATCTCATTGAAATTGTTCGCACTCTTCTCATTGAATCCCGTGTTCCATTGCGTTTTTTAGGCGATGCAGTCCTCGTATCTTGCTATCTCATTAATAGAATGCCACTATCGTCAATTTAGAATCAGGTTCCCTATCCATACTATTTCCTCAGTCACATCTCTACTCTATCCCCGCTCGTGTTTTTAGGAGCACGTGTTTTGTTCAAAACTTAGTCCCAGAAAAAGATAAATCAGCCCTTCTTACTCTCAAATGTGTTTTCCTTGGTTACTTTCGAGTTCAAAAAGGATATTGATGCTATTCACCTGATCTGGGTCGCTACCTTATGTCCGCTGATGTGACATTCTTTGAATCTAAACCTTACTATAACATCTTCGGATTATCTTGATATCTCTGAAGTCTTAGCCATACCTCCAGTCTACCTACACCAACCTTTGAGGAATCTACCGTTACTTCTACATCTCCAGCTGCAATGCCACCACTTTTGACTTATCATCGCCGCCCACATCCATCATTAGTTCTAGATGATTCATGTCATGTGCCTGAAGCTTTCTCTACTGCGGGCTTGCCTCCTCTTAGCCAATTAGTTGCACTTCAAAAAGGTATAAGATCCACTCGTAATGCTAACCCACATTATACTATTTTGAGTTATCATCGTTTATCATCACCTCATTATGCTTGTGTATCATCTTTGTCCTCTATTTCCATCCCTAAGACTACAGGTAAAACACTTTCCTATTCAGGTTGGAAACATGCTATGATTAATGAGATGTCTGCTTTACATACGAGTGGTACTTGGGAGTTTTTTCCCTGATTTACTGCTCGTTGTCGTTGGGTTTATGTAGTCAAAGTTGGTCTAGATGGTCAGGTTGATCGACTTAAAGCTCGCCTGGTTGCCAAAGGATCTACACAAATATTTGGGCTTGATTATAATGATATTTTCTCTCTCGTGGCTAAAATAACACTTGTCCGTCTTTTTCTATTTATGACTGTCGTTCGTCATTGGCCCCTTTATCAGTTGGACATTAAGAATGTTTTTCTGCATGGTGAGCTTGAGGAGGAAGTCTATGGAGAAACCCCTTGGTTTTGTTGCTCAGGAAGAGTCTAGTAGCCTTGTATGTCGATTGCGCAGGTCACTCTATGGTTTGAAATAGTCCCCTCGAGCCTGGTTCGGGAAGTTTAGCACAGTAATTCAGGAGTTTGGCATGATTCGTAGTGAAGCTGATCATTCAGTATTTTATCGCCAGTCTAAACCAAATTTGTGTATTTATTTAGTCATTTATGTTGACGATATCGTATCACCGACAATGATTTAGATGGTATCACTAATTTGAAGCAAAATCTCTTTCAACATTTCCAGACCAAATACCTCAACAAACCGAAATACTACTTTCTAGGTATTGAGGTTGCTCAGTCCACATCATAGTTATTTCTCATCGTAAGTATGACTTAAACATTCTTGAGGAGACAGGAATGATGGGATAGTAGACTCATTGACACTTCTATGGATCCAAATGCTAAACTTTTAACAGGGCAGAGGGAGCCACTCAGTGATCTTGGAAGGTATAAACGGTTGGTTAGAAAGTTGACTTATCTCACAGTGACTAGTCCTGACATCTCTTTTCTTGTGAGATTTGTAAATCAATTTACGACTTCCCCATGTGATATTCATTGGGACACAGTTCGTGTTTTTCAATATATAAAGTCATCTCCAGGTAAAGAACTACTCTTCGAGGATCGAGGCCATGAGCATATCATTGGATATACAAATGTTGATTGGGCAGGACCACCCTCTGATAGATGTTCTACGTCCGGATATTGTGTTTTAGTAGGAGGTAATTTGGTGTCCTGGAAGAGTGTGAAACAGAGTGTGGTTGCTCGATCTAGTGCGGAAGCAGAATATCGAGCAATGGCTGCAACAACTTGTTAGCTAGTTTGGATTAAACAGTTGCTAAGAGAACTAAAATTTGGAGAAACCAGTAAGATGGAACTTGTGTTGTAATCAAGCAGCCCTTCATATTGCATCTAATCCAGTGTTCCATGAGAGAACTAAGCATATAGAGATCGATTGTCACTTTGTTAGTGAAAAGATACTCTACGGAGATATTATTACAAAATTTGTGATGTCAAGTGATCAACTTGCAGACATCTTCACCAAGTCACTCACTAGTTCTCGTATTAATTACATTTGTAACAAGCTAGGTACATATAACTTGTATGAACCAACTTAAGAGGGAGAGTGTTAGAACATGAGTAGGAGTAGGAATAGTATAAAAAATCCTACTTAGAAAAGTATAATAATGTAGTGTCTATAAATAGGATCTCAATGTAATAATTTAGATACATAATTCAATAGTATTTTTCTTCACTATTTCTCACATGTTAAGTATCCTACATCGGAAAAGGGATGAGTAATTGGTCTCCTTATATGAACTTGGACAATCCTTCCCTCATGAGCTAGCTTTTGAGGTTGAGTTAGACCCAAGATCCATTCTTTATCATGGTATCCGAGCCAGGTCCATCCCAAATCATTGTTCACCGATGTTGGGCCCTATATTATACTGTCCACGCTCCAATTAACGAGGTCCGGACGTGCGGGGGAGTGTTAAGTATCCCATGTCGGAAAAGAAATGAGTAATTTGTCTGCTTATATGGACTTAGGCAATCCTCCCCTCATGAGCTAGCTTTTGAGGTTGAGTTAAACCCAAGATCCATTCTTTACAGATACAAAATACAGAAACAAACTCAAAGTACGGAACTTGAAAGATAATATAGGAAAGGATAAATAGATAGACACTAGGAGAGGAAATATAAGCAAACCAAAGGTATATTAAACCAATGACCCTCAAACATTATACCTATGACAAACACTGGGTGAGATTTATTCACTCACGGCCAACGTTTCACAAAGTTCAACAAAGCTCCCAACAAGCTCAAAAACGCTTGCGAGTGTATCATTCATCAAAAATCATCTAAGAAAAAAGAAAATCCTAGCTATTTATAGTCATGGGCTATTTATTACAAAATATGCTCAAAAGTGAGCCTAATGCAAAATGGGCGCAAAGTGACCCTAAATGCCAAATGCCTAAAAGGGCAATACTCCACCATCCCCAATTCTCATCATTCTCATCATGCTGGATCGCAAAACTCCTTTGTCTCTAAAGCGTTGTCAATTACCTTGGGTGAGAATCTTTGGAGTAATCCGACTTGTATCAAAGAATCTGTAATTGGACATGCTATGGAGGAGTAAAGGAGAGATAAGGTAGTAAAGGTATTGTGATTCATATCCTATACCAATTGTTTGTTCCGTACTACGGTCATGCATGATAAATGAGTCCTCAAGAAATAGTATGCCACAATTTAGGGCAGGAGTCAAACGACTGACCGATGCAAGATTAAAAAGACAATCAGGGACATAAAGAACATAATTTAAAGTGACAGAGGATAGAGGAGTAGCTTCTCCAACACCTTTTGCGTTGGTTTGCTAAAGTGATAATTGAAAGAGATTGTGAATAAATAATATTTGATAGAAGTGATTTATCAGTAGGAATATGAGCAGAAGCGCCAGAGTCCACAATCCATGATCCAATGATAGAAGATTGTGCAATTGAGGCTACTGTTAGAGATATTTGCTTTCTTGCTTGATACTGAAGATACTCATTATATTCTTTTTCAGTTAAATATACCCGTTGATTACCTGTGGTGTTAGATTGTACAACATGAACATTTTTAGGTGGTCAATTATGCAAAGAATAACATATTCCACTAGTATGTCCAAGCCTATTACAATAACTACATTTAGGTCGAAAATAGCATACGTCACGAGTATGTTCAAGCCTTTTACAATAACTACATCTAGGTTGAGATCTTCCAAAACAACCTCCCCTTGTGGATTCTTCATGGACTGGGATGTTTGATTTTCTGATCTTCTCATTAAGGGTTCATATTTAATTGTAGGACTAAACGGAGCAAAGATTTTGGAAATATATTGCCGGAATCTGAAATAAAAGGGGTCAGTCATCGCAAAATAAGATTTGATTGCTGAAAACTGGTTGGAATTAAGAAATAACTATATGGACAACCTCGGAATAAAGAGGCGACCTTACTAGAAAAAGAATCTCAACGAAAAGTGGCCAGAAATAGCTGGAAGCACCGGCGCGTTATGCGCATGGTGACACAAATTTGAGACTACTGCCGGCACGTGGCTCACCAGAATGGAGAGTGGCTCACTGGGGTTTGCTCGCCTTAGTGTTTTGCACCTCGTGGTAGTGTTGGTTTTCGCACAACACTTACAAAACAAATGAGGGCGCAAATTGGCCTTCACAGTCGCTGGAAAGTGACGCACTGTGACTGATTTTTTCTTCCCAGTAAGTCACCAAACTCGCTCTGATACAATGTGAGAAATATAGGAGAAAAATGTATTGAATTGTCTTGTTTGAATTATTACATTGAGACCCTATTTATGGATTCCTTTACCAACTAGTACAGTAACATTACAATCCTCTTTCAAGCAGGATTCTATGCAATATTCCAATTCTTACTCCTATTCAAACAGTTCTTAACCATTTCATTGGCCTGGCCACTTGGCCACACACCCTTGGGTGACATGAACTAAGTTTCTATTGGTATCACAAACTACTTTGACAAAAATAAAACTAATTTGGAGTCTAGGAATTCGATAAACCGACATCTTAAGGTTATAAGGAAAGAAATTGGTGGATGTGTGGCAAAGTCATATTGGTATAGCCTATAGGTGTTTTCTGGTTTAGTTTATAAAGGTTGTAGTCAACTATTGCGGTTGGATCAGTTATGTTCTTATTGAAAAGGATGGTCTGAAAAAAAGATGAAACAAGAAGAACGTGAAATGTATGACCATTTGATCAAAAGTTTGAATTGTTAGGAAGAGCATTTTTATTTACTTAATTATGTCTTCTACACGCCTCTTCACATGTGAACTTGATTCTTTTCATGGGTTAAATAAATACGTGGTAATCCTTTTGATAATAGGTGCAGTCAGAGTCAAACCCACGATTTCCGCCTGACTTCCACCTGCTCTGACACCATGTTTTGAAGTGTGGGGACCATCTCATCTTAAAGCTTTTAGGCGAGATGGTCTCACACTTCCACTTTCTTTTACAAAATCATCTTTTAGTTTTTAGATTTGTTAATTACAGTGTTAACTCTTTTCAGTTGATCAGGATTGGATTGTTTTGACTTACATTATAAACAACTCACAACTTAATTTAGAAAAAAAGAGGAAAAGAAACTTTTTTAGGTAAAGGAGAAAAAGAAATGTTTGTATAGCATGTGTATTTGGCCTTCTGTTGTACAAAATACATAAGAAAGAAAAAAAAATTTGTTAACATTTTGTGTGTCAACTTCAATTACAATAAACCAGATGAATATGGCATACTACATTTACAAGTATCATACATAGTGGAAAAATGATCCAATATAAACTGTGTAAGGATGTAGGTAAAAAGTAGTTTCTTTTACTTTTAAATGGAAAAGTTGTGGATTATTAGGTGTTTCCAATATATAACGACAACTAAGTACCTTGTGTACTAATTGCAACTAAGTGAGAGTGAAATGGTTTTGGTGGAATGCTTAATTCTTTTTCTTCCTATTAGATCGGTGAAAAAGGTGTAGGTCATTTTTGAATGACTAGTTATTTTTTCAATTTTGCTCTCGCTCTCTTGATCCCATTTCCCATAGCTGCATGTTTCAATTTATGCTTTTTTTCTAAATCTGAATCAGCACTAGATTAATTTTAAATTGCCTTCACTTATACTAGTTAGGAGTTAGAGCTTATATTATGATATTCTGTTTGGATTTTTCACTGCTGTGTCGACCTTTGATCCAGTCTGAGATTATCTCGTGCGTGGTTATTTGGGGCAAACTGTTTGAGGGGCTAAACTTGTTTTATAGGTGGATTATTCTTGCACTCCAGAGGAAGTGCAGCAACATTTTCAGGCATGTGGGACAGTAAATAGAGTTACAATCCGAACTAACAAGTTTGGGCAACCTAAAGGATATGCTTACGTTGAGTTTCTTGAACCAGAAGCTGTCCATGAAGCTCTTCTTCTGAATGAATCTGAACTTCATGGCCGCCAACTTAAGGTCAACCAGTTAGTCCCTAAATCCAGTTTGCTTATAAGGTCGTTATATTTGAATATAAAACCTTTCATGCCTGTCTTCATACCCTTTGCCATCTGTGATTGCAAATGTTGTGTAGGTATCAGCAAAGAGGACTAATGTTCCTGGTATGAAGCCGTACCGTGCTAGGCGGCCCAACCCGTATATGGGATTTCGAGGTCGGACACCATTCATGCCTGCTCCTTATTTTTTCCCTCCTTATGGATACGGGTAACGTTATTTGTTTTATATCATTACTTATAAACAAAGTTGTGTTTGCTACCCTTTCTGTATTTGATTAAATTTGTGACATGGCTTCATTTATTTATGCTGCAGAAAGGTTCCAAGGGCTAGGGCGCCGATGCGTTACAGCCCTTACTTCTGAGACTCTTTTCTTTGTCCCTTGACGTACATACCTCTGGATGGTGGGACATTTCATTAAAAACACTAGCTTCTTATCCCCTGTATGGCTAATTGCCTTAACAAATCTTATTAATTGCGTAATTGGGTTTTCAGGAGAGCTTTGTGGCAAATATTGTGATCATGAATCCTGTTGGTATTTATGTTTTTAGAGTTGTTGAAAACATATGCATGTGATCTTGAAAACGTGCATGTTTGGGAGTTCCACTGCCATCTTGCATTCAACTGCGGAAAAGAAAGAAAGAAAGTACCGTTTGAGCCATTGCTGCATGGTTGTGTAGAGTTTTTATTGGATTTTGTGGTGTGTAGGTTTTCTGCTCGTAACCAATGTGGTGAAGGAAGACTTCTTTTTGTCCCTCCAAAAGGGAGGCTCTCTGATGAAGGATAGTACACTTGGTTTAATGAGTTTAGGGATGCCCATGGGGCTGGGCTGGGCGGGTTTTAGCACTATGCGAGGTGGGGGTTCGTTCAACTAATTTTTTTCAAAGTTGATACAGGTTGGGTTGGGTTGCGGGTATAAACACACGCAAAAAAAATTCCTAACGCAGCTTCCTTGGACATAGAAAGACGTCAAAAATTAGATCCAAATTATTTTTGTGGTTAGTTCTTAAAAATAGTGTAATATGTAGATTACATGTAGTGGTCAAGTCAAGTTGAAGAACAGTATTACCAATGAATATCGAACTAGCAGCAATACTTTTTTTTAGAACTTGTGGGAATAGATTATAGGAAAATATTCATGTTCTTTTCATCTTTCTTTGATAACTAAAAGCACGATGAATCGCCAATACGTTAGCAAAAGAATTACATATCTTCTAGCTTGATCTTTGCATTTATCCTGTATTTTTCTAGCATTCAAGAAGAGTAAACTTTCCGTTTTATGAATGGAATTGAATTAAATTGGAACAATTCCCTTATATTTAGTGATTGAAAATCCAAATGCTTGTAATACTATGTTGCTAAAGTATAAGACCTTATTAGAACAGTATCCACGAACGAGCAATCGACTGTATTAAAAATAGTGACATAGTATGATATTTTTAAAATGGTTTCTATATTAAATTTATTAATAAAAGTAGCGAATTATACGGGGTGGCTATATGTCGGGCGGCTTACGCCGGGCAGGGGGACTGAAAACTACTTACGCCGGGCAGGCGGACTGAAAACAACTGAAAACAACATTCTAATATATAGAAGTGAGAAGGAAGCAGGTGAAGGTCGTCATGTGATTTTATTATATCACTCCTAATTAATTATTATATATTTTTTAATTATTAAAATATTAATAATATTTAATAAAAAAAGTGAAGGAAGCAGGTGAAGGTCATCATGCCTGTTTTCAGTGTGATTTTACTATATCCTTAATTAATTATTATATATAATTTAAGTAATAAAAAATTAATAATATTTAATAAAAATATAAAATAGACATTTATGATATGTCTGCTTTAGTTGTTTCAATCGTAATTTTACTATTTCATTCCTAATTAATTATTATAAGTCATTTATTTGAGTATTAAAAAATTAATAGTATTTAATTAAAAAGATAAAATAAATAAAAAATGATAAACGAACTATTGTGTTTTAAATTAACTTGACATCTTATATGAAACCCGTCTAAATTTTTTTCACAATTAATTTTTATATTAATTTTGTTATATCACTTCTAATATGTTATCCCTAATTAATTATTATATGTCTTTTACGTACTAAAAATTAATAATATTTAATTAAAAAAAGTAAAATAGACATTTATGACATGTCTGTTTCAGCTGTTTCAACCGTTATTTTACCATTTCATCCATAATTAATTACTATTATGAGTCATCTAAGTATTAAAAAAATAATATTTAATAAAAGCGATAAAATAAATCAAAAAATGATAAGTTAATTATTGATGTTTTAAATTAGGAAAAATGACCTAAAAGAACAACTTAAGTTTCAAAACTACTAAAAATCCCTCCACATTAAAAATATTACTTATATCCCAACATTTACTACTTTTACTAAAAGTTGAGATACAAGTTAAAGGCCCCTCATTATACGCCCTTTCTTTACCAAATTAAGAACAACTTCTTCCACCATCTACACCATTAATTCAGGGGCTGATTTCAATCCCCTTTTCTCTAATTCAAAATTTTGAATTAAGGTAAATTTTTCTCCTAAAATCTTTTTCAATTTCTTCTAATCTTGTATGACGATTTTTTTCAAAAAGAAATTTTTGGGGAATGTTTTTATAAGTGGTTTTTTAGTGTTATTGTTGAACGGAGTTTTTTATTATCATTTTTTCAATCTACTTTTTTTAAAATTAACATAATGAATAGAGATTCAAGAACATCTTTTGGTCTTGGAATCTCTCAATTAGACATCATCAAACCGAACGAAGAAGTTAATTACTTTGTTCCTGGTAGTTTTGACTACGAATCTAATCGTTTTGACGAAAATAAATTCAAGCATAGAAACGATCCATATATTATGAAGAAGTTGCAGGAAAAGCATTTCAAGAAGGATAACAAAAAAAAGTTCAAGTTTCTAAGAAAAGAGGTTCTAAAAGCTCTGGAAGTAAAGTTCCCGCTAAAAGAAGAAGACTTGTTGAGGTTATTTCAAGAGGAGCTTTCAAAGTATTTTGCATGTTCAAATCTGAAAAATATTTATCCGAGATACATACTTTGACATGCTTTATACGTTTTTCAATCTCTTGTATAACTGGTGCTTTGTTGATAAATTTATATATATCTATTATTTTTGTAAGTATTTTTGAAATTAACGTAATAATAGCTACATGTTTATAAGCTTATAGATGCATATTGTATTATCTTGAATCAACGTTTTACTGTTTATGCATTTATATGTATCTCATGTTGTTTAGCTTTTCGTGAAATAAGCTAACCAATAGATACGTGTTATTTCAACCGTTGTTTTACTGGTTATGTGTTAATGTTGGTGTATGTGTCTATGAAAATTTTATACAATTTTGTAGGTGTAAAACATAGGTGCAAAACAACAGATACATTTTATATATTTTTGTATCTATGATTTTGTGTTAATTCGGGTTTATGTATCTATGCAATTTTTATACAACTTTATAGGTGTGTAAAACATAGGTTTAAAATAACAGATACATTTTATATAATTTGTATCTATGTTTCTGTGTTAATGTACGTATATGTATCTATTAAAGTTGTCTTAATACTGGTGTATGTATCTCTTGTTATTTTCTTTATTTAATACAACTTGTATCTATGGTTATCAGTTACAAGCATCTATGTATTTTTAATTCAATTAGTAATTACTATGCAGGGATTGTAGTGTTTTTGTAGTTGTATTTGTTGAGTATCTAAGCGAGGGATTAGACATATCATTTTCGAGTATAGATGCTCAAGACCATTGTTTGAGATATGCAACACTTTTGTGCAAGTATGGGTCTCTAAAAGCTGAGAGTGGATACTTTAGTGAGAATGATGATTCACCGAGACCAAGCAACAAATTCATACCAACAGCAAAAGATCGTGTTCTGAATGTTGAGTAATTTTTTTGGTTGTAAATTAAAAGATTGGTTGATGTTAGTAGATGCTTTAACTGTTGGTTATTTTGAAATGTTTTTTTTTGTTTCCCAAGGTATCTCCACAGCCGGCAGCCGTGAGACTAATCCTCCATTCCACGGTCAACGTACTAAGCGATAGGGAACTGGCCACAGAGTTTTCTTCATTCACCAGAGGTAGAGATCGAACCCCCAACCTCTTGCTTAAGGGGTGAGGTGCTGAACCACTGTTATTTTGAAATGTTTACAAAAACATACATTAGCTCTTTTGATTCTAAACTAGTTTTGCTTTATCAGGGTTATTTACATATGGCTATTGCAGTTTCTGATATATTATTGTTTTGATATACGTTTTGGTTATATGTTACAAAGAAATGCTTTTATATTTTTTTTTGCTACGTTACATGAGATACATATTAGTTATTTTGTATCTCAAATAAATTATTATGTATCTCTTTTAATAAATATATACAGATAAGTAATTCATGTATTTATAGTACATAGGTTTTACACTGTGCATAATATATATTTAACAAGAGATACAATCTATTTAAACTTGTATCTATTATTAATTTCACAACATTGACTTGTACAATCTATTGACTTTTCCACCATGCATCGTTAATCAACGCTTTTCATATGAATTTGTTAAATTGAAATAGTTATTATATTCACCGTTTCTTAAAAAAGTGCCTAAGATTTTAATGTGCAAGTTTGTCAAACAGAATTAAAAAAAACATTAAAAGTCGTTCTATCTGAAAATTGATAATGGAAAAGTTTTTGTTTAAAAATATGGAATAAGAAACAAATTACCTGTTTATGTGGGATTTTATTGATCCTTTACCATTATTAGTTAGGTTAATTTCTACATTAATGGAGATTTAACCGTTACATCTCTTGATTTAAGCAAATTAGTCTACTAACTAAATGTATGTGTAGGATGTATCTAACATTACCTAAATTGTCCAATATAATTTGACAAAGGGATGTTGAGATAACATCCAAAAATAGTCTTTACAAATAAGTCGATAACGACTTGTATTACTATTATATATAAGAGAATAGGATTTTTTGATAGTCCTCACATGATTCTTTTGTTCTCTTTTACTCTTAATTGAAGTTTTTATTACTTTGTAAGTTAACACATATTTTAGTAAATTTTAAAAACTTTAAATTTTTTACATTCCACTAAAAATGTAAAAGGTGATAGTGGACCCTACAAAGCAGATCATACATATTTGAGTCTTTATTTTTTTGAAAATGTTGTTGAACTTCTTTCAAATTATATTTGATTTTAACAATTAATTATAAACACATAATAGTTATTTTATTGTTTAATTTCTATCCTGATATACGCTTAATTATTGAATTAAAATATTTTTTTTATAATATTATTTGTTGATTTTATTTATAAGTTTTAATTTGCCATTTTAATTTTTAGTTATCGATTAATAAGTATAGTTTATTTTATTTTAATTTTACCTGTAAGTTTATATTGTACATGATGACAAACATAAGTAATCAACAAAGATTTCATTTATATAAAATTATATTTTATACTAACGAATAGCCATAATTAAATTTATCATTATTAAATACTTTTAAAATGTGTCAAAAATGTTAGTTATAATCCTTTTATTTAAGTCAAAAAATAAATAAATATTTTAATTATTTTAATATAAATTTGAAGTCATAGAAATATTTGTTGTATTAAATAATTCTATAAGAAGAAAAAAAAAATTTCATCAAAATAAATTTATTTTACCTATACCAACAAATTCATAAAGTACTATATTTTTTTATTTATTATTTTTTTCGAATCATAATTATTTATATACTTATCTTCAAAAATTATTTATCTTCGAGAATTGTTTATATATCTAATTCTATGGCGATATATTTATTTCTCAAAAATAATATTCTAATTTAAATTATCCAATTATATGATTATGAACTCAAATAATTATGAATACTTATAAAAAAATATGTTTAATATTTTATTAAATAAGCTTAATTATAAGATAAAAATGATATAAATTAATATTTTATTTTTCTATTCGAAATTTGGGTCCGGGCTTAGCACATGCCTGGGTGGAACTAGTTCTTTTATAATTGACAAGTTTTGGAGCATCAAAATTTACTAATAAACCCAATCGTAGCTTGAAGTTGCGTAAAAACTTGATCTTTCAACGGGCATGTGTGGACATCTTGAAAAAATCTAACTTTAAAGAGTTCAGTCCCCCGCCGGCATGATGCTTTAAATATCCAAACACAATCCCCCAAACGACATCTTAGGACATAGCTGCAACAATGAAAACAAGACTTCAGGATATTTTTCTTCACCTACTGAAAAAAATAATAGATACATAAACTATACAAACATGTAAACATATATCTATAACAATACTAATATGTATCTTTCGTATGTTCATATAGATAAAATTAAAACACAACGAGATACATAATTAAACACAACTATAGAACCTCAGACAATATTAAAAAATATATCATATGCACAGAAATATGTATCTCGGCCTTACAATAAATTTGTGTAAAATAGTAATTATGTAACATTAGATACATAATTCATTAAAGTAGAAATAATTAACACAACTGATACGTTAAAGATGAAACATAACTTTTCTTGTCCAATCTTTTCGCAGAGAAATTGAAGAAATGCTCAACTGCACACCTTGCCATAACTAAAATTAGAGTACACTTGTCCTTGTAGATTTGCCCAACCTTAACATCACTATGTTTGCAATCAGTAGTGATCTTGTTCCCCTTCATATCTAACAAAGGCAAAGGAGTAGAACAATTAGATTTATAACTAATTAATTCCGTAATTTTTTTGGATGGATATTTCAAACACCTTACTGCATCAACTCTTCCATCAAACAACAATTCACTAGCAGACTTATCTAATGTAGTGATGATAAGTGGATACGTCTCAAAACCACACTCAATTTTCTTAATTTTGATATAAAGCTTCACGCCCATCTCGTTATGAATCAACAATGGTGTCGCATTACCATCAACTATGTAGCGAGCCTTAATTTCTTTCCTGCTTTCATCAATTTTCAGTTCTACAACAATTGTCGAAATCAATTTATAGTAAGATACATGTTCACTAACCACAATTCCATCATTCTCATAGCTCTCGTAGTTGATATCGTTAACCCAAACGTCGAAAGGACGTAACAACATTGAAATATTCATTGCTATTACTAAAAAAAATCAAGAAATAAAAAAAAAGGTCGTCTGATTTTTTTGAATAGGTTGTATGAACTTTTTGCAATTTGAAAAGATTCTGGAAAAGTTATGCAATTAGATTATGGAAAGGTCCTTGTTTAGATGGTGGGATGACAAACTAATTAACATATATTGTGGGATATTATTTTATTTTTACCATAATTAGTTAGCTTAGTTGCTGTTTTAGTGCTAGTTTACTCGTTACATCCCTTAAAACGTGTAAATTAGTTTAATTAAAACATGTATCTGTAGGTTGTATCTAACTTAAGTTATATGTATCATTAAAGGCTAAAAATTGAGATTTTATGAAATTTTGAAAATAGTTGAGATTTTTAGTAAATACTAGTAAAGATGTCGTTATATATGTAATATTTACTTTAAATTAACTTGACATCTTATATGAGGCTCTCTTAAATTTTTTTCACAACTATTTTTTTTTAGTAATTTTATTGTATCACTTCTAATAAGTTATTATAAGTCATTTAAAACATGTCTGCTTCACGACTTCTATCGTGATATTTGATTGACTCTCGAAATTATATCAATGTCATTTAAATTAGAATAGAAGAAAAAATATTATAAATCATAATAATTAAAAATTTAAATTATTTTAAAAAATATAATGGACTATCAGTGCTACAAAAGTTTGAAAAAAGAGAGTATTATAAATAATAATAGCTAATAACTTAAAATAGTAAATTACAATATCAAAAAATTATTATAAATTAAAATAGCTAACAACTTAAAATATTTAAAAAATATTTAAAATATAATTAACTATTAAAATTTTATTTATATTACATAAATTGAGACTAGAAAATCGATATCTAGTATTAGACTATGCGGGGTGGATTGAAATCTTTGCAAGTTTATGCGGTTATCCCCACAACTGCATGGCGCCGTTTCCCATCCCTAAACGTGTTTGATTTGATATTGTAATGCCAGTTACAAATTCCAATAATTGAGCAAAGCAAAATCTTTTTTTTAATTGAAAACAAAAGGAAACTAACAGCAAAGTTATATTACACTTGTTTACTTGGAGATCCAAGAATCATAGTTAAAATTCAGTCAGCTTTCTAGATCAATACCAATTTCACATAATAAACAAGCTTCCTAAAGTATTGTTGGGACTTCCTTCTGACTGAGGTTTTCTTACCGTGAAAATATGTTTGAAGACTTGAACCCAGTGGCGGATGTAGAGTAGAAGGTGTGGGTTTCTGGAAACCCATATCCGCTACCGTAAGACTTAAAATTACATAGAAAAATCGTCAAAAGTTATAAATATTAATAGGTGGGAACCCATATCTAAACCAAAAGATAACTTAATGGTAGGAAAGGAGCCCTTGGAAACTTAGAAGTTTAAAATTCTGGATCCGCCTCTGCTTGAACCAGGATCGTTATGTTTTCTTTTAAAAAACTAAAACCATGAAGTTGTTGCCAACAAAGTTAAATACAAGATCACATTTTTGTGTATGGGGAAGTAAGTATGGATACGATGTTCACTGATTGACTCCTAGATCTCTAACGGATTGTTTGGTTGGGTATATAAGAATAACGCAAAATATAATGCATTAGTAACGCTAGTTTTAGTTATGTCTGATAGGAGTGTCAACGATTTATATATATATATATATATATATATAAAATTAGGATAGGTTTTAATAATATTAAATTTTTTGCTTCAGGGTGATGGAAGCGATAATTGACTATAAGTGGTAATAAAAAAATAAAATATAAATTACTTATAAGGAAAAAAAGACGGCTCTGCTTGACCTTATTCGATAAACCCTAATTGCTTGACCGTGGTGCATGACCAATCCTGTTGATGGCCAGGCTCATAACAAGGCTGGCCAGATATGTATCCTTACGTCATGTCTACTCTCCCTAATCTTTACAAATCGAATTCGCAGACCCTAACTTTGCCTATTGAATGCACTCATTTGCCTAATGATGAGCCGGTGAATAGACATATATAGACAGTAGCTCCTTCTATGAATAAGGATGGAAAGATGAAATACGAAGATCCTGTGAAAGATAAACCTATTACCGCTACAATTCTGGAGGCGGAAGTGGTTATTCCTTTGAAACAAACTTGAATATGTAGAATGGATTCCTTGGTGACATAGATTGGAGATGAGGTTGATAAGATGAATATCATTGAAAATCTTCAATATGCTATTATTGAAAATTCTCCTACGGATGGCCAGAGTTATATGAATTGAGAATTCAAATCCCAAAACAATGTAATATCAAAGGGGACTGCAAGATAGGATTGTTATGTAATAGACATTTGCTGTTGAGATTGAATCTCATGAAGGATTTTTTTCGAAGAGTGTGTACTATATAGTAGCCAAGGATAAATTTTCATGTCAAATGAGGCCATTTATGTATGATGCAAACTTCAAACCTACTAAGAAACATCGGAAGTAGTGGACTGGATTTCATTTCTAAATTTGCTTTTGACTTTCTTTGTTAAAGAATCATTGTTTTCAATCGCATCTGCAGTTGAAAACCCTTCAATTGGATGTGGCTATGATAAAAAAAGAAGGCCTAGTTGTGCTAGACTGAAGGTCCTGGTTGATTTACTAGCTAAATTACCTGAGGCGAATGAGATTAAGTGGTTAGTACTAAACAAAATGAATCGAGGGTAGAAAGAGTGAAGATTCAATATGATTTCATCCGGAAGTATTGCAAAACGTGCATACTGTATGAAGATGAAGAAGAGGAATGTAGGACCCTACATCTTGACTTAAAAAGGCTTATCATGAACAGGAAGAAAAGGATACAATACATAACAATGCTGCAAGTGAGACAAATGTTGTTGTTGTAAGAGATAGAAGAAGTCAAAGAAGAGCTCCTATATGCAAACCTACCAACAGAAGATTTAAGAGGGAAGTTCACAAGGAAGAGGAGTTGGATATTGAAAATAGTGATACTAAAGAGGGGGAGGTGCAAAATAAGGAATTTATCAAGGCTGATGTAGTGATAGAAAATACTTTTAGGGTACTAGCAACAATGGAAACAGAAGATAATCCCATTAAGATATTGCATTACAAGGAGTTACAGGTGCAAGACAACATTTGCAAGGAAGCCGTACCACTATCGAGATTAATATATCTAACAAAGTTAATGCTAGTCCTCAAGGGAAAGATCTAATGATTACAAATAGGAAGCCAGCATATAGAACAGTGAACACAATCAACTGATACAATAAATGGGAAAGGAAAAGAAATACAGCAAAAAAAAAACAGACTCAACATTAGGGAGATAACAATAGCAGGTCCCAGTAGGTGATAAAGATTTTACACGCGTCCAACAAATAAACCTGCAAAATCAGAATAATGAATTAGTTAGACATGAGAAACAGGAGTGTACATTAAGAGAATTGATAATACATGAAGCTAAAGAGGATGATCTTAGTATTTTGAAGGAGTTATGAGAAGCTACTTATGAAGAACCTCATTGCAGATTATGAGTAATGATTAGATTCAGTCAGCAAATTGCTTGGTAAAGTGTTAGGTGATCCATCCTTGGTAGAACATCACTCACAAGTAGAGGTTGAGAAAGAGAAGAAAATGTTGATTACTTCAAGAGAAGTGGCTACTAAAATTAGTCCAATGAAGAATTTTCATGATCTGATATCCCACAATATTATAGAAGATGAGAACTTTGAAAACCGTCAGGAGTCAATCATAAGTATAGAGGATAAAGAAGAAGAAAGCAGTGACAGTAACTTACTAAATGGAATGAACCTCTAGGTCATTTTCTCTATTTTTCACATTTTTGCCATTTAGAACTTTTCTATAGCTACCTCAAGTCATTTATGACTCGCTGGAACTAAGAGTTTGATTATCAGGCATTTCATTTGATTTATAGAGTCAATTCCCTATTTTGAAGTCTTCACTGATTCAAATTAGCTATTAGGCAAAAACTTCAGTTAAATGACATTGTATACCAATTTTAATTGTTCTAATAGATCTGGAACGTCGATTTTAGGTCAGGTGGATCCTTGGTTCGGGTCCTGAGGCTTCCAAACTCATTTTGGGCTATTAGTTGGAAGTTAAGAAAAATGACAAGTGGGTGTGGGACCCATATTTTATTCAAAACTATCTCGAATGGAATTTTAACCGCGCCATTGAGTCTTGCACATCAAATTTGATAGGGTAGCATAGTCCATTTGCATATACGGTATTTGAATGAATCTCGAGGGGTTGGTGGAGACTTGAAATTTCTCCAAGTCTCAGCTGGTGCGGGTGCATCGCTTCAGCGATGCCTATGATCACTTAGCAATCTGCCAAACCCCAACAAGTATCGCTTAAGTGACACATTTTGTCGCTTAAGCGAATGGCTTGGCAATGACATGGCTATTGCGTAAGGATAATAGTGTCACATATGCAACACTTTCTTAGGGAGCGATATCGCATAAGCGATTTACTGGCACGTGAGCGAAAGGCGTGCCAGGAACAAGTATCTCTTAAGTGACCCGAAGTTTGCTTAAGCGATACCCGTGCATATGGGAAGGGTATAAATACCTGCTTAGCTCAATCTTTTTTACCATTTTCATCCATTCTCTAGAATCTTAAACCCTAAAATATGGGAGTTCTTAGGATAATCAATTATGGGTGATTGTGGAGCATTAATATCATAAATTTACACGGCTTTCCATCAAATTTACTGTAAGATTCCGTTATTATCATGGGTGATTTCTCCATACTTTTGTTAAAATCCCTAGAAAATTGGTGACTTCATTTTAGCACCATTTTAGCTCAAAATTCATCCATTTTTAAGGTAAATATTTCTTGAGCATAGAGGGACGTTGTGTTGGTTTCGAATGTATGATTTCATAAACGGACCCCACATGGAATTTTTACGTAATTTTGGACTAAAGAAAAATAGTACAATATAGGTATCATTATTCTCGTTTTGATGAGTAGATTGCGATTTTGATAGTGTGGCACCTTGCGAAAGCTTCTCAGAAAGGAAAATCGGTGATTTAGTAGATTTTTTAGGATTTTCTTCGGCATCCAGGTAGGCTAGGTTTAGCTTCTTCATAGACTGAGCTATATCATAGTATGAGATGATATTATGCTAGATATGGGGTGGGATTTAGGTGTTGAAAGTATGAATGATAACATTTGGATTAGTTGAACTGTTTAGGCTATCTTGAAATCATAAACTTGAAAGTAATTAGTGTAGTTACTCATGCCTTAGGTGAATTGGGCTACATAGTTCATGTTTAAACTGTAAATGCCTTAGTTACTCAAGCTAGGTCGCCTTAGTCATTAATGTTTAGGGTGAAATTGGCCTTAGATACTTAGGTTAAGGAAAATTTCCTTACTTGCTATTATTTATGTGGGTTGACTTGATTGTTCATGTTTAGGGAAGGATTACTACTTTAGGGCTATTTACGACTTACTTGACATCCGGTATTGAACTTAGATACCTTAGCCTAGTCCAGGGTAGACGTTGCCTAAAATAAATTTTGGGGATTAGAGTGGGCCCCTCCAGGACACTTTAGGCCAAGACTTGTGTTAGCTTTGTAGACTTATTCATGTATTGATACAAATAGCCCACAAACACAAGATAACAAGAAGATAACAACACTAAGGAACAAGCAACACAAGACAACAAAAACAACACTAATGATTTTTCAATAAAAGAAAAGATAGGTAGTGAGACATACACTATTATAAGATGTAGGAACTAAAGTGTGTATCAAACATTAGAACCCCTGAGACTTACAATTGTAGCACCACACTCTTACGTAGACACAAGAGGGATGTAACACCCTATATTTTTAGGCTAGACTTTGAAGTGTGTGAAGTGCTTTCAAGGTGCAAAAATATTCATAGGAATTACTTAGAACAAAGTTGACCTAAGAACCTTTGATTCATCCAATGTTTGGTATTTGATTCAACAAGGGTATACTTCGAATGTGTGTAATTTTTAATATATGTTTAATTTTTTAACTCAAGACCCTCTAAATTGTAGATAATTGAATTAGCTTCCCAATGATACAAATTTTGCCGTAATCCTATACTCGAGCAGAAAATTATAGCCATTTTCATGAAAGAGATCGTGAGGGTGTGCGATTAGCCCGCGATGCATGCTCTATTGCCCACCCCTATTTTACAGCTTTTGGTTCCGCATTTTTAAGGGAAAATGGGTCATTTCCCCCCACCTAAACTCTTCTATAACACTTAATTAAAGCCTCCAAGGAGCATTATTTTCCCTTTTATTCATAATTTCTCTCCAAGAAAGCGTTCCTCTCTAAGAACAAACCTTAACCTCCTCCCAAGAACTTCAACCTCAAGTTACATCTCTTCAAGATAAGCAAAAATTTAAGTTCTCTAGTCCAAGAATTTGAAGAAAAGTTTTCAAGATCATCTCCAAGGCTTTCAAGGTCAAGCTTTCTCCATCAAATCAAGCCTATTAAGGTATGTGGGGTTATGAACAAGGATATACTTTCACCCTTGTACCTAAAATTGAATGATTTTTAGAGTTTATTTACTTGTTTTGAAGTAGGGTTCTTACCCAAGTTTCTATATTCTTGAAGCATGTGATTATCATGAAATTTAAAGCTTGTAGTATATCAAGAATTGCTTGTGTTTATGTTTTTAACTTACAAGGTTTATGTTATGAATGAGATGGCATTATCTTGATTCATTATTGTTGAAATATTTCAAGAATCATATTTAGTATGAAGTTTTTATTATGAATTAACATAAGTTTAGAGCATGAGTTTTAAGCCCTAAGTTTAAGTATTGAAATTTCAAGAAGATTATGCTAGTAAGCTTTCAATATGACAAGCCTGTATTCAGATTTAAAGAAAGAATTGATCTTTGATCCTTAGCTAAGATATCAAATCCATAATTGTTATTTTTAACATAGCTTACAGTAAAAAAAAACATAAATTGTTTTCATTATAAACCCTTATGCTAGTTTTAAGGTGGATTACCTACAACATGAGCACTAAGTAATAAGGGAGTAGTATTTAGCACCGAGTTGGATATGTATCTAATATCACATGCCCCAGAACTATGAACCAACGTAGATTAAGCTTATTCCCAATATGGATGAAGTTACAGTTAGTGATCACTTTAGATTAGGTCCTATTCCGATGGCAAGGGTAGGACGGCTTTCCCCAACGTGAGCTTTTCCTACTCCATGATAGCTCACATGGTGTATGTCAGTTAGAAGAACCCCCTTCCAAAATTTTAAAAGTAAAACTTTTAGATCTAAGTGTTATGGCTCACAAAGTTTATACTTATGCTTCACTACTCATATTTATAATTTTACAACTTTTGTTTTATTCAAGCCCAAGGTGAGTCATTTACACTTAGCATGCATTATTTGAAAGTTTATACGAATATTCAACTATTGTTTAACCTATGTATTTGCCCCCATATACTTAGTACATTCCAGAAGTACTGATCCACATATATGTCTATGTGCTACATTGTCTCATATGTAGGTACAAGTTGTAGCGCACACATCATAGTCAGATAAATTGCAGCTTTCATCCAGCAAATGATGAGTTATTTTGATTCAAAGGCTCGAGTCAATCATAGTTCGAGTAGCATCTTCTTTTCTTTAATTAGTCATATTGATTCAGAATAGCGGGGGTCATGTCCCGGCTACCTATAATCAATACTAGTAGAGGCTTCATAGATAGTCAATATAGTTAATGTATTGAATGTCAGTTTTGTTTTGTATAACCAGAGTTGTAATCATTTTAATAGTTTTATTTTGAAGATGTTCAGCTAAAGACTTCTCTTTCGCTCATTTTTTTAAGATTTATGTATCTTATTCAGTTGCTCACTAGTTATGCCAGTACAAGGGTTAGCTTGGGATCACTTGTGGTCCAAAACACCGTATGACATCCAATGTGTAGTCTCGAGGCATTACAAACTTGGTATCAGAGCACAAATTTCAAGTTTCTTAGGGTGTTTGTGATTCCATGTCTAGTAGAGTCTTGTGGAACGGTACAGAGATGTCTGTACTTTTCTTTGAGAGGCTACAGGGTATTTAAGAAATATTTTCCTTCTTTATGCTCTAGGTTGTGCTCTAAAGTTGTTCTCTCTAAAAATTTTTTCGATTCATGTGTTACTCCATAATCCTTCATCTATGACTTATTCTTGAGATAATATGATTAGCAAGTTCCAATTCCTCCCAAGATGATTCTTTTAAATTTACTATCAGTAACTTCAAAAGTCATACAAAGGGCTTGAGAGGAGCTCGCTAGTGTGTTATAAGTCCCTTAAGTCAAAAACTTATGTCCTTATCTATTTGAGTTATGCAGATAAGATAGAATACATTATGTATTTAGATTTATTATTAACCCTTTTAATCTAGATAGTGCTCATTAGAGGAGATAGTATAAACCTAGTTTGTTAAATAGAGTTTGTATTCGAGGGATTTACAACCTAGAGTGTTATGATTTATAACTAATAGAACATTTTTATAGTTTAAAGTATGGGTTTAGAAGTGTAGTGACAAGAAAGGTCATAATGGGGATTAATCAAATGTATATAGATGAACTTTTGCACACGATTGAGTTAGTAGAGAGGTGATATATCCTTATGTTTTAGTAGGTAGAGAAAGAGTTATCAGTTAAGGTGAATTTTTGTTTACTTGAAGTAGGAAAAGAGTTATTGATGACAGTTACTATGTTAGAAAAATATAGGTATTGTCTAAGGGTTAAGGCTTCGAAATTGGCAAGCAATTGAAGACTTTTTGGAGTATTTTAAAGCCCTGGTCAAGAGATGGAAGAAGGGGAACTTATACACTCAATAGGCACCTCAAGTGAAGGTTAATGAAGACATTTTGCACTCCAAGGAAACACTCAAGAGACACCTAATTTCCTTAGCTCATTAAAGGTAGTTTTATCATTTGGCATGTAATAGTATAAATAGACCATTTTTCTTCTCTTTTCATTAGAATTTGATGAAATTGGATATTACTCTTATATTGTAGTTTTTAGTCTCTAGTTTTAGCTCTTAGAATCTAAAAATTGATCCAAGAACATTTAAAGTTAGGGTTTCACTCATTTTGGATAATTTGGCAAGAAAGGTGTACTTGAGGAAGAGTGTTTCCTTTGGGTCACCTAAGAGGAAGGTTTGAACTCTTATTTGTGCGGTGTTTTGAAGATTTTGAAACATCTTCTAGTGCTAATCATTGAATATGAGTAAGGGTCTTTCTATCTATCCTTTAATTTCAAGCATTCTTCTTCTTCATCTCCATTCTATGTGTTGTTTTCTCTTTATTTGGTTGCTGGAATTTTCATCTTAGTAATCAATTTTGTGTGTTTGGCAGTCTTTAGGCTATAATTTGGTGTCAAAGTCTTGGATCTAAGAAAATCTCAAGAAAAAAGAGTGTAGAAAATCGAAAATCTCACAAAAAATTATAAACCCGTTTTTGTGTTTGGGCAGATTTTTAAATCTTAGATCTACATGTTTTTGTGTTGTTTTGTTGGTTTCAAGTTCTAGATTTTTGTTCCCTAGCACCTAGGGAGTCTATATCTACATTTGGAACAAGATTTGATTGTTTTTGAGCTAGATCCACCATTGTTGTGCCTTGTTTGAAGCTTTTTGAGGTGGGATATCGTGGTGCATATCATTTTGTGGTGTGTTTGTGGCTGATTTTGTGTTATTTGAGCTTGCCTTATCCAAGGAACCTAGATCCAAAAGAAAAATTGAAGTTAGTTCATTTGCCTTGTGGTCAAACTTCGGTCAACTCTTGAATATTCATATTGTTCTTCACCATCTTCATAGCTTGTTGAAGAAGAATATTCAAAAGGGGTGTTAGATCCACAAAAAGAAAGAAAGAGAGTGAAAATTTATTTGTACAAAAGAATATTCCAAGAATATTCTAGTCATCCAAAAGAAGAAGAGATAAAATGAATATTCAAAGTACAATTGAAAGTAAAAGTGGGGGGGGACCATTGATTTCAAATCCATTTGAACTTACAAAAAAAGGCTCCAATCCTCTATTTTTCACCAAATTTCGTTCAAACACTCTCTTTAGTAGATATTTGGTCGAAACTACAAGAATTTGGAAGTTAAAAAAATTTGAAAAAGTGACGCCCAATCACAAGCTGCCACATCATCACTTTTGTGAACAACCAAATTGAGTTCTAAATTAGATTTCCTAGTTTCTAATTATTGTTTCTAGTTTCAATTTTGTTGTTCTTTCATTAATTAGCAAACCAGTAAGTACCTACTAGTTTGGTAATTAGATTAGAGTCCGATTATTTCATGTCTTCAATTTTTGTGTACTTTTCTCATTTTTAATTCATAGTAATTTGTTGGTTCAAGTCCGTGCATCATTTTATTTGAGTCGTATCAAACAAAAATCAATTCTGGACCAAAGCATATTCACCACTCATTCACTTGCCAAGTATTGCCAAGTTTTCAACACTTGTGAGACGAAGTGTGAGGTAAGATCCGAGTGTAAGTGTGGTGAGGCCTTTTTGAACTAACTTGTTTGCTCATTTTGTAGGTTGTTTTGCTTGATGTTTTTTCCACTTTTTAGGTACATTTTCCATGGAATCCGAAGGTACTACTTCCTAACCATTGGGAAATGATGCTGTTGGAGCCTTGATGGCTTAAATTGATGCCTTAGGTTTAGACTTTGCTCAAAAAATGAAAGATAGTCATGATGCCTTGAGAAGAGATATGAAGGGTGATATGGATGCAATGAGGGGTGACATGATTAGAACTAAAGAGAGGGTTGATAGACTATGTCCACCAAAATCTCCACAAAATTCAAACCCCCAAGTTCCAAACTCACTTGACCAAAGGCTACCTTCATAATTCCAAACACCTCAAGTCCAAAGATCCAATACTTTACAAAACCAATGACTCCTCTCCACGAGTTAGAAACCAAAGAGAGTGAGGCCAAGCCTCAAGATGGAGAGAAAATGAATGGTGAGGTACAAGAAGAATCTGAAGAAAGAAGGGAAAATGAAGGGGAAACCATGGGTAGTGAAGTTGGAAAGGGAAAAAAATGCTTGATTGTGGATATTGTCCTCAAAGGACCTATATTATTTAATAACCCAAATGCTAGCATTTTACGTAGTATTTTCTGTTCTCATGTGTAGGTTCAAGACCCTAGAAGTCTCGAGGAGAAGCCTAAGAAAGTTCCCTTCAAGCCCTTGGCCGAAAGTCCCAATTTTGGGATAGGTGATGAAGAAGTTAGTCCAAAGGGAAACCTTGACATAATCCCTTGTAATGTGGAGAATGAAGACTGCCATAATGCAAACCCAAGTGAAGAACACACTTCCCATGGTCTACAAGGTAACAAAGATATCTTATACACCTTCTTGAACTTAAGATATCGTGATGTGGCTAGTAGTGGACAAAGTGGTGTAGTTTTGGATTTTCTTAGTAAAGAAGTGTGTGAATCTTTTTTTTGTGATACTCTTGGTGTTGTTGGGTTGCATAAGGACCAAACTCTTGTTGTGAGTATACAAACACTAGTTGATCATTTAGATGACAAAATCAATTCTTTTCGTAAGAATGATTTATGTCCATCTAGTTCTAGCACTTATAACTTGAATAAGGTTCCATTACTAAGGGACAAGAGTATTCACACACTAGTGGGATGCCCTAGTACAAACCAAGGTAACTTGGGTACATTCTATACTCCTTTGAGTTTAAAAAGTTGTGATGTAATTTTGGGTACATCTAGTGTAGAAGTACATGTTTCCTTCTTTGATAATGCTTTGGGTAAGTGTGATACCCTAGTAAATTTAATGAGTAGCCTCGGTTTATTCCCTTGGCCACTTCACCCATTTGATGCCGGTGTACTAGTGGGATGGGGAAGGGATTGTTTCGGCTTGAGCTTATTGTCTCTTGATATTTACCTTAGCCCTATCCTTTATGATGCATATACTAAATGTTACATGAAAAAAGTAAGGGATTGCTGGTTGTATTTTAAAAGTTTACTCCCTCGGCATGATGTCTTTACACTTGATTCTTTCCTATATTACCTCTTTGCCTATGATGATAACCATGTTAATTTTGAATTGGTATTATGTGGAGGTAGTAAATTTGGTGGCTGGTTTCCTTTCTTTAATGATGATGATTATGTTTTTTGTAGCCTAGTGAAAGGAGTAGGTCACGTCGGATTAACCCCTTGTATTCTACTCCCATTTGACCCCGAAATACTCTTGAGATATGAAGGTTATAGTTGTTGGTCATGCTCACTTATTTTTGATATTGATGCTATTCATGTCTTTGGTATCCTTTATGCTAATCTTTTTATGTCAAAAACCAAGGATAGGTGGATGTATGTCAAGTGTGAGCAACCATAGGTTGATGATATAAGTGTGGTACTAATACTAACCCTCGTACCAAGAGGATTTTATGTTTGTTTTGCTCTCTCTTTGGTTTTTGCAAGATCTGAATTTGAGGACAAATTCCTTCAATATGGAGAGGATGATACAAGCACAATTAGCATCAAGGGCATAAGGTATTGTCTAAGGGTTAAGACTTCAAAATTGGCAAGCAATTGAAGACTTTTCGGAGTATTTTGAAGCCTTAGCCAAGAGAAGGAAGGAGGGGAACTCATGCACTCAATAGGAACCTCAAGTGAAGGTTAATGAAGACATTTTGCACTCCAAGGAAATACTTAACAGGCGCCCAATTCCCTTAGCTCATTAAGGGTAGTTTTGTCATTTGTCATATAATAGTATGAATAGACCATTTTGCTTCTCTTTTCATTAAACTTTGATGAAATTGGATATTAATCTTATATTGTAGTTTTTAGTCTCTAGTTTTAGCTCTTAGAATTTGAAAATTGGTCCAAGAACATTTGAAGTTAGGGTTTAACTTGTTTTGGATAATTTGGCAAGAAAGGTGTACTTGAGGAAGAGTGTTTCCTTTGGGTCACCTAAGAGAAAGGTTTGAACTCTTATTTATGAGGTGTGTTGAAGATTTTGAAACATCTTCTAGTGCTAATCATTGAATAGGAGTAAGGATCTTTCTATCTATCCTTTAATTTCAAGCATTCTTCTTCTTCATCTCCATTCTATGTGTTGTTTTCTCTTTATTTGGTTGCTAGAATTTGCATCTTAGTAACCAATTTTGTATGTTTTTTTAGTCTTTAGGCTATCAATAATAGTGATGAGGAATTGCTAGATGGGAGAGAATAAATATTTCTTGTTGACAAAACTCATTTCAGCTTACTGTTTATTACATGTTAAAAGGGGTGCAAGACCTAGAAAATTTTATTAAGTGTTGGGACTTAGTCATTTCTAAAGCTCTCAAACTTTGACGATTTTATTTTTGACCTTTTTGACATCGGAACATTAATTTTTAAGCTGATTTATGATCGGGTTGGTCAATAGTACAGTCAGGTGAGTTTCGGAATTTTTGAACCAGCATAAGGGTGTTTTTGGACTTACAAAATAGTATCACTATCGAGATAATCCCTCGTCGTGTGCCTCAGTCCACTGGTAGGGGTTCCTGCAGTACGTGCTCCAGTTCGGCAGACCAGAGCCTGCGGCGCGTGCTATATTGTGGCCTCCTTAATTTTTAGCCTTTAGTCACGTCATGGTTAGTTAAAATTTTGTGTGTGTTTTCTTGGGTTAGTGTATGGAGGTTGTTGATGATAGAGGTTTGGAGGATATGGGGAGTATTCTTTTATGGGTGTTTGTTTAGAAGGGCACATGTGGTTATGAAGATAGACTTGAATGTCATGTCTGTATATATGTGGATGAATGCATTGCGTGTTAGTGAATGTTTAGTAAGAGGTTGAATATAGCTGCTGAAGTGGTAATAATTATTCATGAGGTAAGAAGTTATGAAAACACATGAGGTATTAAATTCATGGCCAGATTAGTGTTATGTATAGTGCCTTGAGATTTTGAGTTAGGCTTGAACATGGTGAGAGTGTGTAGTTTAACTCAGACATTGGCTAGAGTAGTTATATGTACCCATATGAGAAGGAATTTAAGGGGATTAATGTAGTTGAGGGAGTATTTGAGAAGTGTGGCTAAGCTTGAATATTAGCAGTTGCATTGCATACGACTTAGAAGTTCTATCCTAGCTTATGTTTCATAGACCTATTTTCCATGTTACAGAGTTATAGCCATAACTATATTCTTTACTAAGATATGATCATGCCCAAGATTCTTTGCTCACTAATGTTATTAAGAATTCTTAGAAAGAGTGTTGAAGAAATACTCCAGTTGAGTGTAAACTTTCAGTATGATTCAGTCTGTGTAGCCAGCAATTCAAGTTTAGTAATCAGACAAATAAGCTCATGTTATTTTCCATCTTTCCATCTAGTCTTACTATCCGAAGCTTCATGAATGTGGATATTGTATGAGGTAATTTTTCACATATATGTAAGTTGCAAATTCATGTTAGTCCATGCATCATGTTTCAGATTCAGCTATTTAGTCATGACTAGTTCATAAGTGTTCAGTGCATAATCTCATTTTACAAGTATTTTAGCCCAGACAGTGTAATACCCCTTGTACGATCTAAGTCTCGTTGTCTCATGATTTGTTCTTGCATAAGTTATCACTTTGCAGTTCTATATGTAAGATCATATCATGAACATTCAAGTGAGTTCTAAACTCTCAGCATGAATCAACTCCTTATAGTAAGTAAAGTCAAGTCTGCTTATAAATCGTTTCATGATGGATGTTTTTAATGTTTCATCTCAGTTATATCCTTTCTTAGCAGTCATATCATGTTTACATTATTCCATACTTCTAAGACTTCAACGAGTTCCTATCCATCACTCGAGGACGAATGATTCCAAGGGGGAGATAATGTAGCACCCCATATTTTTGGGCTAGACTTTGAAGTATCATTCTTACATGTGTAAACTATAATCCCATGATTTACTTTTGAATTCATATGTCATTATCTTAACCTAGTTTTTTGAAGTGCTTTCGAGGTGAAAAATGTTCATAGGAATCACTTCGAACAAAGTTGACCTAAGAACCTTTGATTCTCTAAAGTTTGGTATTTGATTCTATAAGGGTCTACTTTGAACATTTATAACTTTTGATATACGTTGAATTTTTCAACTCAAAACCCACCAAATTGTAGATAATTGAATTATTTATCCAATAATCCCAATTTTTCCTTAATCTGATACCCGAGAGAAAAGTTATAGCCATTTTTGTGAGAGAGGTAGTGAGGGCACGCGATTAGCCTGCGACGCTCGCTCTATCTCCCACCCCTATTTGTGAGGGTCACCCATTAAAGAGGCTTGACCAGAGTTAAGGTATTTACCCATGGTACGGTTTGACTTCCTTCTAGATAGGGTTACAAGTTGGACCCAATTAGTTTAGATTTGAGGCATATCAGTTAATTTAGCACTCCCATAGTTACAATTTCAGTATCAATATTCTAAAAATAATTCAGAAATTAGGACTGTCAGATACAGTATATATCTTAATAAGGAACTTAGATAGTTCCATTAATTCATGGGCTACCCACTAAATAAGGATGGTCCCACATAAAGTTATTTAGTATTAGTGTTATTAGATCCAGAGATCACCCACTAGATAAGCTTGATCTCAGATTCATTTGAGTAATATTATTATCATATCCAGAGATCACCCATTAGATAGGCTTTATCTCAGTCTCAGATTCAGTTGAGTAATCTCATTATCAGATCCAGAGATCACCCGTCATTGATCTCATTCTCAGATTCAGTGATTATTCTCATTATCAGATTCAGAGATCTTTTGCTAGATAGGTTTGATCTCAGATATAATCTTTTCTTATCATTGATGGTAGATTCCAGAATAATCCGTTAGAGAGGTTTGATCTTCGATGCAGTCAATCAAGAGTAGAAATCTCAGAATTCAGTCATTGATATGAGTAGATTTAGTTAATCAGTTTTAGTATCATCAGTTTTTGAGATCACTCACTATATAAGATTGATCTTAACTCCAGTACTCAGTTATCAGTATTAGATGATTCAGTGTTTAGTATCTCAGGCATTAGTAGTGAGTTTAAATGGCAGTAAAGTAGTATCTGAATTTTAGTATTTTAAGTCACGATGATTTCAGTTATGGTTTGTGCATTCATGTATGTGTTCTCATTCAGTACTCTCATGATTATTCAGTTAAGTAATTTTTCATACATGAGCCCTTGCATTTATCCTTAACTCATCTTCATACTTGGTACATTCCCATACTGACACATTTGTGCTATGGTGTTTTATTTTACTCCATAGGTTCAGAGGCATGAGATCCAGAGTACCTTTAGCAGCTCAGTCTCAGTCAGTAGCACTAGACATAGCAGTGAGTCCTCTTTAGTCCAGGATGATCCTTATTTTTATTATCACATCAGACTTAGTTTACTTTCAGTAGACGGAGTTAGTTGGGGACATGTCCCATCAACTCCACAACTCAAAAAGTTTAGAGGTTTTTTGGACAGATATATCAGTATTTAGTTTTCAATTTTGAGTATTTTTAGATATTTTGATCCTTATGGCTAGTTTCCATATTTATTATCTATATTATGAAGTGTTCAAGTCCAGATATCAGTTGAGGGTTTGCTCGTGGTCCTTCGGGATCATGAGCACTATGTGACATTCTGGTTCCAAAAAATTAGGTCTTTACAAACTTGGTATCAGAGCCTAAGGTTCAATGGTATCCTAGTGAGTCTAGAAAGCCGCATCTAGTAGAGTATTATGCATGGGTGTGTTGCGTGCCACATTTATGTACAAGAGGCTATAAGATATTTTTAGGAGCAGTTTCTCTTCTTTCTGTATTTATATCATACAATTGAGCATGATCTCAAGTTGATCTCAGTCTAATCCACCTCTTTCTTCTATTTATAGAGTATGCTTCCTCGTAGAGATAGTGCCTATAGGGTTGATAATCAGCCTCTTCCATTCATAAATCTTGAGAATGAGAGTATGTCACATATCGAGTTTTGGGCAGCTTTTCAGGTGTTAGCCCAAGGTGTGACTAATGTTCAGGGTAACAGTTAGGCTGAGGCCCTACCTCAGCAAGATGGGGGTTCAGCTGTAACCAAAATTAGAGATTTCATGAGAATGAGCCCACCAAAATTCTTTGGGTCAGTAGCAGGTGAGGACCCATAGCTTTATCTAGAGGAGGTAAGGAAGATTACCCAAATTATACATGTTTTTGAGAAAGAGAGTGTAGAGTTAGTATCCTATAGGCTTAAGGATATTGATCATGATTGGGTGGTGATATGGAAGAAGGGTAGAGGGGAGAATGTAGCTCTCGTGACTTGGTAAGAGTTTCAGGATGGCATTTTAGATAAGTTTTTCCCATTAGAGATGAGAGAGTCTAAGGTAGAAGAGTTCATGAACCTAAGGCAAGGATCCAAGACAATGAAAGAGTATTGTCTTAAGTTCAACTAGTTAGCTAAGTATGCTCCTGACTTGATAGCTGACCCTAGAGCGAGTATGATTAAGTTTGTGACTGGTGTATGCGAGTTAGTATTGAAGGAGTGTAGGGCTGCTATGATCAGTATAGATATGGACCTTACTAGACTGATGATGCATGCACAATAAATTACGGTAGAGAAGATGAAAGAAAGAGATTGAGTGAGTAAGAAAGCCAGAGTAGGTAGACATAGTTTCTCTCAGGTAGGGTCCCAGGGTGGTAGCCGTCCTCTGTATAGCCAGAGATTTTTAGTCCCAGCTCTATCCTCAGCTAGTGTACCTGTACCAGAGTTTGGGGGTGCCAGTCATGATGGGGCGCCAAACCCCAAAGCCCAGAGTAGTGCTAGTGGTGTTTGTACCTATCCGCTTTGTGGAGACTATGCCCACCTAGGTGTGTGCAAAGCCGGTAGTGATATGTGTTTTGGGTGTGGTAATCCAGGCTACAGAATTTGAGAATGTAGAGTTCTAGCTTAGAGGGGTAGAGGTTTTCAGCAGTAGAGTGCCCTTTTCGGTGCCAATAGTGGTCAGCGTCAGAACAGACTTCATGCGCTTCAGACCCACCATGATCAGGAAAGGTTCCCTGATATAAATTTGGGTATGTTATCAGTCTTTCATCTTTATGATATGCATTGTTAGATCCTTTGCTTCCATTTTAAGCTTATATGTCAGCATGAGTCATGCATTAGTTTTAGATCTCTGTCGGTCAATCATGACCCGTTCATAGGTGCTCCGTGCACTGCCCTAGTATTTCAGTGAAGTGTGTTTAGAGGGACATAGAGTCCCAAGGGGGAGATACCCCATGATATTGCAATGCTTTCATATCCTTAGACTCATTCAGTTGCATGTTTAGACTCTCCTTACGAAGTTAACATCAGTTATTATTGCATAGCTAGTCATGCTTTTGAGAGTCAATTTAGTCAGATATTCATTCATTAGATATGTATGTTCAGTAGAAAGAGTTCAGTTTTTCAGTGTGTTCAATCATGCATTCATGAGATCAACTCAGTTGTGAGTCCATGCATCAGATATGCCTGTCTATTATGAGAATTTAGCTTATGAGTAGCTTCAGTCGAGTATTCCATGCATCAGATATGCATGTCTAGTGTGAGAGCTTAGTATATCAGTAGTTCTAGTTGCATGATCATGTTTTAGATGCTCCCTTTCCTTGAGTAAGTTTAGTTAATCAGTATTCTTAGCCTATCGAGCAACATTCGAGGACGAATGTTTCCAAGGGGGAGATATTGTAAGACCCTGCAAAATTCTCTCATAGTCTAAGCCTTAGAGCATGTCAAGTATAGTGTAAATTCGGTCCAAAAAGGGTGAGAGTGTGTTTTCCCAAGTGAGACATATTTTGAACCATGTAGAATTTCCCTAATATTGACTTTTTGTCATGTAGAGCATTGAGTAAGCTTTCCATAGATACTAATTTTATCAAAATTTGACATCGGCGAGGAAGTTATGGCCGTTTTACCGAAAGCAGTCGGAACCGCCCAGGTGCGACAGCCGGGTTGATGGACCATCAAGCTTCCGGCGGATCATCAACCAGACCATCGAAACCAAGGCAGTGAATCCCTATTTTGGCCCAAGTGCGATGGCAAGGACGACGGACCATCAAGGCTATGATGGACCGTCGCACTGAGGTAGTATGGCCTCATCCTAGCCAACGTGCGACGGACGATCCGACAAACCGTTATATTTACGATGGACCATTGCTGAGACTATCACATTGAGGCTGTGTATTATTTTGCTAACTGATGTATGATGGACGATCCGATGGACCATCAGGCTGAGCGACGAACCGTCACTTCGACCGTTGCAGACCCCATTTAGCATTTTTAACTCAATTTTAAAAGGGCTTTTTGGTCTTTTTCTCACTTTTTCAGTCCCTATTCATATCCGATCAAGGCTCACAATTTCATTCTTCATCTTTAACATCAAAAACTAGGGTTTCTATAAAATCAAAATCCTTCTTTCTTCTGCAAGAAAAATCAAGAGAAATCAAGAAATCAAGAATCTCTCCAAAATCCTTCAAGAAGAGTTTCCCTAAGGTATGTAGATAATGATTCTTGGGTCCCTTTCATCCAAGAAGCTCAAGAACACTTTTAAAAAATTCAAAGATCTTATGTTTATGGGTTTTTATGATTCATGTGTGTTGACATTAATCTTCATGCTATTATTGAGTTTTGATTCATATTTTTTTGCAAGGTTTTCAAGCTTTGACCCTAGTATGTGATATTCATGTGATGTTCATGATAAAGTCTCTTCAAGTTGCTTGTTAAGTTATGTGTTCATGTCAACTAAGTGAACAAATTATTGAATAAACAAAGCATTCTCCCCATATGTTTGATAAAATGCTTATGTGAAGGAATTAGAGCCATTATAGTATGTTGACTAGAAATCTCCAATTGTGTACAAGCCCATGCATGCCAAGGATTTTGTTGAAAAGCCTTAGTGAATGAATTGTGACATGATAGCATGAAATTCCCTAATTATGTGCTCTTCAATACATGTTAAGAATTTAATACACGCTAAGTATTTAATGTAAGACCTTGTTGAATGGAGTATGAGCCAATAGTATATCTCCTTATACTACCACTTGTTTATGATTTCTAAATGCTTGAAGAGATGTTTTAGTAATTATGATGGTGAATGAATGTCCATGGTCTTGATAATTCAAGAATGGTTATGCTTTACTTTTATTTTATCGAGTCCTGGGGGTATTTATACCTGACAATTTAGCTACAGTCTAGAGCCCATGTTAGTTTTCACAATAATCTCAGTCAAGCCACAATTCGTAGAACTCAGTGAGTTATAGAACTCTATACTCTCAGATAGATACAGAACGTAAAAAATCTCAGTAATCTCAGTGTCGCTAGTATTCTAGCCTCAATTCAAATCTAGTAGTAATCAAATGTTCAGTTCAGTCCTTAGTAGTATTCGAGTAATCTATCCCAAGCTTAGTATCATTTAGTCAGACAACGAGATTCAGTAATATTTCATCAGATATAAAACTAACTGAATTCAGCATAACTCAGTCAGATTAGTCGAGAAACATGATTGGTATCAGATTTGGCGTAGTTTAAGTTCAGTTGAGAATTAGTTCAGAGTCTTTCAGTTGGGAGCAGGAGCTTGCACCGAGCGCGTACAGGGATGGCGGATCCCCATTAGAGAGGCAGAGTCATTAGGAGCAATCCCTGAACTCCAGAACTGCATAGCCAGCGTAGGATGCAGGAGTCACCCGTTAGAAAAAGGCTTGTCACCCATTAGAAAAAGTCTTGACTATTATACTGTCTTAGGCTTGACGTTCTGTGAGGGTCACCCATTAGAGAGGCTTGACGAGAATTGAGGTATTTACCTGTGGCATGGTATTGACACCCTTCCTTCTGGGGTTACAGGTTGGACCCCACCAGTTTAGATTCGGGGCATGTTGGTTAAGTGAGCACTTCCATAGTTATAGTTTCAGTATCAGTTTTTAGAAAAGAACTCAAAAATCAAGACTGTCAGCTACAGTAATCTATCTCAGTGAGGAACTCAGATAGTTCTATTGATTCATGGGCCACCCGCTAGATAGGGATGGTCCCATATACAGTTATTCAGTATCTGTGTTATCAAATCTAGAGATCACCTGCTAGATAGGCTTAATCTCAGATTCAGTTAAGTAATCTCATTATCAGATTTAGAGATCACCCACTAGATAGGATTGATCTCAGTCTCAGATTCAATTGAGTAATCTTATTGTTAGATCCAGAGATCACTCGTTAGATAGGCTTGATCTCATTCTCAGATTTAGAGATTATTCTCATTATCAGATTTAGAGATCTTCTGCTAGATAGGTTTGATGTCAGATATAATCTTTTCTTATCACTGATAGTAGATTCCATAATCATTTGTTAGAGAGGTTTGATCTTCGATGCAGTCAGTCGAGAGTACAAAGCTCAGAATTCAGTCATTCATAAGAGTTGATTCAGTTAATTAATTTCAATATCATCAGTTTTCGAGATCACTCGCTAGATAAGACTGATCTCAACTCCAATACTTAGTTATCAGTATCAAATAATTCAGTGTTCAATATCTCAGGCATTAGTAGTGAGTTCAGATGGCAGTAAAGTAGTATCCGAGTTTTAGTATTTCTAGTCACGATGATTTTAGTTATGGTTTGTGCATTCATGCATGTGTTCTCATTCAGTACTCTCATGATTATTCAGTTAAGTAATTGTTCATACATGAGCCCTTGCATTTAGCCTTACCTCATCTTTATACTTTGTACATTCCCATACTAACGTGTTTGCACTATGGTGTTTTATTTGACACCATAGGTTCAGAGGCACGAGATTCAGAGTACCCTTAGCAGCTCAGTCCCAGTCAGCAACAGTAGACATAGTAGTGCGTCCTCTTTAATTGAAGATGATACT
This sequence comes from Capsicum annuum, assembly GCF_002878395.1. NCBI lineage: Eukaryota > Viridiplantae > Streptophyta > Magnoliopsida > Solanales > Solanaceae > Capsicum > Capsicum annuum. The sequence goes on from NC_061120.1 coordinate 129,751,735, forward strand.
TATTTTTATTATTGCATCATACTTAGTTTACTTTAAGTAGACGAAGTTAGTTGGGGACATGTACCATCAACTCCACAGCTCAGATAGTTTAGAGGCTTTTCAGACATACGTATCAGTATTCAGTTTTCAGTGTTGAGTATTTTTTTAGATGATTTGAATCTTATGACCAGTTTCTTTTTTTAGTAACTATATTATGCAGTGTTCAGGTACAAATATCAGTCAAGGGTTAGCTCATGGTCCTTCAGGATCATAAGCATCATGTGACATTTTGTTTCCAGAAAATTGGGTCGTTACACATACCCTTATAAATATTTGGTTTAGGACTTGAGGAGATTGATTATATTTAAAGAGGTTATGGTTAGATATTAAAAGATTGATGCTAATTCCATGCATGATTAATAATATGATTTATAGACATATGAATAATGATATGACTTATATATATAATTGATATAGCTTTTGGATATGGTTAAAAATATCGCCTATTGAATGCTTAATGATATACATATTGACGTGATTAATGATTATCGACTTATAGATATGATTAATGGATTTTAGATATGATTAATGGCTTCTAGATATGATTAATGGCTCATAAATATGATTAATGACTTATAGATATGATTAATTGCTCATAGATATGATATGATGTATAAATTTGATTAATGTCTTATAGATATGATTAATGACTCATAGATATGATTAATGGCTTATATATATGGATAATAACTCTTAGCTTTGATATGGTTTATAGATATGATTAATATCATATAGATACGATTGTTGAAATAACTTATGATTATGACTATTGACATGGCCTATGGGCATAGTTATTGGCATGACTAATTAGATGTGGTATTGGTATAGTCTATTGGGTTAATTTATTGGTATGACTTGGTTGATATGGTTTATCAATATGAGTTTTGGTTTGAGTCAAATAGGTGATAGTGATCTTAATAATATGAGTTTTGATTCAAGCCCAGCAAATAATGATACTGATGATGACACTATTAAGTACTTGTTTAGGTCTGATATTAGGATTTATGTGTGAGATGATATGGTTCGAATGGACTCTTGGTTATGGCATGGTAATTTTGTGACTTACAACTATTCAGTTGCTTAGTTTCCTTGATTGTACCCTTCAGGCTTATAGGGGCCTGCATTGGGTTATTTCATTTATCGTACTTATTAGTTTATGGGGGAAAATCATGTAGTTATAATGGTATGATATTTATGTTATTATCTTATATGCATTTATTTATTAATGTACAATGGTGTCTGCGCTTATTTCCAGGATCCCCCTTTTATCTTGACTTAGCTTATTCTATCTTGTATCATAACATATTTATATCCTGATTTAGCTCAGTTGGCCGATGATGCCAACTGAGTACCCATGGTTTTGGTACTCATACTATATTTCTGTACTGTTTGGGTACATAATTGAGTACTAATTGCTGCCACTGATTTGACATTCGTGCAGTGTTAATTTCGAAGGTTGGGTGAGCTCTTAGAGTCAGAGTTACCCTTTTTATTCTATTTATCTATGTCTAGTCTTTCCTCTTCGAGACAGGTTGTATTTGATTATTTTGTTTTCACGAACCAAACAAAGTCCTAGTGTGTGTAGCCGCATGACCAGGAAAGGATGACTAGTACATAACTCCAACATAGAACGTGACACTTGCACATGGCCATCGAAGACCCCTCATATCGATAAATATGAGTTTCCAGTTTTGGTTCCTTCAGAACATCCACCTTCCATGGCTTAGTTACACATCCCTCTATTAATGCCCAAATTAAAACCATGTCCAAGCAAACCAATTTCCAGTTATTAACCAAGTCCATTTATTAGTGGTATCACTATACCAACCGTACTTGCAAGATTTATCCATAGCCAAACCATTTCGGTCATGGGGACTCTTAAGTGCCCTTTCCATTTACCATATTAACCTTTAGGGAGACTTCTAGGTACCCCATAAGCATACACAATAAGCCTTTAACCTTTGTAAACCATTTAAACCATTCATAGTTTCATGCATAAGTTGAAAACAAGCAAGTGTTCCATTCAAAGAAGTCAATGCAATGAACATATCTTTATAAACATTTTATTAAACACCTTGGGGGCATAATATAACCAAACCAATTCCAAAGACCATTAAACCATTACCATGCAAACCAATTGCCCAAAACCATCATTGATGCATATAAAAGCATTATTAAACCATAGGAAACCATAACCAAACTATTTACACCAAAACCCCCAATTATTAGTGGAAAACCATAAACTATGCAACACTGAAACCATGAAAACAACCATAAACTTCATGCCTTTTTAGAAATAAGAAGTAGGGAGGAGACACATGCCTTAAACTAAAAAAGATGATGGATAAAAATCACCAAAGCAAGCCCCAAAGCAATCCCTAAATTGAAACCCTAGCTCTCTTTCCCCAAAAGCTCTTGAGAGAATTGTTGAATGTTTAGGAATAGTTTTCTATGTGTTAATGAATAGAATAATAGGGTAAATAACCTCCTAAGTGTATTAGAAGTCTTGGGTCATAATTAGGGTAAGTAGGGACATTTCTAGAATTCCTCCACTTAAGTCCCTTAAAAACCCATCACTGGGATACAACTGACCCTCTTACGAGTTGTACCCTTTCTTATGATTGGTTCCTACCAGTCGTGCTGAGGCCTTAACCTTGGGTCAGACACTGTCCAATATATGACTCATCCAACCAAGTTGTAACCTCAGCATACGATCGATACCCATAATCCGTACCCCTGGCAGAATGAATTACCAGGAGGATCAAGTGCTGCCCACCATACTAGTCCCTGATGCGAATTGTATCCAAGCCCCACGACTCATACCATTAAGTCATGACCATTCTAGTGATCAAAACCATTCCATTAACTAACACTGTTCAACTTACGACAAGGCCATACCACTCGTACCCCAATATACAACTCGTACCCTGGAGTCATATTGGGTTCAAAAAATAGTTTTCAAGGAAAAATTTCTAAGGCCAAAACCCAAGATGTAACAATCTCTCTACTAGGAACATTCATCCTCGATTGATGAATAAGGTAGAGGTAATCGACACATAGTCATTTGCATTATCAAACATCCCTTTAACAAAGTTTGAAAACAAAGAGGCAATGATATTAATCTTTCCTTTAACAAACTCAAAAAATAAAGATGTGTTCAAGAACACATACCTTCCGCACAAATATGAGGAGCAGAGAAAAAATGCGGATACTTGGACTTCATGTCCTCTTTCGCTTCCCACACAGCTTCTTCTACCTTATGGTTCTGCCACAAAACCTTAACAAAAGCCACATCCTTAGACTGCAACTAACGAACTTACCTATCTAGTATCTTAATCGGGACCTCTTCATAAGACAGAGAATTCGAGATATCCAACCCTTCCAAAGGAACAACCAAAGAAGGATCGCCAATACATTTCCTCAACATGGAAATATTAAAGACCGAATAAACCAAACCCAAACTCGTAGTCAACTCCAACTCATAAGAAAATTGCCCACTCACCACAAAATCATATAAGTACCAATAAATCAAGGACTGAGCTTTCCCTTCTTGCCAATCTGCACTACTCCCTTCATGGGAAACACCTTTATGAACACCTTGTCCCCAACCTCAAACTTCAAGTCTCTATATCTAACATCTGTATAGGACTCTTGATGACTCTGAGCAGCCTTAAGACTATACTGAATCACCTTCACCTTCTCCATAGCTTGATAAAATGATTCGGGACCAAACATATTTGCCTCGTCAAGCTCAAACCATCCAATAGGATATCAACACCTTATTCCATATAATGCTTCAAAAGGAGCCATACCAATCCTAGAATGATAGCTATTATTGTAAGAAAAATTTACCAATGGTAGATGCTCAACCCAATTGCCACCATAATCAATCACGTATGCCCGAAGCATATCCTCTAATATCTGAAAAGTTCTCTCTGCTTGCCCATCCGACTTGGAAAGTAGTACTCAGACTAACCTTAGTCCCCAATCCCTTCTGGAAAGACTGCTAGAAATGAGCAATAAACTGCGTACCATGATCTGAAATAATCAAAATAGGCACCCCATGCAGCTTCACAATCTCTTGAAGATACAACTTCGCATAATCCTCCACCAAAAAGGTAGTCCTTATCGGTAAGAAGTGAGCAGACTTAGTCATCCTATCCATGATGACACAAATTGAATAAAAATGATTTCGAGACTAAGGACGACCGGTAACAAAATCCATATAAATCATATGCCACTTTCATTCAGGAAACTCCATTTCTTTATACAACCCACTAGGCCTCATGTGCTCAATCTTAACCTGTTAATACACCATGTACTTGGCCACGAAGTCAGCCACATCCCTCTTCATACCATTCCATAAATAGATTTCCTTAAGATCATAATACATCTTTGTCAAACCAAGATGGACAACATAACGCAACTCATGCGCCTCAGCCAACATCTTTTGTCGTAACCCGTCAACATTCAGAACACATAACCTCTCTTAGTACCGCAAAGTACCATCACTGCTAATCTTAAACACTGCCACCTTTTGCCCACCAACATTACTCTTGATTTTCATCAAAATCAAATCCAACACTTGTTTATCCTTAATCTCTGCACCAAGAGATGATCAAACCACTTCTTGCACCATTACACCTCCATCTTTGGAATTTAAGAAACGAAATCCAAGATTGGCCAAACGGTGAATATCCTTCACTAATTCCCATTTTCCTTCCTCCACACGAGCCAAACTTCCGCTAAATAACCTACTAAGAGCATCGGCAACTATGTTAGCCTTACTTGGGATATCGTGAAGACTCATATTATAGTCCTGGAGAAGCTCAATCCATATCCTTTGCATGAGATTAAGCTCCTTTTGCATGAATACGTACTGAAGACTATTATGATAAAAAATGATATCCATGTGAACACCATACAGATAATGCCACCATATTTTCAAAGTAAACACAATCGCTAACATCTTCAAATCATGAGTAGGATAATTTCTCTCATGCACCTTCACCTGCCTGGAAGCATAGGCAATCATGTTCCCATACTGTATTAAAACACAACCAAGCCCTACCCGAGATGCATAACAATAAACCACTAACCCATCATTGCCTTTTGACAAAGTCAAAATCAGAGCCGACGTCAACCTATCCTTCAATTTCTCAAAAATCCCCTTACAAGCATCCGACCAAGAAAACTTAACCTTCTTCTAAGTTAACTTAGTCAAAGGAACAACTATCGATGAGAAGCTTTCCACAAACTGCCTATAATACCCAGCTAAACCCAAGAAACTCTGAATATCAAATGGAGTCGTGGGCCTAGGCCACCCTTTCACCGTAACAACCTTATGAGGATCAACCATTATCCCCTCACTAGAAGTAATATGACCCAATAAAGTAACAACATTCAACCAAAACTCACACTTAGAGAACTTGACAAATAATTTCTATTTCTTTAAAGTCTGCAACACCACACGGAGGTGATTAGCAGGATCTACCTCACTCCTCGAATAAACCAGAATGTCATCAATTAACACAATGATAAAGAGATCTAAATACTACCTAAACACCCTATTCATCAAATTCATAAATGCTGCTGGAGCATTTGTCAATCCAAATGACATCAACAAGAACTCGAAATACTGATACTGAGTACAAAAAGACATCTTAGGGATATCCTCCTCCCTAATCTTAAATCGATGGTACCCAGACCGAAGAACTATCTTGGAAAAGAACTGGGCACCCTGTAACTAATCAAATAGATCATTTATCCTTGGGAGAGGATACTTATTCTTGATCGTTACATTGTTCAACTGCCTGTAGTCAATACACATTTGAATAGATCCATCCTTTTTGCACACAAACAACACCAGTACACCCTACAGAAAAACACTAAGATGAATAAACCCCTTATTTAAAAGATCCTTAATTTGCACCTTGAGTTCTCTTAACTTAGCTATAGCCATTCTATAAGAGAAAAAGATATTGGACGAGTGTACAGAAACAAATTAATACCAAATTCTATTTCCCTAACTAGAGGAACACCAGGAAGATCATCTAAAAATGCCTCTGGAAACTCATTAGCTACCAGAGCAGACTACAAAGAAGGACCTTCTGATTAAGAATCTTTAACCCAGACTAAGTGATAAAGACACCCTTTAGAGATTAACCTTTGAGCTCTAAGATAAGAAATAAATCTTCCCCTAGGAGCTAAGAACAACCTTGCCATTCAATTTTTGGCTCACTGGGGAACCTAAAGATGACCTTACAAGTCCGACAGTCTAAAAATGCATAACAAGAATGCAACAAATCCATACCCAAAATCACATCAAAATCCACCATTCCCAACTTAAACAGATCTACCAAGGTCTTCCTATCACCAAAAGATACCACACACCCCCTATAGACCCGTACAATAATGATCGAGTCTCCTACCAGGGTAGAAATAGAAAAAGGATCAGAAGATGAAGCCAGTAGAATCTTATCCGCCCTTATAGAAACCTTATTTATCGGATAATACCTGAGCTAATGACCTACCTGACCATACTTAAAGCACTTATCTCTACCTTTCTCACATAATCCCCATTGAGGACGACCATAGAACTGACAAGAAGGGCATAAAAAAATTGACTAACCTTCACTCTCTTGAGATTGGGTAACCTAAGCTCGAGAATAAACACCACCTTAGTGGCGCCTATTGATCGACTGCTGTGGGTGAGGAGTACTAGCATCAGAGAAGCAACCAGAACTCCCCTACTTCTTTTTCTACCACTTGCCACCATCTCTACCACCCTGAGATTGCGCACCTCCTTGATCAGAAAATCTACCCGCTTTCTCCGCCTATTCCTAAATTCTTCCTGCTTTCTTTTCTCATCCCAAACCTGTTGTATATGAACAATCAACCTAGAGATATCCGTATCCCTAATGAGCAAAGCAGTGTTGCTCTCTAAAATTAGATCTCTATTATTCCTAGAAGCAAACATCCTTATTCTCGACCTCATATCAGCCACTAACTCAGGAGTATACCTTGACAACTAATGAAACTTCAAGGCATATTCCCTTACAGATATCCTACCTTGCCTAAGGTTCAAAAACTTCTCCATCTTAGCTTTCCTCAGCTCTTGAGGAAAGCAATAATCCATAAAGGCATTATAAAAGGCCTCCCACAACCCCTCCTCTTCCATATCACCCTTATCTCTATCCCATTCCTCATACCACTGATAAGCAACATCTTTATGCTAATAAGCTACAAAGCTAACTCCTTCTACACCAGAATCCTGTATAACCCAAAATATTATTTCCAATTCATCCAAGAAGCCCCGTGGATCTTACTCTACCTTTACTACTATAAAAGTAGGAGTACCTATCTTCATAAATTGCGCAACCTTGATGGCCTCGATAGACAAAGCACTAGTCGTACCCCGCTCAGCCTGAGCAATGACCATCTGAGAAATAACATGGTAGAGTGATAAAACTCCACGTTCTTCACATTACCCTATGATCAAAGATGTACTCTAGACATAGGAGGTACCCCTTCAACATTATCCCCAGATGAGGTAGAAAGATTTCTTTGCATTCTAGATCTAGGAGACATGATATGAAAGATAAATAACCAAGGATTAGAGAGGATTCCAGGACTAAGAATTTTAAGAAAGTGAAACATTCTGAAATGTCTTGCAACCTTACTCTTATGAGTGTGGCATGCCACACACCCCTAAAAAAGACTCTACTCGACATAGATTTGTGGACTTCCCAGTTGACCAAGCACCTAAAGCTCTGTTACAAACTTGTTATGACCCGAACTAGGGCCTAGAAGTAATGGGAATCCCAAGTCCAACTAGGACTGAGGACTTCCCTTTAACCCAACTAAACCACCCTATATAGCCTCAAATAAGCTAAATTTCAAACATATAACAAGATAGCATTATTGTTCACATCAAGACTCTGGGATAGGATCGTGCCTTTTTAGAAATAAGAAGCAGAGAAGAGACACATGCCTTAAACCAAGAAAGATGATGGAGAAAAATCACCAAAGCAATCCCTAAAGAAATCCCCATGTTAAAATCTTAGCTCTCTTTCCCCAAATCTCTTAAGAGAATTATTGAATTTACGAAATAGTTTTCTATGTGTTAATGAATAAAATAATATGGAAAATAACCTTATAAGTGTATTAGAAGTCGTGGATCACAATTATGGTAAGTAGGAAAATATCCAGAATACCCCCACTTAAGTCCCTTAAATACCCATCACAGGGATACGACTGACCCTCTTACGAGTCGTACCCTTCCTTACAATTAGTTCCCACCAGTCGTACCCAAACCTTAACCTTAGATTAGACACTGTCCAGTATACGACTCATCCAACCAAGTCATAACCACAACTTATGATCTATACCCGTTATTATATCCCTAGCAGAATGAATTTCCAGAAGGATCAAATACTACCCACCATATGAGTCCCTGATATAACTCACATCTAAGCCTTACGACTCATACCCTTAAGTCGTGACCATTCTAGTAATCAAAACTATCCCACCAACTAACACTTGTCAGCTTATGATAAGATCATACCACTCATACCGCAACATACGACTCATACCCTAAAGTCATATTGGGTCTGGTGAATGTTTTTTTGGAAAAATTTCTAAGGTCAAAACCCAGGATGTAATATTCATACTCATAATTCATTTGTAGTAGCTCTTGTATCGATAATACTGAGTCTTGGGATGTTTGACGATTTTCTATCTATCTATTAGACCATTATGCTTGTATTATTGTTATTTAAGTCTTTAATTTTTAATTTATGGCTATTAGGCCATTTTTCACCAAGTAAGTGTCACGATCAAAACCAAGGCCTGACCGTGATGGGTATATTAAGCCCACTGTGGGCTGGAGACCACCCCTAGCCTAACCACTCGAGCAAAATAAAAGAATAAAAAAAGAAAAACCAATCAATAAGAATGATATATAAACCAATCATAAGGTTCTAAGAATCCAAAATAAATAACCAACCCACACTTTGTCCATAAAACCTCTAAAACTATAATACCAAATTAGGTAAGGACATGCCCCCAACCATGACCATGGAACTCTTCAATTCCTAAAATCTGAAAAGAAACCTAATAAAATGGCAAAACTTTTTGCAAGATAGGGGCTTTCACTTCACAATAATTCAACAAACAACCATACCTCCTAACGCTGCGGTAACAGAAAAGTCTTCAGACCCTACATCATGAAATAATATAGTATCCTAGGACAGTTAGTGGGATAAGCATTGGCTTATAACTCAAGGAAAGTGATAAAATAATGCCATGTCCAAAAGCAGTCAAACAATATGCGCACATTCATATGTATATATATATATATATATATGTATATAAGAAGCCGAGATAGAATACAGGCTCATGAACAAGATATTTTAAAATCATTAACCTGAACTATGTATCACTATCTATCCTAAGGGTACCTATGGGCTATATAGGTTTAGCTTCCCTTGCTGAAAGGGTTCCTACATGTGTTTTCCTTATGAACCAAGAAAATCCAAGGAATGTCCAAAGACACCAAGGCTCTAGCCATTCCAAAATATATATAGTGTGTGAACTATGTACACGGTCATAAAGACCCCCATGCCGGCAAACGTAGTTTCCACTATTGGTCCCCCCGGGACCTCCAACTTCACTACGAGCTACACAACCCCCTTTAGGCCAGTTTAAAACATTTACATATAATCCCATCCATTAATCAAGAGTCTTTTATTAAGGCATTTATCATTTGGTATCATCATACCAGTTATGCTTGCAATCAATTCCAATTATGCCATTCTAGTCCAATTAAACCAAATGACTCCCAAGTTCCAATTCAAAACCAAACCTTGGCCACCAAGGCCCCTTAAAAACTAATTTTATGTTCCATTAACCTTCTATGCAATGCAAGGTTCTAAGAGTGAGTTAAATTGTGCACATATCCATGTATTAAGACAAATTTCACAAATGAGGTTCATGTAATTCCATACCAAAATCTATAAATTTGGGCAAACCCATGTTCCCCAGTCCTATTCCCATACCCATGTAGTTATTTGGTTCAAAATCATAAGATAAAACATGAATGAAAAATTCAAAACCATGGGAAAATAATCCAAGTAATAACCAGTCAAATCCCTCAACCCAATTTCAAAACCTAACAATTAACTTCACATGGATAAGAATTAAACATATGATTTTATGTAAAATCAAATTAGGGTAAAGATACATGCCTGAAATACCAAGAAATTTTGAGAAAAAACCACCAATTGAAGCCTAGATGATTAATGTTTTGAAACCCTAGCTTTCACTTGACTTTAGAGGTTTGAGAGGAGGGAATAATATTTATGATTTGGTAAATAGTGATAAGGGGTCCTTGGGTATTTTAAGTTGTGGGATGATGTCGTATAGTAGGAAAGGACCAAAATGCCCTTAATGAAAATTTGTAGGAAAACTATCACTGGTCATAACGGGTCTGGTAATGATTCGTGGTGACTGGTCTCGAGTCGCTGCCTGGACTTATTGCCTGAGCAGAAACTTTGGGCATTCACATTGTTATAATCACAAGTCTCTCATCACTAATCATGACCTTACCCTACGACTCTTGGGATCTTAGCTATGACCATGATAGTAACCTTAGGCAATTTTACTTGTGAGACTAAGAGTCTCACCCTATGACTCGTGACCAGTGATAATGACTTATCACTTGAGTCGTAGTCTGGGTAGTGTCGTCAATACTCAAAAAATTTTAGAGTCCAAGATCTGGGGTATTACATTACCCCCTCCCTCCCGGGGCTATTCGTATCCAAATGAGGAGTTGGGATACCTCTTGGCATAAAAACAAGAAAGAATACACACACAACCAAATAACAAATTCAAAATTCCACAAAAATGAAAATAAAAATCATACCTTAAGCATTTCAATCTGAGGAGGGGGGGAGGGGAGAGAGGGAGGGACAAGAAGGGATACTTGATCTTTATATCTTCCTCAGCTTTCCATGTAGCTTCTTTCGCATTTTGATTCGTCCAAAGAACCTTCTCATCGAAGCCACATCTTTAGTTCTCAACGTACGAACTTTCCTATCCAAAATCTCCACCGAGACTTTCTCATAAGACAAGAAATCTGAAATACCAACATCTTCCACAGGAACAATCAAAGAAGGATCACCTACACACTTTTTAAACATCGACACATAGAACACTGGATGAATAGAAGTCATACTCGCGGGAAACTCCAATTCATAAGCAATATTGCCAACTCTCCCATGGATCAACATAATGGGGACTGAGATTCCCCTTCTTCCCTAACCTTATCATCCCCTTCATAGGAGTGACCTTCAAGAACACCTAATTGCTAACCCCAAATTTAAACTCTCTTTGCTTCACATCTGTATAAAACTTTTGGCGACTCTGAGAAGTCTTATGTGTTTCTCTTATCACCTTTACCTTCTTCATTTCTTGGTGAACCAAGTTAGGACCAAACAACCTAGTTTCACCAATCTCAAACCCTCCAATAGTTGACCTGGACCTCCTACTATAAAGAGCCTCAAAAGGAGCCATTTGAATACTCAAATGATAACTATTATTGTACATAAACTCAATAAAAAGCAAGTGATCAATCCAACTTCCCTTAACATCAATCACACAAACCCTTAACGTATACTCTAATGTTTGAATCGTCCACTCTTCTTGTCTATCCATTTGGGGGTTACAACATTGCTAATGTTCGCCTTAGTCCCCAAACCTTTGTGAACCAAATGCCAAAAGTGAGAAGTAAATAATGTACCTCTATTTGAAATGATGGATACTAGCTCACTATGCAACTGTGCTATCTCATGAATGAACAACTTAGCATAATCCTCTTCTGAGTAGTTAGTCCTCACAGGTAGAATGTGAGTATACTTAGTCATTCTATCCACAGTGACCCAAATCAAATCATACTGGTTATGAGACTATGAAGACATATAATGAGATCTATATTGATCATATCTCACTTCCACATGGGCAACTCTATCTCTTGAGATATGCTATCCAATTATAAGTTTCTGTCTAACTTGTTGACAGACCATAAACTTGGCAAAAAAATTTGACACCACCCTTCATATTGTTCCACCAATAGATCTCCTTCAAGTCATGGTGCATCAGTCAAATACAAATAAACCATATATCTAGAATCATGAGCCTTAGTCAAAATCCTTTTTCACAGCCTATCAATATCAGGAACACATAATCTACCTTGATACCTAAGAATGCAATCCCCAAATCTCAAATGCCATAACCTTTTGTTGACCCATATCTTTCTTAATCTGCATAAGTATGGGATCTAAAACCTACTTCTCCTTTACCTCAACACCAAGAGTTGATTTCACCACCTCTTGTACAATCACTTCCCCATCCTTAGAGTTAACAGATGAACTTCCAAGTTAGACAACCGATGAATATCCTTCACCAACCCTCACTTCAACGCATCCATATGAGATAAGCTCCCCATAGACAACCGACTAAGAGCATCAACAACAACATTAACTTTACCTAGATGGTAGTAAAGGCTAATTTCATAATACTTAAGAAATTCAAGGCATTGCCTCTATTTGAGATATAATTACTTTTGTGTGAACACGTACTGCAGGCTCTTATGATCTGAATTAGTGTCTACATACACCCAATATAGGTAATGGCGCCAGATTTTCAATGTAAATACCAAAACCACAAACTCTAAATCATGAGTTGGGTAATTTCTCTCATGAACCTTAAGCTGCCTGGAAGCATAGTCTACAACTTTTCCTGGTTGTATCAAGACACAATCTAGTACCACATAGGATGTTTCACAATACACCACAAACCCTTCAGTACCCTCGAGTAGGGCCAAAATTGGAGAAAAATTTAATTTATCCTTTAAATTCTCTAAAACTACCCTCACAAGTATCGGACCATAAGAACTTGGCATTTTTCTTAGTCAACTTTGTCAATGGAGAAGAAATAGAAGAGAAACTCTCTGCAAACCTCCTATAGTGCTTGGACAAGCCAAAAAGTTCCTAATGTTGGTTGGAGTCATGGGTTTAGGCTACTTCTTAACTTCATTGACGTTCTGTGGATCCACCTTGATCTCCTCAATAGACATCACATGCCCAAGAAAAGTCATTACATTCATCCAAATCTCACACTTAGAAAATTTAGCATATAATCTTTGATCTGTACAATTCGGAGGTGCTTAGCATGAACCTTCTCACTCTTAGAATACACTAATATATCATCAATGAAGACTATAACAAATTGATCCAACAATTGTCTAAATACTCGATTCATAAGAACCATAAAAGTTGTTGGAGCATTAGTCAACCCAAATAACATAACTAGGAACTCATAACTGCCATGCTGAGTTCAAAAAGCAATCTTAGAAATATCACCCTCCCTAATTTTTAGCTGATTATACTCCGAACAAAGATCGATAATAGAGAAACATATAGCACCCTGAAGTTGGTCAAAAAGATCATCAATCTTAGGAAGAAGGTACTTATTCTTTACTGTGACTTTATTTAATTATCAATAGTCTATACACATTCAAAGGTACCTATCATTCTTACACACAAAAAGCATAAGAGAACCCCACGAAGAAATACTAGGACAAATAGAACCCTTATCAAAAAGATCTTTAAACTGCTCTTTTATCTCCTTTAATTCAACCAGAGCCATTTTATAGGGAGGAATAAAAATACAATGTATATCTGCTAGAAGATCAATCCCAAAATCTATCTCTTTGTTGGGACAAATTCCAGGAAAGTCATCGAGAAACACATCAGGAAATTCACTAACCATGGGGATAGATTTCAAAGAAGGACTTTTAGAGTCAAAATCCTTAACCTAAACTAGATGATACAGAAACCCTTTGGAAATCAACTTCTGAGCTCTAAGATAGGAAATAAACCTCCTTTTAGGGGCTAAGAAACTCCCCTTCTATTTAATTATCAGGTTATTAGGGAATTGGAAACTGGCCTTTCGGGTCCTATAATCTAGGGATGCTTAGCATGAATGAAACCAATCCATCATCAAGAACACATAAAAATCTACCATGTCAAGATCTATTAGACCACCAAAGTCTCCCTAAGAAATATAGATCCCACACAACCCCTATAGATCTTTCTAAGAATAATAGAATCACCCATTGGAGTAGAAATAGAGAAGGGGTCAAAGATACTTTTTGTACTAAAACCAAAATGTATACCCACATAAGAGGTCACATAATAAAGGGTTAACCCTAGATAAAGTAAGCAATAAATATCATAAAAGAAGAGCTGTAACGTACTTGTAATAATAAGAGATGCCTCAGATACGTGATGGGTAGCAAGAGCATAAAGATGATTTCGGCCAGTGCTAGCACCCAAAGTAGTAACCTTTGATGCAGCAGCTAAAAAAGTGGTGACCAGAACTTATTATCCCTAGTTTCTACCTTAGCCGTAAGATAATACCTTTGTATATGTCTAGGATAACCATAATTAAAACAAAAGTTCCTCCTCTCTTCATAATAACCATGGTAAATATATCCATAAAATCTATAAGAAGGATAAGGTAGGATGATTGAGCTCCACTAGCCTGAGACTTGGTACCCTCTCCCTTAGAACTATTATTGGCCTAAAAACAACAATCACTAGATGAATTAGGATAAGAAGCACTAGGCAAAGAATATGAATTAGAATTTCCCAAAGTCTTCTTCTTGGTCCATTATTTACCATCCCTACCACTATTTTGCTAATTCATGTGCTGCTCTGAACTCTTAAACTTTTTATTCTGACTCTCTCCTATCTCTGCTTATTTTTTCTTTTCATCATCTACCTACTATAGATAAACCACATTGTAACCTTACTTTCCAATACCAAGTTGTGGGACAACCCAGAAGCAAACTTTATCATTTTAGCTCCCTGGCTAGACACCAACTCTGGAGCATAATAAGACAACTTTTGAAATTTTAAAGCATACTCTTTCATACTTATTTTACCTCATTTTAGATTTATAAACTCCTCAGCTTTATCTTCTCTCAACTCCTAAGGAAATAAATGATCTAAGAAGGCACCTAAAAACTCATTCCATAATGCTGAATCAACATCATCACCCCTTAACTGCCCTCATTTCTCATTCTATTGATAAGCAATATATTTTAGCTTATATGAATCAAACTCTACACCTTCATAATCAGTAACATGCATCACTACAAATTTTTCCATCTCACCATAAACCCTTAAGGATTCTCCTAAAACTTAAAGCCTGTAAAGGTTGGGGCATTTAATATCATAAGCTAGACAACTCGAGTGACCTTAAATGAAGGAGAAATAGAACCAACATAATCTAACTAATGAGACTAAGATGTCACCAAATAAGTAAGAAAATGAATAGAACAATAGAACTCTGCATTGGAGATATCCCCCTGAGGTGACTAATCACAAGCATCACCATTCTAAAAAGCCTAAAGAGGACTAGTGGGGATAGATGGACCCTAGGCCGGGGAATATACTCTATAAGTCAGGTGAGTTCCTCTATATTGTACTTAGGTAGTACAGAGAGTCCGACAGAGTTTCTTCGAACTTCAAAAATTTAGGGAGACATGATTTAAAACATGAGTAAGGGTCCCAAGATTGAGCCTAGGGATTTTGTTCTATTTGTGGATAAACTAGGGGTTATGGAAATCCTCTAGATATGTCCCCATCTAGGGTATAGGATAGTGGGCCTTTACTAGACCCTATTCTCGCTCCTAAGCCACAGATTCTTTTGCCTTAGCCAATTATGGGAAAGGTTCCACCCCAAGCTCTATCAAGATTTATTTCTTCTTCAGTGCTCAAGGATGCTTTGGTATAAATTTAGGACTAGTTAGTGGTGGGGGAGCAACCTGTTGCTATAACTCCTAGAGTTGAGGTCCCTCATACATAAGTAGTTAGTCAGCCGATAGTTGCCCAACCTACTATGTCAGTCGAGGAGTAGAAGATGTGGAATAGATTCTTGAGATTGTGTCGACTTAGGTTTTCTAGTGCATCAAGCATGGATGCATATGAGTTCCTAATCGCTTGTGAGGATAGGCTACATTATTTAGGCCTAGTTGAGACTCATGGTCTTGATTACACTACTTTTTAATTGGACTTGGTAGCTCGACATTGGTGGAGAGATCATCTTAATTTTAAAATAATGGGATATTTCCCTTTGACATATACCCAGTTATCTAAGATTTTCTTTGGGAAGTACATGCCTTGCAGCCATAAAAATTATTTAAGAGATCATTTCTTAAGGTTAGGTAGGGATTTATAACTATTGTGAAGTATGAGGCTCAGTTTTATGAGTTGTATATATATGCTACTTTATTCTGACTACTGAGTATGGGAGGGTTCATTACTTTAACCGAGGATTGAGACTTTCTCTTCACATGTCTACATAAAGTTTGGTTGCTGTGGGTAGGTCTTTTGTTGAGGTTTTTGATTATGCTCATCTTATAGAGGAGATATATTATGAGGCCTAATAGGGAAATAATAAGAGGCTGCAATATCAGGGTAGGTTCAATGGAAGCCATAGTAGCTCCTAGTTTAGAGGTAATGATTCTTAGGGTAGGTATGCTATATCTTATTTTGATGATTATCAGCTAAAAATAAGGGACTAGGTCCCTGGGTATTTGGATTAGTATATCTTGTTTTAATGGTAAACAACTAAAAACAAGGGATCAGGTCCCTAGGTTTTCATAAATCCAATACAGCTATCACTGTCCTGCATAGTTTTGTCCTCTAGTGTAATAAACTATGTAGGTACAATTGTACCTATTAGGACACCTGACCTAATCAAATTTATAGCCTAATTATTATTCCACTATGAAAGAAAAAGAATGCTTCTCATTTGGTGAGTTTTTGAAAAATCAAAATAGAGGAGAGAGAAATAGGCAAAAAATCAACTTTGCAATATTGCTCAAGTTCTTAGTTCCTTTATATATACTGAAAGAGTGAGTGTTCTTGGGTTAAGTCATGGTCTATAACTAATTACCTGTATTTGATATTGGTTAGAGTTAATCAATATCAAGGTGAGTTCTTGGTATAGTTGTCAAGGTAGGTTTTTAATAGAGTTTTTACAACTAGTTGAGCCTAGATTAAGGTTCAAATTGAGTCTATAATAAAGAGTTTGATTATAGTTGATTGTTGCACATTTGTGAGGGCAAGCCATGGTTTTTCCTTCCTTGAGCAAGGAGGTTTCCACGTTAAATCACTTTGTGTCCTTTACTTTTCTATGAGGTTTTAGTTTCTCAGTGCTTTACTATTTTATTGCTTATGTCTAACTCTAAGGGACCTAGTCTCTCATAGTGTGGTGCAACCCTCTTATATTTCTACAATTGGTATCAGAGCCAAAACACTCTAAAAGGTTAACACCTATAGTTATTTGGTTATCATGGCTGCTCTACAAATTTTGAAGAAGGGTAA
The DNA here is from genome assembly GCF_002878395.1 of Capsicum annuum. Taxonomy (NCBI): domain Eukaryota; kingdom Viridiplantae; phylum Streptophyta; class Magnoliopsida; order Solanales; family Solanaceae; genus Capsicum; species Capsicum annuum. Next base: position 129,769,230 of record NC_061120.1, read on the forward strand.
TCTACTACGAGATCACCTAGATTTAATAGGCATTTCTATGGGTGATGGAAAACAAGGACACATGACTTTATTATGGCTGAGGAGAGTGAGATGATGGATGTAATACTTGATGGTCCTCATGTTCTAGTTAGAGAGGTCAAAAAAGGAGACATAACTAAAATAGTTGTTAAAAGTAGGGGAGAGTATGATGATGAAGATAGAGGAAAAGTTGAGAAGAATTACAAGTCTAAGAAATATCTAGTTTGTGGCATAGGGCCTGATAAATACAATAGAATTTCTGCCTGTGAAAATGTAAAGGAAATATGGAATTACTTGAAAACTTCTCATAAAAGAACCACTGATATGAATGATTCCAAAGTTAATATGATAACTACACAGTATGAAACCTTTACCATGAAATAAGGAGAAACTATCCAAGAGATGCATACCAAATTCACTTTAATCACCAATGAGTTGCACTACTTCGGAGAAGTAATTCCTTTGTACAAATAGGTGATAAAAATTCTTATGGTTCTTCCCAAATCCTAGGAAAGCAAAGTGGATGCTATCACTAAGGTAAGAAACCTGAAAACTCTCACAATAGATGAAATTATTGGTAATTTGAAGACTCTTGAGCTCAAGAAGCATCAAGGACAAGACAAGAATGAAGCAAAGAAAGAAAAATCTCTAGCTTTGAAGGATACAAAGTTTGATTCAAATGAAAAAGACACAAATGTTTCCCATTTGGCAAAAATAAATTGTTAGAGAAATAAAGAAAAATGGTCAGTTTCAAAGAAGAGGAAATAGCAACAAAATAGGTGGCACTATAGAGGTTTGTCACAAATGTGGAAGTCCCGAGAATTTTATTAAGGACTGTCCAATTCACAAAATAGATTACCAAGAATATCTCAATACTGGAGGTGACAAGGGAAATAAAATGGACCAGGTCCTTATAAAGTCAAGAAGAATGGTTGCAATTGATTTTGTAGTTAAGCAGGCCTTAGCTATTTGGGGAGGATTTTTCTAGTGAAACTGAGGAAGATGGAAAGCATGAAGAATTCCATGCTGGAAGTGGAGGATGATAAAGTGAATTTTGATTCCCCGTTTGATATCATGGAAAAATTGAAAATGAAGAACATGAGATAACTCTTTTTGACATTAAAGAAAACTTGGAAAACTATTCTGCTAGAAAGACAAAAAAGCTTGCTAATGTGTTGATTGATTCTATGTGTGAACTGACTGCTAAGAAAAATGCTCTATAAGAGAAGGTAGAGAATTAAGAACTTGAATTGATGGCCTTAACTCTCCAGATATATGAAACTGAGGAACAAATTACTAAGTTAAAATTTGAAAATTAAGTCTAGTGAGTGAATTGGAGAAAGTGAATAATATTGATGATAGTGGGAAGAAAAATGACCTAGAAGAGAAAGTATAGAATCAGGAACTTAAATTAATTTCTTCAACTCTTCAATATCTGAAATTGAGGAACAAGTTGATAAGTTGAAATCTAAAAATCCAAGTTTAGTGAGTCAACTGGAGAATGTAAATGATACTGATGACAAAGGGAAAAAAGAAGCTTTAAGGTTTCAGATTGAGCTTGAAGAAAAATTAAGGGATTCTCAAAAGAAACTTATGAATTTCCTCCATAAGAATGAAGAATTAGAAAGGGACCTGGTCCGTATAAGAGAAGAACTCAATAAATCTCTAAAATAGACCACATCCTCTTAGATACTTTCCAATTTAATGGGTCATAGTGTCAATAATGGTAAAAGGCTTGGATATAAGTATCAAACCCAATCACTTGGGTCTCAAGGGAATGCTATTCATGATACTAGAAACAGGGTCCATAATACTCTATGTACTCATGGTGAATGAGATGGTCACATGAAAAAAATCGTCAAAGCTGGTATAGAGCTAGAATGAACAATATTAGATATATCCAGCAAAGGAATACCTATCCTAAGGGTTCCAAACCATTGAAAAATATAAATATGCATTCATTACCTAGATGGGCAAAGAAAGATTTGATCACACCTTTGTCTTCCTACTAGGAAAACAAACTTAAATGGGTTCCCAAATCTAAGAAATGACTTTGTTTGTAGGTAGGAGAAAGGGATTATAGTCAAAACTGTTGTATTTATAATGGATGTTCAAAATATGTGATTGGAAGTCTGTCTATATTCTCTATCTCAAGACACTTCAATATGGAGGTGTCTCATTTGGAAAAGGTAATAAGGTTAAATTCTCATATGATGAAAGCACTGTATCAAGCTTGAAGTTTGGGAAAGTTATTATCAAAGATAAGAGAATAAAAAAATATATATGTGGTTGATTTGGAGTCTGTCGATGATGAGGAATTAACTTGCTTAAGTGTTCAAAGTAAAGATGCTGATTTATGGTACAAAAGGCTGGGACATGTAAAATCCACTTTACTGAACAAGTTGATATCAAGGGACCTGGTCCATGGGATGCCGAAGCTGAATTTTCCAGATAAGAAGTCTGGAATCAAGGATGTGTTTGCCATTGAGGATAACTTCTCCAGATTCACCTATAAAATATTCTTGCGAATCAAGGATGAAATCTATGAAGCTCTGGTTATTTTTTCCCAGCAAACTAAAATAATGTTGTACTTGTAGTTTACACCTCATCAAGCTAAGCATACTGAGTTTCTAACTAAAAGGATCTCTGTGTGTTGAAAAAAGTGTGAATATGATCTTTAATGAGTCAGGAAAGCTGGTGAATCTAGGTGATGAGGAAGATTCTTACATTGAAAAATCATTTCTATTCAAATAGATAATATTAATTACGATGACGGTCAAGCATAAATTAATACAGAAGGGAATGATAAAAGTGATAGTGATCCAAGATCTTAGTCACAAACCCTAACTCTAGTTGAAGAACAACAAGAAGGGTCTAGTCAAGTTCTTAAGGGACTTGGTCCCTATAAGACTCTTTTCAGAAGACCAAACTGTAGGCATAGATCTTCTCATCACCTTGACAATCTAACTTTACTCTGGAGACTAGAATCTAAACAAGAGCTTAAACTAAGAATTTCTTGACTTCCTCAGCCTTTGTGTTTCAAATTAAGCCCAAAAATATAAAAGAAGCTCAAAAAATATTGAGTGGATTGAAGTAATGAATGAGGAACTTCAACAAGTTAAAAAAAGATAAGTCTGGACCTAGTCCCTAGACCTATTGATAGAATAATTTTTAGAATAAAGTGGTGTACTGAAGCAAACAAGTTGAGGCTGGAATTGATCAAATCAACCTGACCTACTAAATGAATTAGCTTTTCTTCCTAAAATTGGTTATGATTAGGAGACAAGTATCCTTGATAAAGTAGGTACAAATTGGTCTAACTCAGTACCATACCTTTGCAGGTATACACCCATGGGAATAGATTTAGAAGAGGACAGATATGACTTGCACAATATTAAGGATTCTCTCAAGAAAGAGAGGGACCTGGTACCATCTCTTAAGTTAGTACCAAATCAGTGTACTTCAATAAACTTCAAAATTCTATCTAGAAAGCCACAGGTATTTTCTCATCTATGCAACAGTTGTCAATTTTTAGCAATATGAAGAGTCACACCTATTAAAATCAGATGCATTATTTCAAAAAGGGTACCTTTTAAATGACAAAGATCACCTCCCTAAGTTACCAAGTCAAATACTTTTTATTTTGATATCTTCCAAAATTAACTCAATTCATCTTCTTCAATCATCCTCCATCTCTAAATTGAACTGGTCCCTTTTACTTTCTCTCACTAAATCTTAAAATGGCAGACATTCCTACTTCCTCAACCCAGTTAAAGATTCTATAGTTGATAAAGCTCCAAAAAATCAATCAGAATAATCCCAAGTTGAATCTTGTGATCCTTTAACACCCAAAACCATAAAACACTTCTCTTTAAGTCCTCAATAAGAACCAATGTCTAAATCTTTCTTTTGGATCCTCTCCAGAGATTCTAGAACCCCTAAATGAACTTGTGTATATTGAAAAATCCTCAACCCTCAAAATTTTTAATGAATTTACCTTGGTAGAGGATCTAAATCAAGATTTTGGTTCATCAATTAAGCTAGAAATTTCTTAATCCAAAATTCCTCCTTCCTTAAAAGAACCAAAAATCTCCTAAATACCCTAAAATCACTATTTCTTCTAAAGAACCAAAAAATATAGAACTCTCAAAAACCTATAAATACCTGATCCCCTACTTTCTCAGATTCAAACTCCATCTTTTCCCAACTGTTTGATGAAGAAATACTAATGAAGAGGTCTGATCTGTCCAGTAGTGTAAATTGGGTAGCAAAACATTTACTTCTACTTGCATATAATCATAAGGAAAGCTCTGTCAGTATATAAAAGCAAACAATAGGTAAAAAGGATAATTTGACAAAGGATGGAGAAATTGTTCAACCTCCAAATAAGGAGGGTGACGAGGAACCACCTTTAAGGTGGCCTATGAAAAAACAAAGAGGATAAAGTGATTGATTCTGGTGAAAAAATTGCTAGATTCTATTCTACCAGGGGATCTAAAACGAAGTTGTTACCTGATGCTATGAAGTCTAGCAAGCCTTCTACTACTAAGAGAAAAAAAATTCAAGAATATTTCTATAATGGAGGAGAATAATATTAAATTTGTGGAGGTTAGAGAGGATGAGAACATTGAACCTGATGTTGTTGCAGAAATGGAGAAAAGAAGACAAGAAATTTATGTCTCAAGAAGGACTAAGAAATTCATGTATCAAGAAGGACTAGGTCCTCCCGTCAAAGTTTGGTAGCCTTGTATAAATAAAGCAGAAATATATTGCTATGAAAAAGAAGAAAGTCTCTAAGGGACCTGGTCCCAAGAAGAGAAAAGCTATTGAAAAAAAAAATCTAGTGATTCCAAAAGAAGAAGAAAGAAGGAAGAAAAAAGGCAAAGGAATGAGATATTGGAAACTCAGAAAGTATTATCTGGGAGAGTGTTTGATCCCAGGATTTCTGAGAAACTTGGCATAGTTGAATTGATGGAATATGTCAAACACCAGGGATGGTTACACCTCTTGGAGGAACCAACCCCCATAGTTTTTGAATAGGAAGTAAGAGAATTTTACTATACAATAGAGTTCTTAGATGATAGGTTAATCTTGACTGCCAAAGTGCAAGGAAAACAAATTAGATAGGATAAAGAGTCACTAAGGAAAATCCTAGATATTCCTATTATAGGGGTGAGGACTGTTGTTAAATAACAAGCCTCAACTAAGTTCATGATAAATGCTTCTATGGTAGGAGAAACATCAATAGTTGGTGTGAGAAAGAGATTTCTCATAAGAGAGTTTCAATTAGTGTTTGAATTTGTGAAAAAGGTCCTTTTCCCCAAGTTAGAGAAAAGGACAATGGTGTTTATTGTTGATCTATTTTTGATAGAGAGTCTAAGAAAATTTGAGCTGATAAGTCTACCTAATCTTGTGATATAGAACATAAATAATGTGATCGTTGAGAAGGAAAGAATACATGGGATGTCATATAAGTGCTACTCAAATAAAGTATTTGATTATTTTGGAGTGATTGGGACTAAGAGAACACCTGGAATAGTCAAACAAAGGTTTCGTGTAACAATATTGGTGGAAAATGAGTGCATAAAAGGAAAAGTAGGAATTGTGTCCCACGTGTTAGAGCTATTGGTTACTTAGGAGAATTTAAGCAAGAAAATAGAGGAGACGAGAATTAAGTTAGCAGCTAAGGATGCTGAGATAGTTCACTTGAAGATGCAGAATTAGAAGTTATCCTTAGAGGGACCTGGTGCCATAAAGGAACTTACAACAAAAAATTCTAAGCTCTAGATCAAGGTTGCATAACTAAATCAGGAGTTTTAAGGTTTGAATGCCAAAGTTAAAGACCTCACTAATAAATTGCTATATGCTCATGCAATAAAAAGTTCTAGAATAGAGATATTAGTCAAGTCCTTTTCCCCTAAGCCACTCTCTACCTAAGTCCAATCATCCCTATGTCACTATGTCATCCCTGTGTCAGTTTTAAGTTCTTATTTTTATTATGTCTTTTGAAGATAGTTGTTTTATGGTTATTTTGGTATGGCTGTACTGGTACTGATTTTACTTAACAATGAATGAATTTTCTTTTTTGTATATCTCATCTTTTTCTTCTTTAAAGTGTTCTTTATGTTAGTATTACTAGTGGCCATGAGTTAACTAACCTATGGTTGTTTTACTTTTGGTTTATTGTTTTCCTATTTCCATGATACCAAAAAAGGGAATACTCAATGCATGTGAGAGGGACTAGGTGTATGTATTACATGACGTGTTAGGGTCCAAGTACCAGATATTAAAATGCAGATGTATTGAATGACCTATTGATAGAAGGAAAAATGATTGTGAAGCATGAAGGTAGATCGATAGGGAAGTATTGAGATAGGTGGAACAATAAACTAAATGAACATTAAAATAAAGTATATTGACAGGGAGAACATTCAAACATAGTGATTGAGTTGAGTTTTTGATATCAATTAACAATAAGGGTCGACATCCCTAAGTTGCATGATATATTGACAGGGGGAAGCAACGTGCATAGTGATGGGAAAATTCATCGACAGTAGTGGTGATCACTCTAATTAAATATGATAAAAGAGCATTGATGCTCAAAGTCTATGGCTGGTTTGTCATCATAAAAAAGGGTGAAAATTGCTATATCTTATTTGAATGATGATCAATTGACAACAAGGGACCAGGTCCCTGGGCCTTTTAATTGGTATATTTTGTTTTGATGGCGAGAAACTAAAAATAAGGGACCAGGTCATTGAATCCTCATGAATCCAGTATAGCTATTACTGTCCTACGCTTTTTTGTCATTTAGCGTAACAAACTATGCAGGTGAGGTTATTATACCCATTAAGATACTTGACCCAATCATATTTACACCCTAATTATTATTCCACTATAAAAGGAAAAGAATGCTTCTTAATTGGTGAGGTTTTGGAAAATCATAATTGAGAAGAGGGAAATGGGTGAAAACTCAACTTTGCAATATTGCTCAAGTTCTTAATTTCTATATGTACTAAAAGAGTGAGTGTTCTTGAGTAATGTCATGGTATGTAAATGAATTGCTCATGTTATAAGAGTAATGCCTTCTCTGTGTTCTTAAGAGTTCTTAGGTAGAGTCTCCTAAGTTTGATATTGGTAAGAGTTAACCAATATCAAGGTGAGTTCTTGGCAGAGTTACTAAGGTAGGTTTGTAATAAATTTGTTACAAACTAGCAGAGCGTATATTTAGGTTCAAATTTAGTCTGTAATCAAAATTTGATTATATTGGATTATTTAGTGCTTGTGAGGGCAAGTTGTGATTTTTCCTCCCTTGAGGAAGGAGGTTTCCATGTTAAATAACTATGGTTTTTACTTTCTCGCAAGGTTTTAGTTTCTCAGTGATTTACTATTTTATTGCCTGTGTCTGACTCTAAGGGACTTGGTCTCTCATAGTGTGGTAAAACCCCCTTATATTTTTATAAGGTACCCTTCATGTTAGCTGTATCAACTTCAGGGTCTTTTTAGTAGACCCATTTAGGCTTTATGTTAGATTATCGATAGAGGATAGTTTGGATTTAGTGACTGTCCTATCCAGGGTCATGGTCAGTCTTTGAGGGGTTCATTTTTTAGATATTCGAGTCATGGTGGTTCTTTTGGGTTAGCCAGATCTCCTGGTTTTAGTTTAGCACCTGGGTCATGATATAGTTTTGGAGCTTTTGGTCATTTCTTAAGAGAATGCCCCAGTTGTGGAGAGATTGTTCCTTCAACTTAGTGTACCCCACGTATCACAACAATTCATCCCCCAGCTAGATGTGGTATGCACGGTTATAGAGATAGTCCCCAGGGTGCTCATGGAGGTTCTAAGAAAGGTTGGGCAGGAGGCCAATCAGGAGTCCAGTAGGTGGCGGGCATGATCAGTTATATGCAGTACCTTCTAGACCCAAGGCTGAGTCTTCAGATGCTATTATTAGAAAAATGATTTTGGTATCCGTTAGTCGAATTTTGATTTACTTTATTCTGGATCCATTTATGCTTATGTATCTTCTTATTATGCTCTATAATTAGAGTTATCTTGGGATTCATTATCTATGCCATTTTGTGTATCTACATTGGTTGATGATTTTTTAGTAGTGGCTCAGGTTTTCAAATCATGTGTTGTGACTGTTTGAGAGTTTGATACTTATGCTGATGTTGTTGTATTAAACATGGTGGATTATTACATGATTCTGGGCATAGACTAGTTATCCCACTATCATATGATCCTGGATTGTTTTGCCAAGATTGTTACCCTATCCATGCCTGGCATACCCCCTATCGTGTGGCAGGGAGATATTAGCCATGAGCCAACAGGAATTATTTCTTATATTTATTCTATGAAGATTATTTTGATGGTTTGTCTGTCTTATCTCGCTTATATTCGTGATGTTAGTGTGAAGAGTCCATCGCTTGATTCTGTTTTTGCAATTTGTGAGTTTTCTAATGTTTTCCCTACCAATTTACCTGGCCTTCCTCCCAAGTTTAGTATTGTGTTTGTTATTGATCTTGAGTCGTGCACCCAAACTATTTCTATGGCACCTTACCATATGGATCCTGCCGACCTTAAGGAGATGAGTTTTTATCATTAGTATCTTCTTGGTAAGGGTTTCATTAAACCAAGTATGTCTCCTTGGGGAGCTCCTGTGTTGTTTGTAAAGAAGAAAGATGTCTCTAGACATATGTGTATTGATTATAGGTATCTTAATAAGGTGATGGTGATGAATCGTTATCCTATGCCTTTCTTTTATGATTTCTTTGACTAGCTTCAGGGAGCAATGATAGTCTCTAAGATTGATTTGAGGTCCGGTTACATCAGTTGAGGATTCGGGCCTAGGATATCTCAAAGATAGAATTTAGAACAAATTATGGTCACTATGAGTTCCTAGTGATATCTTTTGGGTTGACTAATGCCCAACCGTGTCTATGGATTTGATGAATCATATGTTCAGGCCTTATTTAAATTGCTGTGTGATTATGTTAATCGACAACATCCTTGTATATTCGAGGAGTAGGGAGGAACACATACAATATTTGAGGATTGTTCTTTAGGCTTTGAGAGATCATATTCTTTTTGCCAAGTTCTCTAAGTGTGACTTTTTGCTTGAGATGGTGACATTGCTTAGGCTTGTGGTGTCAAAGGATGAAATTAAGGTAGACCCAATAAAGATTAAGGCTATTCATGATTGGACCTGACCTATATCTCCGATTGAGGTTCGTATCTTCATAGGTTTGGCTGGTTACTATAGAGTGTTCATGAGAGTATTGCTATAATTGCAACACCGATGACCAGATTGGCTCGAAAGGAGGTTTTCTGATGGATTTCTCACTTCAGCTCCTATTTTAGCTCTTTCTATTGTTGTTGTAGGATTCACCATTTATTATGATGCTTCAAGTGTTGGTTTGGGTTGTGTATTGATGCAGCAGGGTCTTGTTACGCATTGAGGCAGCTGAAGGTACAAGACCATAACTACCCCACTCATGATTTTGAGTTGGTGGTGGTAGTTTTTGCACTTAAGATTTGGAGGCATTGTCTTTGTGGTGTGCACCTAGTCTTAAGTATCCTATGACCCAAAGAGATCTTAATGCTAGGCAATGTAGATGGATGGTGTCATGACCTAAACCCGGGCCTCGCTATTATGGGTATCTCAAGCCCACCATAGCCAGAGACCACTCCCTTAGCCTTAAGTCAAGAGCACAATAAAAAATATAGGAGAAACCAACCAAACAATAATAATAAATATAATTCAAATGAAGATTCTAAGAATTGAAATGAACAATTAACCCAACACTTGTCCACAAAAGCCTTTGAAACTAGAATACCAAACTAAGTCTAGAAATGGCCCCGGCTATGAAAAAAAAGGAATCGAGAAAGAAGTACTAACAAATAAAAGAAACAAGTGAAATGACTGGGCCTTCCGAAGGATAGAGGCTCACCACTTCACAACTAATCTGCAAGAGTACCAAATAATCTTACACTGCAGAAGAGCAATAGCAAAGCCCTTGGAACCTACTTCATGAAATGATACATCATCCAGGGACAACAGTGGGGCAAGCACTTGCATGTAAATTAGAGGTAGGGACAAAATAATGAAATTATGAAAATCCAGTCATAAACCATATGCACCAAATTCATATACATATATATTGGATGCCCGGATAGAGAAAACAGACATGAACATAAGGGTTTATAGTATTAACCTAAACTATGTAGCCTGCTTAGTCCTAAAGGCACCCATGGGCTATATGGGTCCATCGCCCTATGCTAGAAGAGCCCCAATGCATGTTAGCTGCAAGAACCAAGGAAGAACTGTGAAAATGATAAAGACACCAAGGCTATAGCCCTCCCAAAATATAGTATGCACCATACACACGGTCACACGGACCCCAACACCGACAAATGTGGCTTCCAGTATTGATCCTTCTGAAACTTACTCCTTCATAGTGAGCTACACAATTCCATTTAAGCCCAAATAAAAACAGTTTCACATAAACCCACCACTAACCTAGGAGTCATTTATAAAGGAATTTATCAACATGGTATCATCATACCAGTATGCTTGCAAGCTAATTAAGTTATGCCAAAATAGTCTGTATAACCAAACTGACTCTCAAGTTCAATTTAAAATCCAAGCCATGGCCACTAAGATTATCCAAATCTATTTATAACCATTTATCCTTTAATGTAATGCAATGGGTTCAAAAATAAGTTAAATTCTGTGAATAACCATATTTAAAACTAAGATTGTAAAGTGGGCTGATGTTAATGCCATTATCAAGCCAAAATTCATCCAATGTGGGATCCCATTCCGACCATTATAACAGTGCACTAATTTAGTCCCAAAAGCCATAAATTAAAGCATGAATAATCCATTTTAACCATGGGAAAATAAATTCAAGTAATCACAATCAAAACCCCTCAATCCAATTTCAAACCCATTAATTAAAACACATGAATATTGATTAAATAGATGCAAAGATGTAATAATACAAGTTAGCGATGAGCAACATACCTAAAATATTGAAAAAATTAAAGAGAATTCATATGTTGGGGCTTGAATGTTGAATTCTCTATAAAACCATTGAGCTATCTTGGGTTGGGAGTAAAAAAGAGAAAAGTAATATTTTTGATCTTAAAAACTGAATGAAAATGGTCACCCAAGTTTTTATAAGTCGTTTAAGGGGTAAAACCACCAAAATTACCTCACCCCAAGTGAAAAAACAAAAACTTGACAAAATTTACATAACAACATGGCACATCGCTATCAAGAAGGATAGCCTCTATACCATTCCCTTATCATAGAGATTATCCTTCATTGCACGCTACTATAATAGAGGCTTACTGCCTTGGGATCCCAAAATGACCCCAAACCCCTTTCAAAAATTTCAAAACTTTTCCAGAACACCCTTTTAACACCCCTAAACATAATTCATATAAAAATTGACATTACGCATGCGGAACGGTCAAAAATAAAATGATCAAAATTTTATGGGGTCTTACATTATTCCTCCTTTAGAATCATTTGTCCTCAAATGAGAAGTTAGGACTTTTTTGCATGATAATAGTAAGAATACGCCAGGATCAAATGAAAAATTCAAAATACAAAAAAAGGGAGAATGAAAACCATACCTTAGGCACTTTCATATAATGCGGGAAATAAGAACGGGTACTTGGCTCTCCTATCTTCTTCAGCTTCCTATGTAGCCTCTTCTATCTTTTGATTTCTCCAAAGAACCTTCACCGAAGCAACGTCCTTTTTCCTCAATCTATGAACTTTCCTATCCAATATCTCCACCGATACTTCCTCTTAATTCAACAAATCCGAAACACTAACATCCTTAGTAGGCACTATCAAAGAAGGGTCGCCCACACACTTTTTAAGAATAGACACATGGAAAATAGGATGAATAGATCCCTAACTTGTAGGCAATTACAACTCATAAGAAATCTCCTAATTCTCTTCTCAATCAATTACAGTCCAACATAACGAGGACTGAGCTTCCCCTTCTTCCTATATCTGATGACTTTTTTCATAAAATATACCTTAAAGAATACCCAATCTCTTAATTCAAACTCCAACTCCCTTTTCCTCAATACACATAAGATTTTTGGATACTTTTAGCAGTATTAAGTCTTTATCTAATCACCTTTAACTTCTCTATCACTTGATGAACCAAGTCAGGACTAAATAATCTAGTCTCACTAATCTCAAACTATCCAATAGAAGACCTACACCTCCTACCATAAAGAGCCTCATTAGGAGCCATTTGGATAACTGTTACTGTAAGAAAACTCAATAAAAGGATACTATTCAAACCAACTACCTTTAAATTAAATCACACAGGCCCTCAGTATATTCTTCAAGATCTGAATAGTTAATTTTGCTTGTCCATCCATTAGAAGGTGGAAAGTGGTGCCAAGGTTTACCTGAGTACCCAAAACTTTCTAAATAAATGTTAGAAGTGAGAATAAAACTACGTACCTTAGTCTAAAATGATGTACAACGGTGCCCCATGCAACTTAACTAACTTCTGAATGAACAACTTAGCATAATCCTCTCTTAAGTAGTTAGTCCTCACATTAAAGAAGTGAGCAGACTTAGTAATCCTATCCATAATGACCGAAATAGAAACATATCAATTGTCAGACTATGAAAGACCTATAATGAAATCTATACTAATCATCTCCCACCTCCACATAGGTAACTCTATCTCTTGAGACATGCCACCAGGCCTCAAATGCCCTTGACTTACTGACAAACCATACACTTTGCCACAATGTTCGCCACATATCTCATCATATTATTCCACCAATACATTTTATTCAAGTCATGGCACATCTAAGTCAAAACTAGATGGTAGTGGTGGCTCATATCGTAATCCTTAAGCAATTCAAGCTACCGTCTCTGCCAGAGATTCAATTTGTTCTACGTAAACAAATATTGTAAGATTTATGGTCAAAATAAATATCCACATGCACTCCACATAGATAATGTCACCAAATTTTCAAAGAAAAAACCACAATTATCAACTCTAAATTATGAGTTAGGTAATTTGTCTCATAAACCTTAATGTAATTACCCTTCAGGTAATTTCTAAATTTACACTTATTTCCATCATTATAGATTTTCCACAGTTGTCCTAAGTCATTTATGACTTGTAGAAATTAACAGTTTGGTTACCAGGACGTTTATTTAGTTTTTAGAGCTAATTCCCTATTTAGAAGTCTTCACTGGTTCCAAATGTCCACTGGGAAAAAACATTAGTAAAACAATCTCATATGCAAATTCCAATAGTACCAATGGCTCTAAAATATTTATTTTAGGCTAGGTGGATCTTTGGTTTGGGTTCTAATAAAACTTAGTTCATTTCGACCTATTAATCGAAAGTTAGAGAAATTGGAAATTGGGTATGCGACCCACATTTGATCTAAATAACCTCAAATGAAAAATCTAAGTGCACCATTGAGTTTGGAATATTTAATATGGTATGGTTACATAGTTCAGTGCATATACGGGATCCCTAATAAATCCTGAGCACCCGGTTGACCTATTTTAGGACTTACAAACTTTGGTGCATCAGTAAATCTTGTGCCACCGCAATTGCCACTTTATGGACTGGGATAGAAACTCTGTGTGTAAAGGAGATGCTTTGATTACCAAAGGTTGTCATGATTGTGGCTCGGATGGTAGGCAAGAGGAAGTGCAATCAAACACCTGCTGGTCATGAGTGACTGTCGGGGCCCTAGATTGGGTATAAATTGAACCTTTTTCCATGATTTTAGGCTTTTTCATCTTCTTCTTGAATGATAAACCTGAAAATAATATGTTAACTAAAAATTAAAGATTGTGGGAGCTTGGAAAGCTAGAGCAACATTTATTTTTGTGATTATCATTCATTTTAAGGTAAGAATTCACCTTTTTCATAGTTTATTGCTCAAAACCTCAAATCCTTTAGGGGTTGATTTTTGCCCCAATGAAGCTCGACTTTTACCTATTGTTAAGGGTATGATTCATTGAGATTAATATTATGTTGGGTTGGTTTTGAAAATGCAATTTTCGTAAGTGGGACCCATATGGGTTTTTGATGTTATTTTGAGAACTGAAGCATAATGGTGAAATATGAGTATTGTTACACTCGTATTGATAAGTAGAATGTGTTTTTGTTAGCTTGTTATCTTGAGAAGGATTCCCAGAAGGGGAAAGTGAAGGTTTAGTAATTTTTTGAGCTTTCTTCAGAGTCGTGGTAGGCTAGGTTTATCCCTTGTTAGATTAAGCTATTTCATAGTATTGTTATGATATTATGTTAGATTCAGGATGGGCTTTATGTGTTGGATTAATGAAATACATGAATTAGGTTAATTGGACCTTTTAGGCTATTATGGAACCATAAAGTTGAAATATTTGACTTGTTTCCTTACGCTTTTGGTGGATTAGACTTCATTACTTATGTTTAGCATGAGAATGACTTAGATTGCTCAAGATTAAGTAAAATTCTCTAGTAAATCATGCTTATGGTAAGTTTGGACTTAGTTTCTTATACTAGTAAAGGTTGCCTTAGTTTCTAGTAGGCTTAGTTAATGTATTTGGGAAGAATCTCTACCTTAGGACTAATTGGGGCTTATTTAACATGTAAAAGTGTATTTAGATACCTTAAGCCTAATTCGGGTAGAAATTTCCTTAAAATGGAACTTGAGGATCATAAGTGGACTCTTAGCCCACTTTAGTTTATGACACATGCTAGCTTTGGGAAAACTGTTTATGCTTATTAGATACGTGGAAATATGTATTGAAGTAATATTGGGAAATCTTGAGACTTGATGGCATTGATGATCTGGGATTGCATTAATATCAATTAGTGAAGTCTGAGTAACCATATGGTGGGTCACCCATACTATGATTTGTAATATGAGACGATAGCATGGACGGTTTCCATGATTAGCAAATTATGTGTGGTGTGGATACCATAGCAAACAATACCCTACGTTAAAAATTTTTGCAAAACTCGAAGGCATGGACTTGAGCAAAGTTGTGATGAAATTTTTCCCTCTTTCTATGACTTCAAAAGTTGACTTCAAAAAAATAGTGAATACTCTATCATTGTCTCGAGCGGGAAAAACAATTGAAACCCCTGACAACATTCGCATGCCATGTGTGTGAGGTTAACTGTCTTTATCTCATGTTTACTTGTACCATTTAGAACTTGCCACATTATTCTTTCAAGCTAAATTTTGATTGTTCTTGGTTGTTAAAATGATCATAGGCCATCTTGTAATTTTGGAATTCCACTTTAGCCTAAAAAGTCTACCAATACATAGGAGCTACCCCTAGTCACCCTCTTTGAGCCTTTGGACTTTTCTTTGGCAAACGCATTACAAGCCGTGACCCTTTTATTCATCCCTTCTTAAACCCCATCCTCTTAAGAATAAAAATTAATGCTACAAGCCTAAGTTGGGGGTGGTGGAAAGAGAAAGAAGTATAGTTGAACCACGAAGTTATAAGAAGGTGCCTACAAGCTTAAACAAGTAAGCATTTTTCTTTGAAAAAAGGGAAAATCCATTTAAAGAATAATATGCATAGATTTTTAATGCATACAAAAAGAAGTGAAGAGCATGTGAGTAAAGCAAAAAAGGAAAAGTAGGCAAATTAGTAAAGGAAAAAGAAGTAGCCTAAATAGAAATGCATGAAAGGATTATGATGTAGAAGTTCAAGGAGGGTTTAGCATTATCGTCCCAAGTTAATGTCCTACCCTACCCTAAACCTACATTACAAGCTCAAAAACTCCTTTTGTGATTCCTAACCAAGTGTGGTCATTGAAGTAGTGATTGATAAAAGGGGCAACCCTACATGGTACTTGTTAACATGGAAAATTTCTTGAAAGAGTGAGTGTTTGCACTTAGAATTCCTTGTTGCATGATTGGTAACTAGGTGTGTGATTTTTCCTTTCTTGTTAAGAGGCATGTGAACTAGTTGGGGTGGGTGATTTTGTCATCTTCAGCACAATGAGTTAAATAGAAGTATGCCATGATTGTAGTCAACATGTGAGTCATTTCTAGAGTGTAAGTAGTTGTTACTTGGTTCCTCCTCGAAGTATATTGTATCTTTCATTCCATTTTATGATGAGGGGAATCGTTAAAAGCCTATTTTCCCATGTGTGAAAAGCTTGTGGTGTAGCAATCAAGTTTAAGTCATCATGATCATTGGGTGATAGATTGAGGGCTTACATATATAAACTTGTCTCACAATAAGGGTTGGTGTTGCTTGAGGACAAACAAGGTCTTAAGTTGGGGTGTTGATGAGTGGTGATTTTTCCACTCATTATCACTAAACATTTGTGCACATTACCTTGTTTTTAATGAATGAATGAGACATATTGGTGATAAAATTCACTAATATCCACTCTTTGTAGGCATAGAGTTGAGAAAGATCAAAAGATATGGATTGGAGATGAAAATGATAAAAAGGGAGCAAAGAAGAGTGCAACTGAAGACTTGGACCACATCAGCCTCAGTTACCTCGACCACGGTCCTCAATCCATGGTCATGGTCATTCAATACGGTCAGATCAACACGGTCACGGCATACAACTATGGTCGCATGGTCGTGATTGCAGACAGTCTTGTCCGATCGCGGTTCAGTGAGAATATGCCCATAGGCAGATATGTAAAAGCACTTAGACAAATACCAAACCATATATAATCAAAAAACCTTTCTTCTTTGGGTATTTATTACCTCATAACTATTTCTGATTTGAAAGAAGGAAACCCTAATTGTGCAAATGTATAACTACTCTTGGAGGCTTAATTTCTTAGTGAATTTGTGAATAATAAATGTTTTGGATAATCCTCATGGTACATTTCTCTCTACATTATTCATGAGTAGCTAAGTAATTTAGTCTTGGGATTATGTTGAACTAAAGTGTAATTGTGTGTGGATGTTTTTGGGTTTGCATGATTTTTACTAATTGAGTATGGATTCCAACATTGCTTGAGCTTATTAGTTGGAATTTGATAGGTGAAAACCCCAAATCTTCGAATGGGTTTGATGGATGAAAACCCCAAACTCTAGAAACCCTTTGTCATCCTTGAAAGAGGAATTAAGGTGAACTTGAGGTAACCCATAAAATCTTTGAAAGAGGGTTATAGGGGGGAAAAGTAATGGTAGACAATTAAGTGTATGGTTTACTATCTTTCGCAATCTTAGAAATAAGTGTGATGGAAGTGTAAGTCATGTCAAGAGCATCATCCTAGAAATAGGGATATTTGATTGAGGTGTTGGGTGATTACAAATTACACACTTGTTAGGTGCTTGAAAGATCCAATGGGTGAAATCGTTGCAGTTTTATTGAAAGATTGACTACAATGACTTTTGACCTAGCCGATCCTTAGATCAATAACAAAAACTCATGCCAAACCATTATTTACCCATACACTTTGCCTTTAGGTAGACATGATCCCAAGACACTCTCTATTCTTAATCTTAAATCAAAAGTGTTATATCCATGCTTTGTTAGTTGTCAAACCATCTCCAAATCAAAATCTCCCTATTTTATTTTACATGTCTTAGTTATTATCATTTCGGGTAAACTTCTAGTAACTAGGGCACTCATAAGATTTGAAGCCTATAATTCGCTCCTTGTGGATTCGACCTCAACTCTAGTGGGGTTGTTTGACAATGATCGCCTCACCACTCAATCATGGGAGTAAGTTGAGTGTTATCAGTGCTATCATGATTCATAAATTAGGTTGTGACACTTAAACTTACATGAAACATAGGTTACAACCTTACCATCACGAATCAAAACACAACCTAGTCCCATACGAGACGCATCATACTACACCACAAAACCATCAGTACCCTTGGGTAGGGTCAAAACTAATGCGGAAGTCAACTTATCATTCAACTTCTTAAAACAACCTTCATAAGCATCGGACCAAAAAAACATAGCCTTTTTCTGTGTCAACCTTGTCAGCGGAGCTCCAATAGATGTGAAACTCTCCACAAACCTCCTATAATATCTAACCAAGCCAAAGTATCTCCTAATGTCTATTGGAGTCATAGGTCTATGCCATTTCTTAGCTACCTCGACTCTCTGTGGATTCACTTTCATCCCCTTACTACAAACAACATGCCCAAGAAGGGTCACAACACTTTGGCAAAATTCACACTTATAAAATTTTGCATATATTTCCTGGTCCTTAAGAGTTTACAACATGATTTGGAGGTAATTGGCATGATCCTCATCACTTTTAGAATACACCAAAATGTCATTTATGATGACTATAACAAAAAATCCATAAACAGCCTAAACACCTGATTTATAAGATCCATGAAAGCAGTCGGAGTATTAGTCAACCCAAATGATATAGCTAAGAACTCATAATGGCCATACCAGGTTTGCAAAGAAGTATTGAGAATATGAACCTCCCTAAATTTTAACTGATGAAATCCCTAACAGATTCAATCTTAGAGAAATACCTAGGTATTTGAAGCTGATCGAATAGATCATCAATCCTAGGAAGAGGATACTTATTTTTCACTATAACCTTATTCAATTGATGGTAGTCTATACACATTCGAAAAGACCCATCTTTATTTTGTACGAAAATAAGATCCTTATCAATAAGATCCTTTAACTGCTCCTTTATCTCCTTTAGTTCAGCTAGAGCCATCCTAGAAGGAGGAATAACCCCAACACAAAATCATGGGAAAAGCCATAAGCAAACTTCCTCATTCTAGATCTCATATTAGATACCAACTCCGGAGCATAATGGGATGGTCACTAAAATTTCAAGTCATACTTCTTCACGCTCATCCTTCCTTTCTTCAAGTTCACAAACACGTTGGCCTTAGCTCTCCCCAACTCTTAAGGAAAGAAGTGATCAAGAAAAGCACCTGAAAACTCATCCCACACTATTAGTTTAGAATCATCAACACTCTTTGCTTGCCACTCCTCATATAATTGGTAATCCATATCTTTCAATTGATGGCAGTAAACCCTACACTTTTAGAATTAGTATCATGCATAACCCTAAAAATCTTTTTCATCTCATCAATAAACCCTTGAGGATCCTTCTCAACCTTATAGGCTATAAAGGTTGGGGGATTCAAACTCATAAACTGACCAACCCAAGTGACCTCATATAAACTAACAGAAGTACCAGCATGATTAGACCGGTGAGACTATGATGCCACCGACTGAGAAAATATGTTAATAGACTAAAGGAACTCTGTATTAGAGATATGTTTTTGAGGTTACTAAGCATAAGTATCACCATCCCTAGAAGCCTAAGAAGGACTAGTAGGGATTCATGGACCCTACATGGAGTGACTCAGTCAGGATAAGAGACCTTAGACCGGGTCTGTACCTCATAAATAGGGTGAGTTCCCTCCACATATTCCCTAGTTGGGATAAAGGTTCCAATAGAGTTTCTACGATTGTTAGATCTTCGGGGAGGCATTATCTAAAATATGAGTAAACCAAGAGTTAGAGAAGATTCAAGGTAACTAGACTCTATAGCCCAAAATAGAAAATAAGAAAAAGAAATATTCCTAAATTCCTTGTAGTTCCCTCCTTATAAGTGTCGCGCGCTACATACCCATAAAAGGGACACTAATCTACACAAATTTGTGGACACCCAATGACCCTAAACTATGCTCTGATACCAAGTTTGTCATGACCCAAACTCGGGCTTGGCCACAATAGGTCTCTCAAGCCCACAACAGGCCGGAAACCACCCTCTTAGCCTTACCTCAAGAGCAAATTAAAAGAATATAATGGAAGCCAACTAAATAGTAATAAGAAAGACAAATTATTCAAATAAAGATTTTAAGAATTGAAACAAATAATCAATCCAATACTTGTCAACAAAAGTCTCTAAAATAAAAATATCAAACTAAGTTGAGACATGCCCCCCACTATGACCAAAAAGAAATCCAATAAGAAGTACTAAAATAAGAAAAAAAATGAAATGACCAGACCTTTCGAAACATGGAGGGTCACCACTTCACAACTGATCTACAGGAGTACCAAATCACCTAACAATGCACAGGAATATTAAAAAGCCCTTGGACCCTAAATAATGAAATGATGTAGCATCCAATGACGGTCAATGGGGCAAGCACTAACATGTAACTCAGCAGCAGGGATAAGATAATGCAACTACCAAAATTCAGTCATAAACCATATGCATCACATTTATATACATATATATATAATGCCAGGATAGGGACAAGGGCCATGAACATGAGAGTTTAAAGTACAAACCTATATTATAAAGCTCGCTCGATCTTAAAGGCACCCATGGGCTATATAGGTCAGCTCCCCCTGCTAGAAGGGCCAAGTGCATGTTAGCCACACCAACTGAGGAAACCATGGAAAGGCTAAAGACACCAAGTCTATAGACCTCCATAAATATATTATGTACACCAAGCACACAGTCACATGGACCCCCAACTCCGGTAATTGTGGTTTTCAGTGTTGATCCCCTCAGCACCTACTCCTTTATGGAAAGATAATTTCCTTTAAGCCTAAATTAAAAATAGTTGTACACAAACCAACCATTAACCCAGGAGTCATTTATTAAGGCATTTATCAATATGATATTATCATACCAGTATGCTTTCAAGCTAATTCAACTATGCCAAACCAGTCCAATAACCAAACTTACTCTGAAGTTCGATTTAAAATCCAAGCCATGGCCTCCAAGGCCGTCCAAATCTATTTATATCTACTTATCATTTAATGTAATGCAATGGGTTTGAAACCAAGTTAAATTATGTGAATAACTATATTCAAAACTAATATTGTAAAGTGGGTTGAGGTTAATGCCATTATCAAGACAAAATTTATCCAATGTGGGCTCCCATTCCAACCTTAAAACAATACACCAATTCAGTCCTAAAAATCATAAATTAAAGCATGAATAATCTATTTTAACCATGGAAAAGCAATTTAAGTAATCACAATCACCCTTCAACCAATTTCAAACCCATCAATTAAAACACTTGAATATTGGTTAAATAGGTGATATAATGTATTAGTATAAGCTAGGGATGAGCAACATGCCTGAAATATAGAACAAATTGAAGAAAATTCAAAGGTTTGGGATTGAATGTTGAATTCTCTGTAAAAGCCTTGATCTTTCTTAGATTGGGATTAAAAAAGAGAAAAGTAATGTTTTTGATCTTGAAAATTTAAGGAAAAGGTTCACCCAAGTGTTTATATGTCATTTAAGGGGTAAAAAGACCAAAATCCCCTAACGCCAAGTGGAAAAAATAAAAATTGGATGAAATTTACATAAAAGTATGGCATGCTCTATTATGAAGGGTAGCCTCCATGACATACCCTTATCATAGAGGTTACCCTTTGTGGCACACCACTATCATGGAGACTTATTGCTTTGGGGTCCCAAAATGACCCCGAATCCCTTCTAAAAATTTCAAAACTTTTCTTAAATTCCCTTTTAATATCTCTAAACATAATTCAAGACAAAATTCACATTACTCACACAAGAGGGTCAAAAATAAAATATTCTAAATTTTATGGGGTCTTATAGATGGAGTTGCTTAAGGATTATGAAATCTCTATTTTGTATCATTCGAGCAAGAAAAATGTGGCAGTGGACACCTTAAACCAAAAGATAGTGAGTATGGGTAGCTTTGCTTGTATTGTAGTTTCTCAGAGGCTGTTGGTGCGAGATATTTTCCCTTTAGCCAATTTGATGGTATGACCTGATATTTTAAACCCTAGGAGGATTTTTTCTAGTGTTGAGATGAGGTCCTCTCTATTTGAGTAGATTTGGGATTGCCTATTTAAGGATAAGAGACTTTGCATCATTTGTGATCAGGTGTTGAGTGTTAAGTCCAAGAGGGATACCCTAAATTTAGAGGGTGTCTTGAGATTTGATAGATGTATTTATGTTCCAAAGGTTGATGACTTGATTCAGTCAACTTTGCATAGGCTCACAACTCCAGATATCCTATCCACCCAGGTAGAACTAATATGTATAGAGATTTGAGACAATATTATTGGTGAAGTGGTATGTAGAGAGATTTGGCTGAATTTATAGATTATTAACTATGTTGTCAGTAGGTGAAGGTCGAGCATCAATGACCTGGTGGTTTGATTTATAGATTGCTCATTCCTGAGTAGAAATAAGAGCAAATTACAATGGATTTTTTAGTGGGTTGCCTCGTACTTCCATGGTTTTGATGGTATTTGGGTCATTGTGGATCAATTGACAAGCCAGCATACGTCATTCCTACTTAGATGTCCTTCAGTGTAGAGAGGTTAGCTCGTATCTATGTTAGTGAGATAGTCTGGTTGTATGGTATACCTATATCTATCATTTTAGATCGAGGTTCAGTGTTCATTTCTAGCTTTTAGAGAGCATTTTAGGAGGAGTTGGGCAGTTAGGTAGATTTTAGTACAACTTTCCATTCTCAAACTAATAGGCAGTTGGAGCAAACTATTCAGATTCTCAAGGATATGCTCTGAGCCCATGTTATGGATTTTAGGGATCAGTAGAGGTAGCATTTATCCTTGGCAAAGTTTCATATACAATAATAGTTATGATTTGAGTATTGAGATGGAACTTTTTGAGGCTTTATATGGTAGGAGATGTCGTTCCCCAATTGGATGGTTTTAGACTTACGAGGTTAGACCTTGTGGTACTAACTTGCTTCAGGAGTTATTGGATAGAGTTTGGGTAATTCAGGATATGTTGAGGGCAGCTCAAAGATGGAAGAAAGCTTATGCAGATCATAGAATTTGTTCCTTGATACCTAGAGTTGGTGATCGAGTATTTCTCTATGTATCAACCATGAAGGGTGTGATAAGGTTATGGAAAGAGGCAAGACCAACCCCAAACCTATTGGAACTTTTGAGATTCTTCGTACAGTTGGTGAGGTGGCCTATGAGTTAGCCTTTCCCCTAAATTTTTTGATGACCATTTGGGTTTTCATGTTTCTATGTTGCAGCAATACATTCTTGACCCATCTTAAGGTGCTTAAATGGGACTCAATTTAGTTAGATGAGTGATTGACCTTTGTGGAGGGGTCTATGCTCATTTTGGCTGATGCTGTCAGACGGTTGTGCACTAAAGACATTCATAGTTAAGTTATAGTGGAGGCACCATCGAGTAGAGGAGGCTACTTGGGGGATTGATAGTGAGATACGGGCCTAGTATCCTCACCTATTTGAGACTTCAAGTACATCATAATCCTTTACTTTCGGAGACAAAAGTTCTTTTAGTAGTGGATATTTTAATGACCCTCCAGGTCATTTTCTATATTTCCGCTCATTTTCACCATTTAGAGCTTTCCTATAGATGCCCAAAGTCATTTATGACTTGCTAGAACTGATAATTTGATTACCGGGCAGTTTATTTGGTTTTTAAAGCTAATTCCCTATTTTGAAGCCTTCACTGGTTCAAATTGGCTACTGGGTGAAAACTTTAGTTAAATGATCTAATATGCTAATTCTGACTATTTCAATAGCTCTAGAATGCTGAATTTTTGTTGGGTGGATCCTTGGTTTGGGTCTTAAGGCTTTTATGCAGATTTTGGGCTATTGATCGAAAGTTAGGTAAAATGGAAAATGGGTGTGGGACTGACCTTTGATAGAAATTTTGACTGCGCATTGAGTTTGGAACATTAAATTTTATCCGATATCATATCCATTTGCACATACGGGATTCTGGATGAATCTCGAGGGGTTGGCAGAGACATGAAATTTCTCCAATTCTCAGTTGGTGTTGGTGCATAGCTTTAATGATTCCTTTGATTGCTTAAGCAATTTACTAAACCCCAACAAGTATCGCTTTAGCGACACACTTTGTCACTTAAGAGAATTGCTTGGATGTGGCAGAGATATCACATAAGCGATAATAGTGTCACATACGCGACACTTTCCCAGGAAGCCAGTATCACATAAGCGATCTACTAATTGCATAAGCGACTTGCATGCTAGGCACAAGTATCACTTAAGCGATACCCGTGCACCTGGAAAGGGTATAAATACTCACTTAGCCTGATTTCACCATTTTCATCCATTCTCTAGAATCTTAAACCCTAAAAAGTTGGAGTTCTTGGGAGAATCAATTGTGGGCAATTATGGAGCTTTAGTATCATACATTTACATGATTTTTCATTGAATTTGCGGTCAGATTCCATTATTTTCATGGTTGATTTCTCCATACTTTTGCTAAAATCCCTAGAAGTTTGGCAACTTGAATTTAGCACTGTTATAGCTCAGAAGTCAACCATTTTTGATGATAAATATTCCTTTGGCATAGAGGGACGTTGTGTTGGTTTCAAATGTGCGATTTCGTAAATGGCTCACGTGAATTTTGTATGTAATTTTGGACTCGAAGCACAATAGTGCAATCTGGATATTATTGTTCTCATTTTGATGAGTAGATTGTGATTTTGATAGCGTGGAACCTTGAGAAAGCTTCTCAGAAAGGAAAATTAGTGATTTAGCAATTATTCAGGCTTTTCTTCGGCATCTAGGTAAACTAGGATTACCTTCTTCATAGATTGAGCTATCATGTAGTATGATTATGATAGTATACTAGATATGGGGTGGGATTTAGGAGTTGGAATATGAATGGGATCATTTGAATTAGTTGAACCATTCTGGCTATCTTGAAATCGTAAGCTTGGAAGTAATTTGTCACGACCCAAACTAGGGCTTAGACGTAATGGGAAATCCCAAGCCCAACCAGGATTGGAAACTGCCCCCATTACCCAACCCAACCACCAAACGCGTACCTTCAGTCGGCTAAATTCTGAATATATAACAAGATAGCGTGTACAACCATGTGGAGACTCTGGGATAAGTCTATAACCAAGACCAACCCAATCAAGTCCAACCACCTAATAACAAACCAAGCCAATGTGGAAACCATAAGACAAAAGCAAGTATAACAATAAGCCAATGTATGTATAAATAACATAAGCCATCCCTACCATACCCAAGTCTATAGTTGTCCATACAAAGCCTCTAGACCAACCAAAGAGTACCTAGTCAGGACATGCCCCCGACCATAGCAAAAAGCAAAGTGTATGAAAGACTAAAATTATTTAATGTAAACCATGACATGAAATAGATGCCTTCTAAAAACTATGAAAGCTCAATACTTCAATCCAAGGAATGATCCCAAATCCAATCACTAAGCAAGAGGAATAGAATGGCCTGTTCCTGCATAGTGTGGGTATACAGCCGCCAGTAGACAGGTTAGTGGGTGAACACTAGCATGCTCTCAATTTAGGGATAAAATAATGCCATTTAAAAAGCCAAGTAGAAACCATCCAATGCACACAACCACACACACACACATATATATATATAACCATGCCAGAAAAGTGAATCAGGTTTAGCATGCCATTAAAATATTTACCTGGGTTGTGTAACCTTACCGTTTAACTGTACCCATGGGCCGCATGGGTTCATATCCCCCTGCTAAAAGAGTCCCAGTGCATGTAGCTGCATGACCAGGTAATATCCCATGGGATGACTAGTATATCCCTCCATTATAAAATGTGACACTCGCACGTGGCCATCAAAGATCCCTCATATCGGTAAATATGAGTTTCCAGTTTTGGTTCCCCTGAAACCTCCCTTTCCACGACGTAGTTATACATGCCACCATTAATGCTCAAAGTAAAACCATGTCCAACCAAAATCAATTTATTTACCAAGGCCAATATTAGTGGTAGCGTCATATCACTCCCTTACTTTCAAGTAATATCCATAGCCAAACCATTTAGGTATAGGGGACTCTCAAGTGCTCTTTCTGTTTACCATATTAACCTCATGGGAGACTTATATGTACTCCATAAGCAAAACCAATAAGCCTTTAGCCTTTGTAAACCATTTAAACCAATTCAATTAAAGCATTCACTAGAGGGATTTCCTTGTATCCCTCAAGGTTTTCAAAATAGACCCACCATGGCCGCCAAAACCTTTACCTTTTAAACCATTCCAAACCATTGTAGACCATGCCAATCATTTATATTATTTAAACCGTGCAAAAAAAACCATCCAAAACTATTTAGTGTTCCATTGCCAAACCAAACCATGTACGAGTTCCAATGAAAGTTCAATAATAGAGTAAAAACATTCTTTGAAGCATTTTATCAAACATAGTGAGGGCATACCTTTACCAAGACGAAAACCAATGTATAAAGCACTATAAGTAGGGTTACTCAAGATTCATTAGTTAAACCATAACCAACAACCAACCACACATGTAAACAATTACCAAAAACATGTACAACTAAAGTTTTAAGCAAATACCAAACCATACCCATAAAGACCCTAAAAAGCCTATCAAAATCCACCATTATAGATTCACAAACCAACATTAAAACACAATACACATGCCTTTATTTTTAAATAACAATGAGGGAAGGAGTATATGCCTTATACATGAATATTCATGGAAAAAATGTAGACCTTTGAGCCTTTTGAAGAACACTTGAGAAACCCTATCCTCCAATCCCCCAAGAGTAAGTTTGAGAGAGTATTTGATGTGTTATGATCCTTTCATAAGTGTTATGGAAGGCCATATAGGGTTATATAACGTGAGGAAATAAGGATTTAGGAGTAGGAAATGTCCTAACTACCATTGACTTAATACTAAAACAATTCTCGTCCAGGGGTATGACTCCCCCTACCACTAGTATCAAAGGTTATGAGTGACACCCTAACTCATATCCCAACTTGTATCCACCCGTGACAAGGACTCACTTACTGGTATATGTATGACTCACCCTTCATAACTCGTACCTAAGGGTCTGAGTGGTAACCTTAATCGTATGCACCAACCGTATGGTTGACAGATTACACTTGACAACTCAAATATGCTCTATATGATTTGTCCTATACCACTCGTAAGCTCCCATACAACTCTTACCCATATGAGTCATACCTTGGGAAGTAGCTAAGCCATTCTTACTGCGTAGGTTACGATTGGACCACCTAAGCACCCTACGACTCATAACCAAGGGTACGAGTGACTCCCTTGAGTCGTACCAAGACAAAAAAGGTCCAAAGTTTTTAAATTTTTAGGGGTCCAAATCCTAGGATATAACATTCTCCCCACTAGGATCATTTGTCCTCAAATGATGGGCAAGGGTAAGAACAAGCATGAGGTAATAAACCAACACACATCAAACTTTCCTCTCACCAAAGTAGAGGACAAGAACTAAACTAAGATGAAAAGATCATTACGTACACCAAGAACGATTTACACCCCAAAGATGCAGGAAGAACCATTCCTTTCCTTTAACCAAGTTAGAAAACAAGTATGGTTTGAAGAAAACACACTTCACACATGAATTTCTAGAACAAAGAACCAATGTAGATCCTTGGACTCTATGTCCACTTCTACATCCCAATTGGCTTTTTAGGACTTTTAGTTCCACCACAGAACCTTTACCGAAGTCATACCTTTCATTCACAACTGGTGAACTTACCGATCTAAGATACTTAAAGAGCTGAGAATCCAAGATACCAACACCAACCAAAGAAACCAACCAACCAAGGACCCTTCCCCCAACACACATCATAGATTACCGGATAAATAGACTCATGCTAGAGAGTAAGTCCAATCCAACTTAGAATTTGCCAAGACACATCACTATGAGAGCTTAAGTCTAACTATACACCACCACTTCTATGTTCAAGCCTATTCAAAACAAAAAGGAGTTAACTTAGGCCACCGGGCTCTACTCCTTACATCTATCCCAAAACCCTACTCCACTTCCATCCCATTATTATAAGAAAACCATTAGTAAAAGACATGGACCAACTATATCCAACCATTAGAACCAAAACCCCTAACTTATAATTGAACACTCAAATTCAATACTACTATTATTCCATGAAGAAAATTGGTAAAACCATGCCTCACCAAACCTTTTAGCTACCCAACACAACTATAGGTACATCTACCAATCACAATATTCAAGCCTACCACTTATACACCCACGGTATAATCTACCCATCAAAAGATCTAGCACCCTTTATAAATTCACAAAGGATTTTCACAACCTATTCCTCCCCTAATCATTTCTTATGAAAATAACCTTACCTTACCTTCCAAAACCTTAACTCTAGTATTCACTTGAGACTTTCCCCCACTTTGAGACTTCTACATTCCCCATTATAATACATCACCATGCTTCCCAAGCCACTACTACTCTAAACATAAGAAGCATCATTACAGAACTGAGGTATAAGAATTATCCATACAACCTAAGTCAATACAAAGACTTCCTAAAACAAAACACAATATCAAAGGCACAAAGTACTTTATAGAAACCACTTAGACCCTAATGAAGATTCATCCAGACCAAACCATACCACAAAAAGGAGTCCTTAGAAATGGACACCGAAAGAAACACAACCACCTATACCATGAGTAATGTAATGTAAAGCCACAACTCATATTTAGGGAACAAGGCGTATGCAAAATTTTAACCTTAGGCATAAGCACTATAAAAATATACACAATACTAGTAGGGAACTCTCTTAACCAAGGTAGAAGAGAACCACCAGCATATGCAACCCGTCCTTCCCTTAAAGTCAACCACTAGAAGCAATTTAAGACTAACTACCAATCTTCACCCCTTTTCATCCACAAACACAATACTTCGATCTAATGGGTATCACCAAAGACGTACACAAGGGACATTTGGTTCTCCCATACCTAAAAATTGTATTCAACCAAATGCTACCTAGAGCCCAGCATATACATGCAAAAATAATTAAACCAAATTAACTCCTAGGTTTCTAATTAAACTAAGACCATTTCAAACTCAAACCATGGCCACCAAGGCCTTTACAAAATCATTTGAATCCAACCAAAACCAATTCATGTTTCTTTAACCATTTATGAAATGCAAAGATTTAAGAGTAGACAAAACATATGAAAAAAATCATATTCAATGGTATTTTCATAAATGATTTGAGGACATATAATCTTCAAAACTAAAACCAAGTAATTGGGGAATTCATAGTATCCCAAAATTCATTTACCATTCCCATGCATCCCATATTGTTAATAAACATTAATAAAGCATGAATAATGTATCATAATCTATGGAAAAAATCAGCTAAATGAGTAATTATCTCAAAGTCCTCAGTTATGCCCAAAATCTATATTCAAAATCAAGAATTTATATGCCAATTTCATGCCAACAAAAAAGTATAGGTATAGGGCAAGGATGCACCCAAGCTATCAATTGACTAGACCCCCAATCCATATCCATTTATTCAACCTGAATCTCCAGCCTAAGTAAAAACCTTTCCACTATTGTATTCCTCAAGTTATTAATCTCATCCAACCTATAAATTTACCTCTACAACTCTTGCATTGCTATTCTTGAGCTGACATACTCATTTTTTCCAGGATGAAGCACCTAGATTCAAGCCTAGGATCTGTCAACCACCATGTACTACTACCAAAGTACCCCATATAAAAGGGAATATCAACATAAGGACCGCCCTACAAGAAGAACGCTCCTAATTTCCTAGTCACCCACCGATAACCTATCCATTCCCAGGGAAAACCATTCCTCTTTATGCATGCAAGAATAAAAACACTCCATAGAAAAAGAGTAAGACTAATGAAACCCTCACCTAGGAGATCCCTTAATTTCTCCTTAAGATCCTTTAACTCCATTGGGACCATTCTATAAAGAAGGAATTAAAATTAGACAAGTGTTCGAAATAAGACCAATCCTAAACCAACCTCCACATTAAAAGATACCATGAGGGTCGTCAAGACTACCTCAGGAAATTCATTCACCACCAAAACAAAATGTAAAGAAAGACCTTTCGAGTTAGAATTCTTTAACCCACACCAAATAACAAAGACATCCCTTTGGAGACCAATCTCTGAGTTCTAGGATATGATATAACCTTTCCTGTAATAGTTAGTAAAAAACCATTCTCCCTTACCATAACCGACTCACCATGGAGCCTAAAGACAACTTTCATAGACTGGACAATCTTATAATGAATAGAATGAGTGCAACTAATTCATTCCTGAATGATATTGAAATACACCACATCCGAGTCAAATAATTCCACCAAGGTTTCTTTACTACCAGTAGATACGACACACCCCCAAAGACTTTTTTAACAACCGCAGAATCACCTACTAAGATAGAAATAGAGAAACAAGAGAGTTTTAAAACAACCCTTGGGACCAAAATCAAAATACATAATCACACATGGGGTCACACAAGAGAGAGAAACCCAAAACAAATAAACCACACACCATAGAGAAAAGAGTCTTCAACATACCTATGTTGGAGACAGAAGTAATACCCAATACCTAATTTAACCAAGTGGCAACCCTTATGGAACATTCTCATTTATCCAGGAAATTATGACTCTTTTCCTTGCTTATTTCCAACTTTACCTTATTTCTTTCCATATAATAAGATAATACTGGCATGATGACATTGTTACTATTTGGATTAATGGACTATAGAGTGAGTAAAATTGATATTAGTAACCCCTTCTTAAGGTAATAGAGAATAAGTTCCATCTTACAAGATAAGATCAGTGGAGAATAGTGAGATTCCATAGGGAAAAATAGAAGCTGTGACCCTTGACTAGGTCTATACCCTATGAATTAGACTAGATCCATCCATGTTATCCTAGAGTGGGACAGGTGAGATTCTAAGAACCTTTAGATCATTGATGAGGCATGATCCAAAGAGTGAACCAAAGAATATTTAGAGAATAGTTTAAGACCTTAGACTCCATAGCCCGAAGTAGAATAACCAAGAAAGTGAAACATTCCTAGATGCTTTGTAGCCTCTTGATTGTACCTGTGGTGAATGACACATCCATAAGCAAGACGCTACTCAATACGGATTTATGGATGCCCCATGACACCAAAACCTAGAGATATGATACCAACTTGTCATGAACCAAACCAGGGCCTAGGCATAATAGGCAATCCCAAGCCTAACCAGGACTAAGAACTGCCCCCATTATCCAACCCAACCCCTAAATATGTACCTTGAATTGGCTAAATTCCGAACATATAAAAAGATAGCATGTACAGCCATATAAAGACTCTGGGATAAGTCTATAACCAAGACAAACCTAATCAAGTCCAACCACCAAATAACCAACCAAGGTAATGCAGAAACCATAAGCTGAAAGCATGTTTAATAATAAGCTAATGTATGTATAAATAACATAAACCATCCCTGCCATACCCAAGTCCACAGTTGTCCATACAAAGCCTCTAAACAAACTATAGATACCTAGTTGGGGGCATGTCCCTGACCATAGCTAAAACCAAAGTGTATGAAAGATTAAAATTATATAATGTAAACTATGATATGAAATAGGTACCTTCAAAAAACTACGGAAGCTCGCCACTTTAATCCAAGGGCTGGTCCTAAATTTGATCAACTAAGTAAGAGGAATAGAATGGTCGGTTCCTGCATAGCATAGGTATACAACTGCCAGAAGAAAGGTTAGTGGGTAAACACTAGCAAACACTCAGTATAAGGATAAAATAATGCCATTTAAAAAGGCAAGTAAAAACCATCCAATGAACAAAACCTTACACACATATATATATAACCATGTCGGGTTTGGGAACCAGGTTTAGCATGCCATTAAAACCTTTACCTGGGCTGTATAACATTGCCATTTAATTACATCCATGGGTTGTATGGGTTTATTTCTCTCTGCTAAAAGAGTCCTAGTGCGTGTAGCAACACATCCAAGAAATATCCTATGGGATGACTGGTACATCCCTCCATTATAAAATATGACATTTGAATGTGGCCATCAAACACCCCCCATATCGGCAAATATGAGTTTCCAAGTTTGGTTCCCCCGAAACCTCTACCTTTTATGACTTAGTTACACATACTACCATTAATGCCTAAATTAAAACCATGTCCAACCAAAATCCATTTATTTACCAAGGCCAATATTAGTGGTATCGTTATATCACCCCATTACTTGCAAGTAATATCCATAGCCAAACTATTTAGGTATAGAAGACTCTCAAGTGCCCTTTCTGTTTACCATATTAACCTCTTGAGAGACTTTCATGTACTCCACAAGCAAAACCAATAAGACTTTAACCTTTGTAAACCATTTAAACTAATTCAATTGATGTATTCACTTGAGGGATTTCCATGTATCCCGCAAGGTTTTCAAAATAGACATACCATGGCCACCAAAACCTTTACCTTTTACACCATTCCAAACTATTATATACTATGCCAATTATTTAAAGCATTTATATCATTTAAATTATTAAAAAAACCATCCAAAACTATTTAGAGTTCCATTACCAAACCAAGCCATGCAAGAGTTCCAATGAAAGTTCAATAATAGAGTAAAAACATTCTTTGAAGTATTTTGTCAAACATGTTGAGGGCATACCTTTACAACACCAAAACCAATATATAAACCACTATAATCAGGGTTACTAAAGACCCATTAGTTAAACCATAACAAAAAACAACCACATATGTAAACCATTACCAAAAACATGTACAAATATAGTTTAAACCAATAGCAAACCATATGCATAATGACCCTAAAAAATATTTTGAAATACACCATTATATATTTACAAACCAACATTTAAAACACAATACACATGTCTTTATTATAAATAATAATAAGGAAAGGAGTACATGCCTTATACACAAAGATTCACGAAAGAAATCTTGACCTTTGAGCCTTTTGAAGAACACTTGAGAAAACCTAGCCTCCAATCTCCCAAGAGTAAGTTTGAGAGAGTACTTGATGTGTTATGATCCTTTTATAAGTGATATAGAAGGCCATATAGGGCTATGTAACATGATGACATAAGGTTTTAGGAGTAGGAAATATCCAAACTACCCTTGAATTAATATTAAAACAATTCTCGTCTAGGGTTAGCACTCCCCCTTACCACTTATATCCAAGGGTATGAGTGACACCCCAACTTGTATCCCAACTCGTATCCACCCGTACAAAGACCTCACTTATTGATTTGTATAAAAATCACCCTCCCTAACTCGTACCTAAGGGTATGAGTGATAACCTTAATCTATCCACCAATAGTATGATGGACAGATTACACTAGATAACTCAAATATGCACCATACAACTTGTACTATACCACTCGTAAGTTTCCATACAACTCTTATCAATATGAGTCATACCTTGGGTAGTAGCTAAGCCATCCTTACTACCAAAGGTACGATTGGACCACCTAAGAACCCTACAAATCATAACCAAGGGTATGAGTGAATTCCTGTAGTTGTACTAAGTCAAAAAGGGTCCAAACTTTGGATTTTTTCAAGGGTCCAAATCCTAGGATATAATATAATTAGCATAGTTATTCATACCTTAGGTGAATTAGGCTCCATGGTTTGTGTTTAAAATGAAAATACCTTAGTTACTCAAGCTAGGTAAAATTCCCTTATCCATTTATGTTTAGGGTAAAATTGGCCTTAGATGCTTAAGTTAAGATAAATTGCCTTAATTTCTATTATTTTAGATGGGTTGACTTGATCATTCATGTTTGGGGAAGGATTCTCCTTTAGGGTTATTTATGGATTACTTTACATCCAGAAATAAACTTAGGCACCCTAGCCTAGCCTTAGGTAGATTTTTCCTAAAATAGATTTTAGATATTAGAGTGGGTTCTCTAGTCCATCGTAGTCCAATACTTGTGTTAGATTTGTAGACTTATTCATGTATAGTATAGACTTCTAAAGGTTCATCATAGGACTTGAGGAGATTAGTTATATTTAATGAGGTTGTGCTTAGATATTGAAAGATTGATGCTAATTCCAGGCATAAATAATGATATGACTTATATATATAAGTCATATCGGGATGACTTATATGATAATTAATACGACTTTTGGATATGATTAATAATATGGCTTATCAACATGGTTAATGATTAACAACTTATATATGAGTATGGCTTATAGAAAAGATTAATGCCTCATAGATATGATTAATGGATTATAGATATGATTAATGTCTTATCAATATGAGAAATAACTCATAGATATGATATGTCTTATAGATTTGATTAATGCCTTATCGATATGATTCATGACTCATAAATATAATTAATCGCTTATAGATATGATTAATGGATCATAGATATGATATGGTTTATAGATATGATTAATAGCGTATAGATATAATTATTGAAATAACTTATTATTATAACTATTGACATGCCCTATGGGCATGACTTATTAGATACAGTATTGGTATAGTCTTTTGTGTTAGCTTATTAGTATGGCTTGGTTATATGCTTCATTGATATGGTTTATCAATATAAGTTCTAATTTAAGTCCAACAGTCGATAATGATCTTGATAATATGAGCTTTGGTTGAATCTAAAAAAATAATAGTAATGATGATGATACTATTAAGTTCTAGTTCATCTTGAACATTAGGAATTATGTATGAGATGATACGGTTCAGATGGACTCTTGGTTATGACATGGTAATTTGGTGATTTACAACTATTTAGTTTCTTAGTTTCCTTGATTGTACCCTTCAGGATTATGGGGGCCTGCATTGGGTTATTTATTTTTTCGTACTTATTAATGCCAATCTTATAGTTATATGGTATGATCTTTATGTTATTATCTTGTATGTATTTATTTATTTATGCACAATGGTGTTAGAGATTATTTCAAGGTTTGGCCCTTTTATCTTAACTTAGCTTATTATATCTTGTATCATATCGTATTTATATTATGATTTAGATTAGTAGGCCCATGGTTTTGGAACTCATAAGATACTTCTATACCTTTTTGGTACAAAATTAAGTACTAGTTACCACCGATGATTCCACATTCGTGTATGGTGGATTTTGGAGGTTGGATGAGCTCTTGGACTTGAAGTTACTCTTTTTATTCTATTTATCTATGTCTAGTTTTTCCTCTTTGAGAAGGACTGTATTTGACTATTTAGTACTTATAGTTCCTTTTTAGTAGCTCTTATATTCATATTACCAAGTCTTGGGATGGTTGTTGATTTTCTATCTATCTATTAGACCTTTATGCATGTATTATTGCTATTTAAGTCTTTAATTGTTAATTTTTGGTTTTTAGTCTATTTTCCACTAACTTAGCCTATTGCATCTAGCTTCGGGTTATGCTTCACAGAGTTTAAATGTTATTTACACATCATAAATTTTGTTCGATTTCTCTAATGGAACCTTTCCATGATACAAGACACATTAAGAAATTTAAAAGAAGTTTGGGCATGCATTATGTAAATTTCTATGTTAATGGGGAAATTTGGGTCTTTGTTTAAGAGCATATTCAAGTTGAGGTAATATTTTCCTTCAAATATCAGCTTACTCTTCAATTAACTATGTTGGAAGTTAAACAACTGATAATTACCATGATTTATTCTAAATGTTATGCTTTAGAAAGGCTGAGCCTTTGGGATGACCTCTATGCATTAAGCTAGTCTACTTCTATGCCTTGTCTAGTGGGTGGAGATTTCAATGTAAAATTGGGTGAGGAGGAGAAGATTGGTGGTCTTCTTGTATATCCTTAAAAATAAAAAGATTTTGCTTTTTGTATTACTTTCTGTGACCTTTTTGATATCCAATTCACTGGTAGTCCTTTTACTTGGTGGAATGGTAGAGCTAATGTGTAGTGTATCTTTAAGAGATTAGTAAGAGTTGTTATAAATTTGGTTGTTATTGATGTGTATGACAATGTGGAGTTACAACACTTGGCTAGAACCAGTCCTAATGTCCTTGGGGAGGGGGGATGCAATAATTTCCAAAACCTTTTAGGTTTTTAAGATTTGAGCAGAGAAGGAGGATTTCAAAGATGTCATTAGAGAAATTTGGGTTAATACTGATGATGGTGATACCTTTAGCAGATTAAAGCAGAAACAAAAGATTACCAAGTAAACTTTGTCCAGGTGGAATATTGAAACATTTGGGGATAAATTAAGGAAGATCTATTTTAGGAAAACCCATTTGCATTTAATAGGGTAGTATTGCAAAAGGCTCAAGCTAAGTTCAAACAATACATTCATTATGAGGAGGAGTTTTAGAGGCATAAAACTAATATTCAATGGTCCACTAACGGTGATAAAAATACTAAATTTTTTCATTTTTGATTAAAGGTAGAAGAAAATAATTGCATCTAAAAAGAATAAAGAGGTCTGATGACTCTTGGGAAGAAGGTGATGAACAAATTGCAGAGGAGGTAGAATGGTTTTATAGGGAAAATTCTTAGGGTTTCCATATTAAAATGAGTTGTATTTATTGTAGCATATCTCATCCATGATTACTGAAGAGGAAAATAACATGTTGAATGCTTTGCCTAGTGAAGAAGAGGTCACAAAGGCAGTCTATGAGTTGAATGGAGATAGTGCATGTGGTCCAGATGGGTTCACAAGCCATTTTTATCAAACATGTTTTGACATTGTAGGAAAGACATTTTGGAGGTTGTTCAGCCCTTTTTTATAGGATCCACTTTATTAAAATAAGTTATGCATACTAAATTAGTGTTACTTCCAGAAAAGATGTCATTCAGATATTTATGATTTAAAACTAATTAGTTTGTGTAATTTCTTAATAAAGTGATCTTAAGACAATTGAATGATAGTTTAGAAGCTCTATTTCCTAAAATTGTATCACAAATTCAATCTAGTTTTATGATGGGAATAAAAATCACTAAGAATGTTTTGCAAGTGCAGGAAATTATTACTGATATTAGAAAGAGAGGAAAACTAGCCAACATGGTTATTAATCTTGATATGGTCAACCAAGGAGTATGACAGAGTTGAATGGGTTTTTCTTGATCAAGGAATTAGAAAAGATGGGCTTAGATAGATTGGTGAGGTTAAATTATGGAGACTTTTGGCTTACAATTGGTATTCTATTCTGATTAATGGGAAATCTCATGGGTTCATTCACTCCACGAGGGGTGTTAAACATGGAGATCCTTTATCCCCAACACTTTTTATATTATCTGTTGATGTTTTATCTATGTCTGGGCTCTTAGTAATCTATTCAACAATGATTTAAGGGTTTTAGAATGCCTAAATGGAGTTATTGTCTAAATCACATGGCCTATGCTGATGATACCATAATTTTTATTAATACAAACAGAGTTTCTTTACAGTTGATAGTGGAGATACTAGAATGTATGAGGATGAATCAGGTAAAAAAATCAACAAAGAAAATTGTATTTTTTTATATTTAAGCTACAAGGACTGCTTTTCAAGATGGGGAGTTGATTACTGGCTTTCAGAGAGGTAGATTCCCTTTAATGTATTCGGGATGACTTATTGGGCATGCAAAAAAGAAGAAGCAACATTTTGCAGAGCTTATGAAGAATGTCCAAAATTAGTTACATGCATGGAAGGGCAAATTGTTATTTTTTGGTGGAAAATTTGTTTTAATAAATAATGTTTTACAAAGTTTTCCCATCTATCTTTTATCTGTGAACATGCCTCCAAATGTGTTTTCGAGGATGTCCACAGAACTTTCTCTAAATTTCTATGGAATTTCAAGAAAGAAGGAAGAGCAAAACATTAGGTTTCTTGGGATGATATTTGTCTGCCTAAAGAGGAGGCTGGTTTAGGATTTAGGTTTAGGTTTAAAGCCTTTGACGAAGTCAGTCAACTGGTGCATCAAGGTAATTGGGACTTTGAAGTAATGAGAGAGCTATTGAATGATGAGGTGTTCAGTCATATTCAAGGAACTCTTAAGAGTTGTTCATGAGACTTAAGAATAATATAAACCCTGGTGGACGCCCAATTCAACAAGTAAAGTTTTAGTAGGAACAACCTGGGAACTCTTTAGGCAAAGAAAAGACCCCTAGGAGCTGATTCTTAATATTTGGGAAAAGGGAATTCCCTTCAAAGTATCCTTCCTAATGTGGAGATTGTGGAAACATAGAATTCCTATTGGAGAGGTTTTAGTGAAGATTAAGTTGTTGGATGAGGTTACCTACTACGGTACAACAACAATATGTAGGAAACCTTTAATCACTTATTTATTGAATCCCCTAACTCTAATAGTTTATGGAATGTATTTGCAAGAGTTGCAGGGGCGTAGGGACCTTTTTTCATAAATCAAAAGCACCATTAGCTAAATTGAGACCTTTGCATAGAGTAGTTCCAACTTTTATCATATGGTAAGTGCAGAAGAGGATAAACAAGAACAAACATGGTGGAAAGATGTCTAAGCATGCTATGGCTATGGAGATTAATAGGAATCTACATCTATTGGCTAAAGTTAGATGTTCATGGATGCAGGATATACCAAGTGAGTAGCCTATGATTATGAAGTTTCTGGAAGAATACAATCTAATTATTTTGTAACGCCCCGAATCTGATACCCAAAAAGCTACACGGTGCTAGCAATCCCAAAGGACCACAAGCTAATCCATGGCTGATAACTGTAACTGAGAACTACATAATATACTGTATAAATATGGAATAAAAGGGCTGAAAGACCATAAGGTTCAAATATATGATAAACATAACATCTGGAAATATGGTATATCAATACCAAAACTGAAATAAACTGTCTAAACATGCTAGTCTGAAAGCCTCTAAACTGTCTGAAAATTGTGGAGTTGATGGGACATGTCCCCAACTAACTCCATCTACTAAAACTGAAATAATGAAGTAATGAAATAATCATGCTATCCTCGAATGATGAGGACTCACTAAAAATCTACTGCTGCTAGCTAAATCTGAAGCTAAGTGCAGTCGGGAACTTGAGCATCCGAACCTATGGTATAAAACGCCATAGCGCAGAAGAAAAGTATGCGTCAGTACGTATGAATGTACTGGTATGCAAAGTGAGGTAGGCTGAATGCATGGGGCTCATATGTATGAACAATACCAACTAACTGAATAACTTGAATGTTATAACAGATACATGAATACGTAACTGTAAATGAGATCGTGATAATACTGGCTACTGAGTCTAAATACTGATAATATGAGTTTCGTATAACTGATATTCTATTAACTGAGTGCTGTGTCTGATAGTCCTAATTTTGATGGAACTAGCTGAGTTCCATACTAAACTGAGTGACTGTATCTGACCGTCCTGAATCTAAAGAACTATTTGAGTTCTTTTACCGAGACTAAGATTGAGACTGTGGGAAGTAGTCATCTAACTGACATGCCCTTTTTTGTATAGAGTTGGGGTCCAGTCTGTAACCCCAATTAGAAGGATGTCAATACCGCATCACTGGTAAGGATAAGCTGTGAGTGACCCTCATCTGGCAGTGTCCCCAAAGGAGAATGGTGGGACCCTCAACTGGCAGTGTAAATCCACCTCATCTACCCTTAACTGTTAGTGTTGATGTCTCAACCTATGTTGGCTACATAATTTTGAAATGCAAGGATTGCTTCTAAGGATCACACCTAGGGGTGGGCGTTTGGTCAATTTGGTCTGATTTTTTAATATTGGTTCGGTTTATCGGTTTTCAGATTGACAAAAATGACATCCATAACCAAACTGAAATAAATTCGGTTTGGTTTGGTTTTTACAAATTTGGTTCAGTTATTTTGGATCTTTATTTCGGTTTGAAATATTAAAGTAGTTAGCCTCTCTTTTTCATAACTGAGCATTTAAAATTGATGGGTTCTTTTAGAAAAAATATTTTTTTTCAAACCTATTTTTCATTACCAAATATAAATAACTATAAATAACTCAACATGGATGAAACAAAATGAAATAATTATAAGCTTACCATAATACATAACGTCACTAAAACAACCCATAAACAGCCTGCGGCGTATGCGAATTTGCTGTTAAATGTTAATTGTGAATGTGAATTACTAAATATTATATATATATATATATATAAAATATAATAATATATTATATTTTATTATATATATATAATATATATATATAAAATAAAATATATATATTATTTATTTAGTTATAAAATTTTAGTTTTTCGATTAAATCAATTTTTTTTAAAAAAACCAAAAAGCGAACCAAAAAATTAAAATTTTAAAATTACAAACCGAATTCAGTCCAAAAAACCGAAAAATCAAAACCAAAATTAAATTTAGGTTTGGTTTTTCGTTTTTTTTTAGTTTAAACCAAAATATGCCACCCCTAAATTCACACCCTCTACTGTGAGTGAGTACCTTCATCCTTGGGTTTGCTCGGTGCTGAATCCTACTCCTAACTGAATAGACATTGAACTGATTATACTGAGATAAACTGGACTGAGTTCACTGAATTCCGTGGACTGACAAAATATTATTGAATTTTGTTAACTGACTGAGTTCATGAGATTATTGAGTTTTTCTAAGTCATGTAATTGATTGAATTCTACTGAGTTCTGAAACTGACTGAGAATACTATTGATCATGGCGTGACTGAGGTTATCATGAAGCTGATACTGGCTCTAGGCATACAACTAAATTATCGGGTACAAGTACCCCAGGACTCGATAGCATAAAATTAACAAGACATGACACTTCTTGAAGACATGACCATGGTCAACAATTCATAGTATAAACGTTGGGGATTTTCATGAAGTATTTGTATCTCATAAGCTTACACACGAATAGGAATACATATAAACATGTCATAATTTCATAAGTCTAATCTCATGAGCATTCCACCAAACCATTACAAGGCATAACAATAACATGGAGGTCATGGTGAACATAAAGGTAAAGCTTGAATTCATCAATTTGGTCACAATTGAGTCATAAAGCATAATTCTTTATTCTCTTAGGTATTTAGCAAACATCTTGCATGCATAACTTGAGGCTTAGGCATGAACATTAAAATAATACATCGTGGCAATATTTTTCACTTCAAATACAAGAATTCCAACCACATGCTAACATAATTTCATTATATGTATTAAAGATGTCAACTTGGTAATTATACAACTACATAAACATGGATATGATTTAATTCACAACATGAAAATTCAAAATTCATATTTTTGAAAGGGTTTCTCAAGCTTCATGGGTGAAAGGAACCCATGAATCAACACTTTACATACCTTGGATGGAAGTTTCCTGAAGATTAACGGTGGAATCTCCTGGATTAGAACCTCCAATTGAAAACCTAGACTTGTTCTTGAGGGAATTTGAGAGAAATAACTATATTTTAGTGAAAACCTAGCTGAATCTCATGTTATAGGCTTATATAGGGGTGGAAAATTGACCCTTTTCCCCTTAAAGACGCGGACATTTAATGACTGAAAATTAGGCATTGACGCAATTGGCGATGTGGTGCGTCGATGACTTTGACACGATACTTAACGCGTCGCGCTATGATTGTGCTAAGCCTCAGTAGTTTCTACTGACAGTCCTTGCAACAATGTTAACCAACACAATAGGCGATGCGGTGCGCCAAGATCGTGTTGGTCCACTATTTTGGGACACCAAACGAGGTCTAAACGAGTTTCGTAAAATCTAAAACTTGTTCGGGAATGTCTATTGACCTCTCTGATCATGAATCAATAAAAATGTGGACCATTAAGGGACATTAAGGTCACGAAATGTGATTGCCAACTTTTGAAGGCCAAAAATAAGCTAAGTCTGGGAACTTAGCTAGAATTTTCTAAGTCTGAGACCCCTTGACAAGACTAAAAGAATGAATTAAGCTTAGAAATTTTGTGGGGTATTATATATTTCAAGTCAACTTATGAGGTGGAAATATTCAGCAATAGGTCAGTATAAATGCAATTCGGATGGTGCTAGCAAGGGAAACCCCGACCCTAGTGCATGTACTTTTTGCGTTCTAAATTGAGAAGGTGAATTAAATTTAGCAGAATTAAGAAAAATTGAAGATGGTTCAAGCCTTAAAGATGAGATGAGTGCATGACATTGGGAGTGGAGTATTGTATTGGTCAAAATCTGTTACAAGTCGAACTGGAAATAAATTTATTTTCTCTTAAGAATATAAGTAAAGGATCATGGGAAGTGACTCGGTCAATAGCTATGGAGGTTTAAAATACTAAGCACTTGATAAGTAATCAACCAGTAAAGGTCATGCATGTTTTCAAAGAAGGAAACCAATTAGCAAATTTTTTCAGTAAACTTATTTTCAGTTTTGCAGGTATAGACGTGCTTTAATTTAGATGAATACATGAAATTCCAAATAATGCAAAAAAACATTATACAACTGGAGAGATGTCACAACCCAATATGGAGTCATGATGACGCCTACCATAACCCACCAATAGGTAAACCAACCTGTAGTTTAGAACTACTAGTAACGGACTACCAAGAGAAATGAAAGAAGAATGCACAAAAATAAAATAAAATGGTCAAAACACATAAAATAGTCCCAAAACCTAATGGAGTCAGTACAAGAGATTTTAACATAATAAGACTACAGAATAAAGTACGAAATAAATATACTGATACAACTCATCTCTAAATAAACATAGAGACTAATCTAGTACATAAGAGGGAGAATAGCCATACTCCGAATTCTAGGAGCTCACCATGCTTCTCCAAACCATTGCTTCTTTAAATGATGCATAAGACAACGATGAGAACTGGTATTATGATCTACAGGCTGCAGAAGTATAGTCTAAGTACCATACATAGTACTCACTAGTCAACTGTTGATGGAGCTTAAAAGATAATGAAAATATAAATAGCTTATATGCAAGAATGTAAGTTACACTAAAATATCCAACAAGCTACACAATAAGATAATGAGACAATAAGCATAAACTATCCCATTCACATTCAGGAAACTAACATAATAAGGCTAAAAAGGTATTAAGGATGAATTATACCATTCTAGCTATAATCAGGAACCTCAACACTATACCTATATAAATGTCCAATATATGAATAACGAGCGAAAAAAGATATATAAGAGCATACAAGGCCAAGAAATGTATATACGACATGAATAAAAAAAAGAAGAGATATATGGTAATACCATAGCTACATATTGATAGATATACATATGCCTATAAACAAGGTTAACTCAACGGTACAAGCTAAGTAGTCACACTAGGATATCCAGGCCTCCTAATAATAGTAAGAACTAGTGCTAGAATATTCAGGGTCTCTAATCCATACATCATAACATGAGATATTTATCCATAATAAAGAAACCATAAAGAAAATGGATCTGAGTATCAAGGTCTAAAACCAGATTTCCTAACCAATGGACAATCATGTGTAATAATATAACTGTAAGGTAAAAGAACCAAAATCATACCTCAAATCTCAATACTAATCAAATAATCAACCCGCCACAACTAACCATAATAGAAATAGTAATAATGATACGAGGTAATCAGCTAGTTTGGACAAATAATACCTAACAGGGCCTTTAATCAATCACCACCATCACAGGCTCAGAAGGTCCAATCAACACTAAACAAATAATAGTCCAAGCCTATACCTATTCAACCCCTCCTTAAGGTTGATAGATAAAAACTC
Organism: Capsicum annuum; assembly: GCF_002878395.1. Taxonomy (NCBI): domain Eukaryota; kingdom Viridiplantae; phylum Streptophyta; class Magnoliopsida; order Solanales; family Solanaceae; genus Capsicum; species Capsicum annuum. Next base: position 129,812,717 of record NC_061120.1, read on the forward strand.
CACACAATATACTCTGAGCAACACTCATTCTCATACCTATGCAACCCTCTATAAGGCTGATAGATATAGGGCATACTAGTGATAGGCAATGCGCATACAAGAATGAATGTCAAAATATAGTCCACAGTACCATAACCAATTTAAATATGGCAAAGTAACCTAGTGTATAAATCATGTTATTAATATCATCATCAATCGCCGAACCTGATTCGAAACTCATACCATCACTATCATCATCAATTGCTGGACTTGATCTGGAAGTCACATTATCAATATCATCATCAATAACCGAACTTGATTTAAAACTCACATAGTCAATATCATCATCAATAAACTACTAATTCAAAACCATAAATATTTATGTATGTATATATATGAGTGCATGACTAGAATCGTGTCTAAATGAGTATAAATCAATAAATCCATTGCTCGGGATACCTCTAGAATAAATCATCATATGAGTGTGAAAAGGGTCACAATCTCCCTTGACCATGGTAGATAGTAGTAGGAAATCTATGGATCGGAATTTAACTCAGTCATATATTTATGATCATCTTTATTGGTCTCGAAGATTCATACTTTATCCATTAAGATGGTATAATTTTCGATATAAGGAAATCTATTTTAAAAGTGAAAAGTGGGAATAAATCAGTTTTAAGGAAAAGAGTAGTAAAATAATATTTTCAGTTGGAATCGTACCATTTACTATATAAGTGATCATGAATGTACCGAATCTGTGCATGCCATCACCAATATCTAGGGGTTAATTACCCTTTTAGCCCCCAACTCAGAAATTATACTAATTCACGGTGTCCTATCCATAACCACATCCTAACATTCCTATTTACATACAACATATATCATACACCATCTTATGAAGAAGATTAGATGAAAGCCTACCTTGATGCCGAACTATAAATCCTTAAATTACCCATAAAATATTCATCTTCACTCCATTATCTCAAAATGCTGTCACACTATCAAAATCATAATATACATTTCATTTGGAGCCAAATGAGACCTATATTGTTATATAATGAATTGGGTAAAATTTTAGGTTGAGAACGGGACCACAAGGCTCAAAAATGGAATCCAAAATTGAACCCATCATGAGGTCCCTCAAAGGACAAGGAAGTTGTGCTCAAAAGATGAGCACAAATGGAGCACAAATCAGTCTCAAATCAAACCTCAATGTTTAGGAATTAAAGCCCTAATTTCTAAGAATTTTACCATAAATTAGGACGGAAATTGAAGGGAAAATGATCAAGATGAGTTAGGTTAGCTTACCTTAACCTATGTCGATGATTTTGTTCTTTTTCCTCTCATTGAGCTCTCAATTTGGTGTAAGAATGATGGAAGAAGTGATAGAAAATCGAGTGTAGGAAGAGGGTTTAATAGTGCTATGTGTCGCTTAAGCAACACCTTTGTTGCTTGCACGATAGTCTTTTACGTGGCTCTGACTATCACGTACCTGATAAATGATCAATATTGCTAGTATCGCTTAAGAAACATAATTTTATGTATGTGATGATCACAAAAGTGATCAAACCATCGTATACGTGGTCATATCAGTGACCTGATTCACTAAATTTTGCTAAGTCTGAAATTATCTTTGACCGAGTGTTTGGGATTCATTCGGAACCTTGTGAGTGCAAACAAAATATACTAACATACAAAATTCAATGTTCCAGCATCAATGAAGCCATTGAAACTTTCATCCAAAATCCTTTCAACTAAATATGGGCCCCACACCTATAGATCCATTTTAACATAATCTGTCCAATAGCCCAAAACAAGTCCGGATGCCTCGCAACCTAAACCAAGGATCCCCATAGCCTAAAGTTGACGTTCCAGAGCTAATGGCACTATCAGAATTCTCATCAAAGGTCATCTACTAGAAGTTTTATCCTGAAATCAAATCCTAAATAATGAACACTCTAAAATAGGAAAATAAGTGTAAAATCAAACAAACTCTATGATCACTGAACCGATAGTTTCGACAAGTGATAAATAAGCTGTAGCATTGTGAGAAGGCTTGAAATGCTGAAAACACATGCGAATTAAGAAAATGACCTAAAGGGTCATTACAATACCGACTACTTAAAGGATTTCATCCACAAAAGTCAATGGATAGAAAGATATCAAAAGCTCAAAAGAATGAGATACTAGGCCCGCATGCTCCAAGAATGACTCCCCAGATAACCTCCACGAAGAGAAAACACATCTAAGGGATTTTGCCACAGGTATCCCTTATTAATCCAACTTTCTTTTTTTGTCAACAACCAAAACTTAACCTCAACCACCTACTGGCTATCGACTAAATCGAGGAAGGCTGATGCATGCAAATCTAAACCAAGAAACTCTAATACCATACTGATATCAACACAACCAAATGAAGACTCTTCCAAGCTAAAGGTAGACCAAGGCATGAGTCATACAACTAACTCTAAATCCAAATATAACCTTTCTTTTGCCTTTCCAAATCTGTTGTGCACTCCAAACCATGAAAAAACTCAACCGAGTCCTATCCTCATAATCCCATCACAGCAAACCCGAAGAATGAAAGCATCTCCACCATAAATCCATAATGGAAAACATGAGAATAAGCACATAAGGGTTAGCCTTAGCCATCCTATAGGTGAAACCCCAATTGATAAAAATTTAAAACAAAAGCTGCACCCAAGATCTACGACTCCAAAGTAAATTCTTGACACCAAGGCTGAATCGCTCGATCCTAACTACCCAAACCAAACCTAAAGATTGATAAGCTTCCATACTCCAAATTTAAAGTAACTTCCAAATTGTCATTCCAAGGCATCAAATCCAAACTTGAGCCAAGCCTGAACAAATGCCAAATACTCAAATCAACCTTAGTATTCAAATCAAATATATCCTTACTGAATCATGCTGGAATAGAAACCAAAATGTAGCTGAAGAACAAAGTCACTACGGAGGATAAATCACCGTCCGAAATCACAAGTAATCAACTCCATATCTACTAGAGGGCATGAACTACCAAAATATTCTCAAGAATTCATCAAGTCTGCAAATCGCACTAGTAATAGCATAAACTCTAGCAACTCAGAGAAATGCAACTTTAGCTGAAAACTAATTAATGCAATACTCCATCTCTACAAAGAATAGGCACAAGCATGTATCACCAAGGATAAGCACCCCACCAAGTCTTAGTAGGGCGAACAAATTCTTAAATGAGGATTTCCTGAATCCACCCAAGTAGGACAATTATAATTCAATCAACCCATAAATTACCTCACCGAGGAAGAAAGTACCAATCTCGATACTAATGCCAAGGTCAAGACTACTACCAGAATGAACCAAGCAACTCAAGATAAAGAATTTCAAATTTGTCAACTTAAGAAGCGGTCACCAAAAAGATTCCCTATCTTCAACTCTCTAACTCCACTTAAACTAAAACTATATCACGGCAAGAATGGATGATCTAACTCCATACCAATACCAAGAGAAAACCATTACCTAGAGACGAACCTAAAAAACATAAGAGATAAATCCCAGACTCCTCAACATCAACATCAAAAGCACAATCCAGCCATGAACTAGCCAAAATGAAAAAATGGACCCCAAACTGGTTAGCCTAAAAAAATAGACTACATAGAGATAGATAGAAAATGCAAAAAATTTCACTACCTAGGAAGGAAGTCTAAGAATCCCCAACTCAAGAATGGGCGATATAGCCAATTGCCAACTCTAGAACTACAACAGGACCACAAAGGTCAACTTACCTTTAGTACCACAACTCACTCAACATCTAACAAAAGAAAAAACAACCAACCTCACCTTGCTACAAAAGAGAAAACACCTAGCGAAGCTAGCTGCCAAGCCAATGAATAAGAATCGCAAAGAAGGGAAATTTTTAGCAGATACTAATAGTCTAGCCATCTACCAAGCTAGGATTACTTTTATCAAATAATGACAATAATAACAACAATAATAAAAAAACATCAATATAAGGAATAAACAATACTTGAAATAAAAATCAATAGCATGTATCACTCTAGGGTCATAATAAGGCTAATACACTAAGGTAAATGAGACTCAAACCTAAATGTTACACCCATAGAGAGAAACTATCAATACAAATCAACTTCATGCACTACTAAAAGAAATCTTCTATGGGGTTGTCATATAATCATAAACTCTATATCAAGTCATATAACAACCAATATAAACCTACCAATGCATATAATAATGACGGATACGAGAACCCCAATACGCATAAATAAAAAGGTAAAGGTAGGAAATATAAGCACACCTATCACAAAGAAATTTGGAGTCACATGCCTGATGGGTCTAAGGGAGAACAAATCTGAATAGGTCCAAACTTGGACTGAATGACTACGTCATCAACTTAGGCTCTAAGTGCGCTATCTCTTATAGACAGGGCAACAACACTATGAGACTAATTTTTAGGAGATGAATGACCAATAATCTTATGTCGAGGATACTCTATAGACTAGTGGCCAATCTTTCTACAATCATAGGAAACCCCTAAAGCCCTAACCTGGCATGAAACATGAGATGACCCCAACCGGCTGACCAATTATCATTGAGGGAACTCTCTAATACAATGACCATCCTTCCCACAATTATCACACAACTCAGGAATTATAGGCTGGCAGGGGACATGTGCTAACTCTTTCTAAGAATCAATTCACGTCTAGGGCACTCTCTAGACCAATGACCAATCTCACTACAACTATAACATGCTTCTGAAATACTCTGAGTGTTGCCCTTATTGATCCAAAGCTACCACTACGACCTAAAGTCTAATACCAAATACTTGAAAAAGTCCAATGAGAACTCTGCCTATTATGACCATCATGACCGACCTGATAGCCACCTATAGTCTGAATGCTACATGCAGAATTGATAAGTTGTAAAAAAATTGACCCTCACTGAGAGGACCCTCATTTTGTAATGAAATACCAATAGCACTGTACTAGTAACATGGACTCTTCCTACCACCCCATAAATCCTAATACATGCTATCTCTGTGGCTCTCATATGATCAATAACCTGATAAGAGAAAAACCTAGCTACTATCAAATGCTCTAATGCCAAATAATGTGACAATGCTAACCCTCTAATAAATCCGCACACCATATCATTCTTTGAAAGATATAGCCTATTCCTAGCCTACTCAAGAGACCAGTCTCATACTTTGAGATTATTACAAAACCTTGATGAACACCAATAAACCCAACTCTATCCAGAGAACTACTCAATGAACTAAATGCTATCCCTGGTTGTAAGGCATCCAAAAAAGGCTCAGATCCCTAATACTTAATCTCAAAAGGCTAAAGCAGTCGCAAACTTTACCAAATTTTAGGCTGTCCCTAAATTCCCTAACTAAAGTTGAATATCTTTGACATCCATTCATGACTCCCTAGTTTGATGCTGCACTAAATTTATAGAAATTCATGCTTACTTTTTGCATCTATCGACAATTTCGTATCATCTATCTAGGATATAATAGAGTCAAAAAACATACTTGAGGCTCATAGAAATATTAATACACAAAAAGGAGTTAAGAATAGAATTTCCTAATAATGCCTTATAGCCTCCCAAAGATAGGTTACAAATGTCTCTACACTGATCTGTAGTCCTTTACTAGACATTTAGCTCTCATACCAACACATAGGTAAACTTAGGCTCTTATACTAATTTGTTACAACTCAATTTCTTCGATCATGATGGCACCTACTATAACACACAAGTAGGCAAGCCAACCTATAGTCCAAAACTACTAGTAATGGACTACCACGAAAAATAGTTAAAGAATGCAGAATAAATGAAATAAAAAGGCTAAAACACATAAGATAGTTCAAAAATTTGGTGGAATAGTACAAGAGATTTTAACATTATAAGACTATAGAATAAAGTACCAAATAAATATACTGATACAACTCATCTCTAAATATAATATAGAGACTAGTCTAGTAAATAAGAAGGAGAATACCAATACTTTAAATGTCAGGAGCTCATCATATATCTCTAAACCATAACTGCTTCTCACAATGCACACAACAACAGTGAGAACCTATATTATAATATGCAAGCTACAAAAGTATAGTATGAGTACCAACACGTGGTATCCAATAGGAAACTATCGACCAAGATCCAAGATAATGCAAATATAAATAGCATGCAAGCAAAAAATAAGCTAGACTCAAATATCTGACAAGCTACACAATAAGCTAATGAGATAATAAGGATAAACTATCCTATTCATATTCAGGATTAACATAATAAGGCTAAGAATGTATTAAGCATGAATTATTCTATTCTAGCCATACTCAAAAACCTCAACACCACACCATATATCACTGTTCAATATATGAATAACAAGTAACAAGAGGATGCATAATAGTATACAAGGCCAATAAATAAATATACAACATGAATAAAATAAGGAAGAGATATACGATAATGCCATAGATACATATAGATAGATATACATATTCCTATAAACAAGGTTAACTCAAGAGTACAAACTAAGTAGTCACTCTAGAATCTCCAGGCCTCCTAATCTTAGTAGGAACTAGTGCTAGAATAATCAGGGTCTCTAGTCCATACGTCCAAACATTAGATAACTATCCATAATAAAGCAACTGTGAAAAAAGGGATTAGAGTATAAATATCAAAAACCATTGTGCCTAACCAATGGACAATCATGTGTAATAATATAACTGTAAGATAAGAAACTCAGAATTATACCTTAAATCTCAATACTTATCCAATAATCAACCTGCCACAAGTAACCATACTATCAATAATAACAAAAATACAAGGTAATCAACTAGTATGAAAAAATGATACCTAATCGATCCATTCATAAACCACAACCATCATAGGCTCAGAAGGTTTAATTAACATTCAACAAACAACAGTTCGAGTCTATACCTATGCAACCCCCATAAGGATGATAGGTACAAACTCCATATAATATATTACAACACTCATATCTATACCTATGTAAACCCTTTTAAGGATGATAGATATAGGGCATACTGGTGATAGGCAATGCCCATGAAAGAATTAATGACAAGATATAGTCTATAGTACCATAATCGATCTGATGCCATAAAGTAACCCAATTTATAAACTCATGTCATCAATATCATCATCAATAACCAGACCTAATCCAGAACTTATATCATCAATATCATCATCAATCATCAAACTTGATACAAACATCATCAATATTATCATCAATTGCTGAACTTGATCCAAACTCATATCATCAATATCATGATTAATCCGTTGCTCGAGATAAGCTCTAGACAAAATCACCATAGGAGTATGAAAAAGGTTAGAATCTTTCTTGATCGTTGTAAATAGCAGTAGTAAAATATGGACTAAAACCTAACTCGGTCAAATCTTTAAGATCATCATTATCAGTCTCGAAGACTAATAAGTTATTCATTAAGATAATACAATTTATGATATAAAGATATCTATTTTAAAAGTGAAAAGTTGGAATAAATCCCCTATTAGGAAAAGACTACTAAAATCATATTTTCAGTTAGAATCGTACTATTTACTATCCAAGTGATCATGAATGTACCAAATCTATGCATGCCATCACTAGTATCCACACAATACCACTATAAACATCAATGTGTCTATAGACTACGACTACTACCTTTATAAGGATAAACACTTTCTGGAATCCAAACAATATCATAAACATAGACTTGGGCCCAATAATATATTTAGAATAATCACAACATCATAATCACAGCCTTTGACCCAATATATATACATCCAACATGACCATAACATCATGATTCAGTGAAAAACCATCATAATCCATCGAGTAATATATTAACATTATATTAAAGGTTCATTATCCTCAACTAGTCCTAGCACGCTAACATACGTGTACTTTTATAAGAGCTAATAAATGTCTTGGCCTAAGGTGAGCCAGAGGGGCATACTTCTAATCTCCAAAATTCATACTTTGGCAATTTACACCTCAGACTATGCTAAGGTATCCATATCTACTTCTAGATAATAAATAAGCCATAATTAGCCCTAAGATAATAATTCCTCATAGAATATGAGCAACTAAGTCAACTTCACCCAAGATAACAGTCCCAAGATAGCCTAAACAATTAAAAAATAAGACTAATCATACTAATCATGCTTCCAATATCTAAATCTCATTCCATATATAAAATAACTTCATAGTCATTCTATGAATTAACTCTATCTATAAATAAGGTAATAGGATTATAAAAGTATAAAAAGTATTTCAACTAAAGGGTAAATTACCCTTCAATCCCCCAACTCATTAATTAGACTAAGTCACAGTGTCCTACCATAATCACATCCTAACATTCCTATTTAACATATAACATATATCAAACACTATCTTAAGAAGAAGAGTAGATAGAAGTCTACTTCGATACTAAATCATAAATCCTTAAATCATCCATAAAATATCCTTCTTCACTATGCAATATCAAAATTCTGTTAGGCTATAAAAATCATAATCTACACATCATTAGGAGTCAAACGAGACCCATATTTTTATATAGAGGGTCAGGTCAAATTTTTTATTTAGAACATATCTGTAGGGCTCAGAAACAGAATCCAAAAGTAAACCTATTATAAGGTTACTCAAAGGACAAGAAAGTCATACTCAAAAGTTGATCACAAATGAAGTACAAATCGGGTCTCAAATCAATCATCAAAGTTTAGGAATTAAGGTCCTAAATTCTAAAATTCTTACCATGAATTAGGATGAAAATTGAATGGGAAATGAGCAAGATGATTTAGGTTGGCTTACCTTAAACTATGTGGAGATCTCCTACTTTTTCCTATCTTTGAGCTTTAAATTTAGAGCAAAAATGGCGGAAGAAGTGATAGAAAATTGGGTGGAAAAAGAGGGTTAAATAGTATAGGTGTCACTTAAGCGACACCCTTATCGCTTATGTGACTTTGATATCACGTACGCGATATGGCAGTGGAGGGGTGGATGTTGCTTATGCTACTATGACTATCACGCACGCGATAAATAACTAATATGGCCAATATTTCTTAACGATAATAATGTCACATATGCATTGATCACAAAAGAGATTAGACCATCACATATGCGATCATATCAGTGACCTGATGCACCAGATTTTGCTAAGTCTAGAATGGTCTTCAAATCTGTGTTTGGGTTTCATTTGGAACCCCGTGAGTGCAAACAAAATATTCTACCATATTGGATTTGATGTTTTGGACTCAATGAAACCACCAAAATTTTTATCCGAGATTGTTTTGACTAAATATGAGGCCCATAACTATAGTTTCATTTTTCACATATTATTCCAAATAGACCAAAACGAGTCTGAATGCCTCGGGGCCTGAACCAAGGGTTTTCCTAGCCTAAAATTGACATTTTGGAGTTAATGGTGCTATCAAAATTCTCGTTCGTAGTTATCTACAAGGAGTTTTGATTCGAGACCAAATCCTAAATAATGTTGGCTCCAAAATCGGGAAATAAGCCTAAAATTCAAACGAACTGTCTGATCACTAAACCAAAAATTTCAGCAAAAGTCATGAATGACCTATATCCTCTGTGAGAAGGCCCAAAACACCGGTAATGCATGCAAATCAAGAAAATAACATGGAGGTTATTTACAAGAGATATAGTATACCAAATGTTTGAGTACAAAAATATCAAAATAGAAGGACAAACGTGCATACAGGGACAAATAATGGCAATAGAAACAACATTCATCACAAATGTATAATAAGTACTCAAGGAACAATTCAACAACAGTAGCGAGTTCATAATTTAAATACAAAATTTGATTTGATAATTAGCAGTAGGAGGATGTACTTATTAGATCTCTATTCTTTGCAGTGGTATTTTCCCTTGGGAGCTCATTCTGCATAGGAAAGAAGGAAAATTGGGAAATCCATCAGTGTGGTGCATTTCTTGAAAAGGAGTTTTGTGTTCTTATTCTAAGGTATTTGTGGAAATTATCAATTTTGAGATAAAGAAGTCTTCAATGAGATTAAATTCATGCCATTAGTGAGAGATTTTGATGACCAACTAAATATCACTCAAGTTCTATAGTTGGTATTTCATAATAACTTAGAACATAGTTCATCAGAACATGGCACAACAGCTAACCAGAGCACCACTGGAGTTGAGGAACCATATCGACCATTAATCCTATGGAGTTCGATTGAACTTCCACCCACTTTACCCATTTCTGATGTAGATAATTTATTCCTTTGTCTACAATTTCCTATTTTCTTTATTTCGGATTTTGGGTTTGGCCAATTTTGGGCTTTAGTCATTGGACAGACCTTTTATTTTTTGAATGAATAAAATAGGCAGTTGACCCATATTTCATTTAAAAAAATTAACACCAAAATTTTTAATATTGTTATTTATTATATAAATCCGATTGAGATTAAATTAGTTCTCCCATCTCGATTATTGAAACTAGTAATGTACAGGGTATTCCAGCAATGTTGGATAACAAAATACAACTTATTAGATACTTTTTCTCAACTTAAAATTTTTGGATTGGTACTTAATTCTAGTAGATTAATTTTTGTAGTTTTATGTTGATTGATTTCTTCCCATTTGTGTGAAATAAATTATATTTTTTTTTTATGTTTTCTTAATATTGTTTTACTCTATCATAAATAATGAGATAAATCTCTATTTTTATTTTATTGATTCATCAGCTTTTAATAATAAATGTCTAGAGAGTTTTTGTCAAAGTAAGACACAGTATCATGGTAACATGTTCTAACTTCACACACACACATATAGATATATAACCAAATAGTACCAAAGAAAATCTGAGTGGATGGGACAATTTCAAAAAGTCTAAAGTCTAGTTTTGGTTATATAACATAAAATTACCAAATAATTGATATGGTATAAATTTTAGAAAATAACCACCCAAATCATACCATTGACACTGCATGCATGAGCTATGCTAGGACTTTTCTTATTCAGCATTCGATTTGGTGTATTAAAAATAATATCCATTGCCTAGTTTATTTTTTAAAAAATATTTGTTTAGAAAAATACCCTCCACAAATATGGTGAAAAAGATGTGGAAAAGGTTTTAAGGAGAAATTATGTCTTTAACCATGGTAATGCATGTATTAGTTTCCATTGCATTACTAATACCATGAATTTTTATGTATTAGTTATCCAAACCTTAATAAGAACTAGAGTGTGTATCTAATACTTTCATTAGTTATACATAGGTTGAAAAAGTGTACCAAATAAGGTAATAGTCAACACAGAGCTAATACATTTGTTATTTTTTTTACAAAAAAGGGTCAAAAGTGTTATTAATGTATTAGAAATGACTCAAAAATGCTCTTCTTCCACCTATTGGATAAAAGAATACCCCTACATCACCTATTTGGATCAAAAATACCTTGAACATTAAAATTAAGCCTTAAAATATCCCTCTTTTTAATAGAAGCTTATGTGACAAAAATAATTTTTTTTAATATTAGTCCACATGGAATTAGATCCAACTTTATTCACAATGCTATTTATTAACTCAAGCCAATTAAAAGATCCGTACTTCTTCATCTTTGCCCAACTCATGTTTGCAACAACTCTTGTTACTCTGCATATTCCTAAATTTTTCCTTCAATTCTCATTCTTTCTCTGTCACATTCAAATGAATCTTAACCCTTAGTTTCTTAGTATGACTTTCTTTCCTTGCCTTTACTTGTCTGCAGGAAACATTCTTTAATAGTTTTTGTCTTTTTTTATTTTTGGTTTTACCATGATTAGAATTCTTGTTCGTAAATTACTTACTTATTTAATTTATTGATAGCAGAAGCTGTAAATCTCATAATTTAGACTTTAAGTGCTCAAAGATTAAAACTTTTTAATATCAAGAATGATACTTCATGGCTAAAATATGTATACTAATTGGTTTTTGATAAATATGCCTTGTAATAGTATTTAGAGCCGCTCATGCTTATTAAGAGCATAAACACGAGGGCTGTAGCAAATATAAATTGGAGAAAGATAAAGACATGTTGAGTATTTTAATTGGGTTTAGGTTAATAGGTAGAATTGTGAATGAATTTAGGTCTAATTACATATGGACCAATAAAAATAATGCCACATATTTTTTTTTATGAAGCATAATCTTTCATTAAAATAAAGAAAGGATAATTTTATGCTTAATTTAACTTTAAGGATATTTTTTATCCAATAAGTTGATGTAGGGGAATTATTATACAATAGGCGGAACGCACAAATTTTCGAGCCTCTATTAATTTAGTCAAAGATATTTTGGACCATTCTCCATTTTCTCCAATGTATTCTACCAAACGAAGGTGTAACAAAATCACCACTGCATTGTAATAACCAGATGGATGCTCGATCAGAGAGAAGCCACATTTGAATAAATCATAGCCTAATAGTAGGGGACTATGCAGAATACATGTAACAAGAGAGATAAAGTAGGATTAATACATGACTTTAGAGGTATCAAATTGATGGGTTAGATTGAATTTAGATTGGTTAAAATGGGTTGATTAATAATAACTCGTTCAAGAGTTACTTGAGCTGAAGTGAGTTGGACTCAAACTGGCTAAAATATGGATCATAATCCAATCCATCTAATTCTTAGTAAGTTTTTAATTATATTATTTGTTCTTTTATAATTTTTAGTGCCTAAAAACTTTTTTTCTTGTTATGTCAGTATTAACATGTTATAAAATATACTACTATTATGTAGATGTCCACTAAATGTATCTACCCGCTACTATTCTTCAATATGTATAGTTATACCCATATCTCCACTACTTACTCATTTATCTTCTACACCCTTTTGTCTTTCCCAAATTCTCAAGGATTAGTTTCATATTTATGACACCCTTTGATGATCCTCTATATGGCTGTATAAATAGAGACGTAAGGGGCTCTATTGGATAAATTTTTATACTTGGAAGAAATAAGAATACTCTTATATCTCATATCTCTATGTTTCTATCTTACTTTATTGATTCATATCTATATTCTTTTATCCTACTTTACAATATGTTATCGGTGCAAAAATTTAATTTTTAAACCTCAAAAGTTATATTTTTGTCCCTTCTATTAGCCTTCTATACTTATGTAATATGTTGTCATAAATATAAACCAATAATTGACAACTTGAAGGATGTAAAAGATCTCTAATAATGGAAGAATATCTCACAAAAAACGCAAGGAATATCCATCCCAAGAGGATGACACTGAATATTGAACCATATCAATTAAAGATCTCACTGAACAAGACAATCAAGGATGGTTGGATATCTTTCACAGAAAGGATAAAGAAAGGATATCACACCCTCTACATGGATATATCTAATATGGATATGTATGGCTATGAGAAAGGAAGGCGGCACCAAGTATAAATATATTTGATATGGACATACCATAAGGTGCAAACTTCCTTAATCAAGGAATCAATTCAAATTCATAATTGAGAAGAAGTACCTTGGGTTTCCTTATGAAGAAAAGAAGTATAGGAAGCTCGATAATATAAAAGCCAAGAAAAAATACAGAAGATGATGCAAAACTTCATGAAGGATCTGAGTCTATCTCAATCTTAGTCATGATAATAAATTTATACTCTTTTCTTACAATCAACTTAGTTATTATAGTCAAAGTTGTGTCACAAGATCTGAATATCAAAATAAGCTTCAAAACTTGTTTCTACACATCTGTATTCCTATACCACTTTGATGAATTAAAAGGGAACTCTTGAAATCTAAGAGGACTGGAAGTACACACCACATTGGTGTTCCAAATTAGGATAAATTATCGTGTTATTATTTTATCTGATTATTTATTTATCTGAATCATTAATTCTAAATTCTATTATGTTTGAGTATATTTATCTATAGGGAAGTCGACTATCTTACTTGACCAGTTGACTTAGGAAATTTTTAATTTACCCCCTCTTGAATTTTAATTGGTATCAGAGTAGGTCTTACCAATAGTGTTTCTTAACAGTGCATGAGTAAAGATCAAATGTAAAACTATCAAATTCTAGGAGCTCTCCTTCAAGATGGTCACTCCTCCATAAGACCGCATACTTTAATGGACAGTACTACTCCTATTGGAAAAACCAATTCAAAATCTTCGTCTAATTAAATGACTTCCAAGTATGGTTTGTCATTAAGAAGGGAACAAAGCCAATTCCAATACTCAAAGAAAAATAGAAGAAGTACAAGAATAGGGAATCAAGCAATACTAAAGTAGAGGACCTAGAAAATTTTGAAGTCACAAAAGAACAATAATTGGTAATTCAAGCTAATACACGAGCTATAAGTTTACTCCTTTGTGCAGTGTGAAGAGAAGAATAAAACAAGATATCAACCTATGAAACCATAAAGGACATGTGGGATAAATTGAAAGTAACCTATGAAGGGACCACCAAAGTCAAAAAGTCAAAAATCGCTGCTCTGGTCAATGAGTATGAGTTATTCAAAATGGAAGAAAATAAAAATATGGAATCAATATTTGCCAAATTTAGCAAAATTGTCTGTGAGCTGAAACCATTAGGGATGATTTATACACACAACCTGCAAGTTTAGAAACTTGTCAAAAGACTTCCTAAAGTATGGGAAACCAAAGCTTACATCTTAGAAGATGGGGACCCATTTAACATGATGTAAGATAAACTACGAGGTAATCTCATTACCTATGAAAAAAATTATATCAACAGGTACAGTAAGGAAGAAAAGAAGAAATAAATGGCTTTCAATGTTGTAATAATTGGTGAAAAAGAATGCTTGGAAGAGGTTAATAGTGAAGGAATGGATCTCATATATTGAAGAGTAAGGCAGATCATGAAACAAAGACAACATAGATCTCAAGGATGCAAAAACAATGATTTCACAAGGAATGATGATCACTATTATTACTATGGAAATACAATCCATATTAAACCAAATTATTCAAAATTAAGAAGAAGATCATCTAGAAAAAAATAACAACTTTGGATCTTGGAGTAATGAAGATTAAAATGAAGATGAAATGTAAACAACCAACATGTTCTTTATGTAAAAAGGGGAATCAAATAAGAAGAAAAACCACAAAAGATATTAGGAAGGAATGTAGGTCATTGATATCAGATATTCAAAACATATAATCGGCAAAAAAGAAAAAAATTTCTCTGTAGAGAAAATACAAGGAGGATCAGTACGATTTGGTGATAATGCCAAAAGTGATGTCATTGGAGTCAGCTCTGTAAAGATCAACTCCTCATGTGAACTTATAGAAGTGTATCTTATAGATGGACTCAAGCACAACCTACTCAATATCAGTCAATTATGTGATGTAGGGTTTGGAGTCTTCTTCAAAGTAGAAAGATGCTCTATCAAACATACAAAAAAGATATCTCTCTTATTCGTGAATGTATTGATAATATTTATGTTCTAAATAATCCAAATTTTGCTACTCTAACCTGTCTCACTGTGCAAACAAATGATAGCTGGTTGTGGCATAGAAAGCTTGGGCATGCCAGTATGCATGTTATCGAGAAACTCTCCAGACTCAAACTGGTAAAAGGTCTACTAAAACTCAAGTTTGAAAAAGATCATATCTGTGATGCTTGTCAGTTGGGTAAATAGATTCGAGCATAATTCAAATACAAAGACATTATCTCTACTACCAAACCTCTTCAAACAATCCACATAGATCTATTTGGCTCCATCAAGATCGCAAGTATTGGTGGAAAAAGATATGTCTTTATTATTGTTGATGATTATTCTATTTTTACATGGGTAATGTTTCTTACTCATAAACTTGAGGGTTTTACAAATCTTGAGATTTTTGTATAAAAGTGCAAAAAGAAGTAGGGCATTTCATCACCTATGTTCACAATGATCATGAAGAAGAATTTAAAAATAAAGCTTTTGAGGAATACTATGCTCAAAAAAAATAATCTCAAAACTTCTCATATCCTCCATCTCCTTAATAAAATGGTGTGGTGGATCTAAAGAATTGATCTCTTCAGGAAACTACAATAACCATGCTGCTAAAACATAAGTTACTAGATCACTTTTGGGTAAAAGCTGTAAGCACAACATGTCACATCATAAATAGATGTCTTATCAGACCAATTCTAAAAATAGATTCTTTATGAGTTGTGGAGGGTTAAAAAACCTAATATCAGCTATTTTCATCCTTTTGGATTCAAGTTCTTCATCCATAATAATGGCAAGAATAACTTAGGAAAGTTCAACCCTTGAAGTGGTGAAGGTATTTTTTATAGATACTTTCCCGCTAGTGGTGCTTATGGGATTATAATAAATGAACTTTATGCATCGAAGAATCTATGCATATTGTATTCAATGAATTTAATCACTCTCCTATGAGTTTGAGTTTTAATGAAGAAAAGAAAAATGATGTACAGAAAGAGTCAAAGTAGATTCAACTCCTGAGCTATTAACTGATGAGTCAACTACAACCAATACAGAGCTAATGGAACATCTAAAATAAACTTTCCTAGAGAATGGACACACAATTCAAGCTTTCCCAATTAATTCATCATAAAAAATCTAGATGATAAAATGCAAATAAGAGCTTTACTAAGAAAGCAAACATCCGTTGCTCTTGTGTCTCAAATTGAGCCCAAAAAGGTTGATGAGGCACTTCAAGATGAATTTTTGTTAGATTCTATAAAAGAAGAGCTAGAAGATGTTGAATGAAATTAGGTGTGGAATCTCGTTAAAAGACCAAAACATTACTAAGTTGTCGAAACTAGATGGGTTTACAAAAACAAACTAAGTGAAGAAGGTAAGGTTGTTCAAAATAAATTAAGATTAGTAGCTCAAGGCTACTCTTAGCAGGAAGGTATAGATTGTGATGAAAAATTTGCTCTTGAATTAAGGCTAGAATCTATTTGAATCTTATTAGCATTTGTTGCTTTTAAATGCCTTAAACTATATCAAATGGATGTAAAAGATGCCTTCCTAAATGACTACATTCATGAAGAGGTTTATGCTAAGCAACCTCCTGAATTTGAAAATCCCTCTTATCCAAATCATATGTTCAAACTTTCAAAAACACTTTACAATTTCAAGCAAGCTCCAAAAGCTACGTATGAGTGGCTAAGTACTTTTCTATTGAATAATAATTTTCAATGAGGAAAATTAGTACTACTCTTTTTACTTAGAAGATGGACTCTTACTTACTTATTTTGCAAATTTATGTTGATGATAATATTTTTGGAAGCTCCAACATCTTTTTGTGTGAGAATTTTGCAAATTTGATGAAAGGAGAATTTGAAATGAGCCTCATGAGAGAACTCATGATCTTCTTAGGGTTACAAATCAAACAAACCTCCAAAGGGACATTCATAAATTAAGCTAAGTATACTAGGGATCTCATAAAAACATATGAAATAGAAAAAGGAAAAGCTTTTGGACTCCAATGAGTCCTTCTACAAATATGGATTTGGATACAACCATGAAGGATGTTGATGAAAAAATGTACAGAGTAATAATTGGATCCCTACTCTACCTAACTTCAAGTTGACCAGATATTATGTTCAGCATATATAAATGTGTAAAGCTCCAATTGACTTATAAAGAGTCTTACCTAGCTACCATCAAGAGCATCATTTGCTATCTCATTGGGACACAATACATCAGACTCATGTATTCTTACTATTCTAACTTTGATCTAGTTGGCTATTTAGATGCTAATTTTGTAGGTGACAAAAGTGATATACAAAGCACAGGTGGAACATGTCAAATTATTAGTGATGCCCTAATTTCATGGCTCAATAAGAAACAAACATTATACGCCCTATTAACTACCAAAGCATAATACATAGCCATTGTAAATTGTGATACTCAAATCTTATGGATCATGCATCAATTACTAAATTTTAATTTATCTTTTGTGTCTGTGCTTATCATGTGTGATAATACTAGTGCTATTAGTCTGTGAAAATATATGGTGCATCAATCTAGGGCTAAAGACATATACATTAAACATCATTTTATTCGTGATCATGTAGAAAATGGTTATTTCTTGTTACAATTTATTAATTGTAAAAATCAACTTGGTGATATATTTACAAAACTTTTACTTGAGGAAAAATATTTTTGTCCATATCTTATACCCCTTGACTGATACAAGTGTCAATTCAAAGCCTTTCACCCGAAGTCAGGCTAAGGAAATTCAACAATTTCAATCATTGTTTATGCACTTGAAGGCGTGTGAGAGTATGATGGATTTGACTAAGGGAGGGTACTTGATGGTTTGTGAAGAAGAGCTTTGAAAGAACTACTTTTCTAAATCTCATTGGTGCCTAAATGAAGGGGTATTGTGGACTTTCCACAATTAAAATCCACAATCAAGAGGCACCTCATTTAGGGCCTCATTAAGGGTATTTGAGACTTTTATCATGTAATAGTTTAAATAGACACTTTGCTTATTTTTCTCATTAGACTTTGGATGATATTGAACATTACTCTTACCTTGTAGTTTCTAGTCTCTAGATGGTAGCTTGAATCTGAAATTTGGACCTTAATACATTTGGAGTTGGTTTTTCACTTGTATTAGGTTATTTGGCAAGAAACGTGTGCTTGAGGAAGTGTGAGTCCTTTAGGACACCTAAGAGAGTGGTTTGAGATTCCATTAGTGAGGTGTGATTGAAGATTTGATACATCTTATTTTGTTAATCACATAGTGGAAGTAAGGGTCTGTCTACTATCTTTATGCTTATGCAATTCTTCTTCTTCATCTCCTTCTAGTGTGTTGATCTTTTCATTGTTTACTTGCTGATTTTTGCAATCTAGGGTCAATTTCATGGTAGTCTATAGGCTATCATTTGGTATCAAAGCCTTGTTTAGCGTTTGTTCCAACATCCCTAAATCTTGATTTTAGTGTTCATATTTAGAAAATCTCCACAAAAAAGAGTTAAAAAATCAAAAAATACAAAAAAAAATGCTGTCTAGTGTTGTCTTGTGTTAGATCCGAATTTAGAACTTAGATCTACAAGGTTTTACTTTTTATTTGAAGTTCCTTGCACTAGATCCTTGCTCTCTAGTGCCTAGAGTGTCTAGATCTACTTTTAGATAGACGGTTGGTTGAGTTTGAGCTTAGATCCACCATGGCTATGGAGTTTTGAAGCTTTTTGAGCTAGATCTGATTTTGTCTTGGTGATTTAGGCGTGGTTGGTGGCTGATTTTTAGTTGGTTGGATTTGTTTTGACATAAGGAACCTAGATCAATAAAATAAATCAGATTTGGAGCCCATTTGCTTGGTGGTCAAACTTGGTCAACACTTGAATATTCATATTGTTCATCCATGATCTTCATATCATAGTGTAGAAGAATGTTGAAGGGTGTTGTTTGATCCAAAAAAAGGGAAGAAAGAGAGTGGAAAAGTTTTTGGTCCAAAAGCACATTCAAAGAATATTCTATTCTTCCAAAAGTAGGAGGGGACAAGGGAAAAACAAAATACACTTGCAAGTACAAAGGGGGGACCGTTACATTTCCATTTCCATTTGAGACTTGAAAGGACCATAAATTGGTTACTTGACCCTCAAAATCTGAAACTTTCTTCATCTCAAAGTGGTGTTTGGCCAAAATTAGGTTTGGGGAAATTTGAAATTTTGAAAAGTGACAACCAACCACGTAGTGCCACATCATCACTTGTGCTCAACCAAAATTCGACTCTAAAATTAGATTTCCTAGTTTCTAATTTTTTTATTCTAGTTTCTTTTAAGATAATTCTATCACTAATTATCAAACTATTTAGTACCTACTAGGTTGGTAATTAGTCTAGAGTTCGTTTATTTCGTGTCTTTGGTTTTTTTGTGTGTTTTTCTCATTTTTAAATTGCAGTATTTTGTTGGTTCAAGTCGTGCATCATTTTATTTGAGTCATTTGAAACCAAGATCATTTCCGATCTAAGGCTTCTCACCTCTCAAGTAACTTGCCAAGTATTGCCAATTCTCCAACACTTGTGAGGCCAAGTGTGAGGTGAGGTTGAGTGTGAGTGAAGTGAGGCCTTTGAACTAACTTGTTTTCTCATTTTGTAGATTGTTTGCTTGCTGTTTTTTTGTTCTTTGGGTACTTTTATCATGGAATCTGAAGGAACTACTTCCCAACCTTTCGAAAATGATGTTATTGGAGCCTTGATGGCTCGGATTGATGCCTTGGGTCGAGAAATGAATAGTACTAGTGATACCTTTGCCCGAAAAATAAAGGATAACATGGATGCTATGAGGAGTGATATGGATGCTATAAGGGGTGAAATGGTGACCATGAATGGTGAAATCTCCACTTTTAGTGGAAGGCTTGATTGTTTTGAAAGTAGGAGGAACTCACGACCTTCTACTCCTAATCCCTACCATGCATCCTCTAGTGTCCAAGCTAATAACTTTTCCATGACTATAACACCCGAGACCCACCACCAAATGCTTAACCCTCCAAGAGTTCCACAAAACCAGACACTAAATCAATCTCAAACCTCTCCTAACCGGACCCTACAGAGGCCATTACATCACCAAATGAACCAAGTCCAACAAGAGGGACTTGAAACTCAAACTCCTCCACCAAATCCTAACCAAATACCTCCACAAAATTCCACTTACCAAATGCCAAATCCCATGTACCAAATACCTTACCATCCACCACCTCCAATGACACAAGTTCAAGTACCACATAACCAAAGACCAAACCCACTTCCCCAAAGGCCTCAAATCCGAAACCCACCCATCCAAATTAAGGATTATGGTAGAGGGGAGCAAGAAGGTTATGATATTACCAATGATGACTATTAGTTTAAATAAGAAATGAGGGCAAGACATGGTCAAAGAGTACCTTATGGTAGATTCCGAGGGCAAGATGCAAGGCATGGGCATGGTGATCAACCAAGAATCTGAGACATTGGCATTAATTCAATCAAGGTTGGCATTCCAATTTTCAAAGGTGAGAGTGATATGGAAGTGTACTTACCTTTGGAATCCACTTGTGAAATTTTTTTTCAAGTGAATGACCTTTCCAAAGAAAATAAAAGTTGCTATGCTATTGCTCACTTTGAAGGATATGCAAACACTTGGTGGGATTACACCAAAAGATTTGATGATCTGTTGATTGATGGACAACCACATCCTTGGTAGATGTTGAAGAGAGTTATGAGAGAAAGATATGTACCGGAGCATTATAGGCATGAGCTTCTTGCCAAGCTTTACAATCTAGAGCAAGGAAACAAAAGTGTCATGGCCTATTATGACGAATTTTAGCAACTTGTCTTGAAACTTGACCATAGGGGTGAACAAGAGAAACATAATGTTATCCGCTTCAAGGTTGGGCTAAGAAAGGACATGTCCTCCCGTTTGACTCTTCACAAGTTTAGAACCATGGTTTAAGTCTTCCAAGATGCCATGGAGATTGAAAAAGAGAACAAAGAAAGGTCGGCTTATAAGGTTAGAGTCCAACAAGGTTTGGGTTTGACAAGAAACAAAAAGGTAAGTCCTTTGACTTTGGGTTGGAACAAGAACAAGTCTTCTACATCTTCTTCTTCTTCTCAAATCCCAAACAAGCAAGTATCATACCAACCTCTAAAGTTTGAGGTGAAGCCGAATACTCTTCCTCCCTCCTCTAAGGGTTTTAAATGTTTTAAGTGCCATGGTTTGGGGGTATAGAGCAAGTGAATTCCCGAATTGGAGAAATGTGATTTTAAGAGAGGGAAAGATGTACTACTTAGGAGAGGAAGTGGTGATTGAATTCGAGCATGATGATGAGGTTGAACCTCAAGATGGAGAGTTACTAGTTAATGTTAAAAATGAAGAATGTGAATAAAAAGAAGCTTGGCCACAAGATGGAGAGTGTCAAATTCCTAACTATATAGTAAGAAGGGCGATGGTGAGTAAGGCACTTGATGATCCAAGCCAAAGAGAAAATTTATTTCACACTAAGTGTCTAATCAAGGGTGGAGTATGTACTATGGTAGTTGATAGCGGGAGTTGCACCAATGTAGCTAGTTTCACTATAGTGGACTTCCTAAAACATCCCACTACTCCACATGCTAGCCCTTACAATCTTCAATGGATCAACGAATGTGGTGAATTGAAAGTGACTCGCCAATGCTTGGTTCGGTCCAAGTATGAAATTACAAAGATGAAGTCTTGTATGATGTCATTCCCATGCAAGCATGCTACTTACTACTTGGTAGGCCTTGGAAATATGACAAGTCTACCAAGCATGATGGGAGGTCAAACAATTATTCTCTTGAGCATGATGGTAAAAGGTTCACACTTCAACCACTTTCACCATCTCAAGTGAGTGATTTGCACCAAATGTTAAGGGAATTGAAAGAAAAGGGGAAGAAGGGAAGGGAACCCGAGAATGTGCCTTGTGGTGAGGCCTCGGGTTCCACCAAATCACATGGTGAGATCTCGGATTCTAAGGGTCCTAAGGCTAAAGGACCCATGTTTATGTTGACTAGGAGGAAAGACTTGTTCACGGATCAAGACATTGACACTCCGATGCTCCCCCTAGCCCATGCACTTAACACTAACCATTTTTCTTCTTTTTATTCTTCTGTTTTCCCTTCCATTTCACTTATTTTATAGGAGTTTAATGATGTCTTTCCTTAAGAGTTTCCGCAGAGAATTGCCCCCGATATGGGGAATTGAGTACCAAATTGATTTGGTGTTGGGTTCACAACATCCAAACAAATCGGCTTATAGGAGCAATACCATGGACACTAAGGAGCTTGAAAGACAAGTTGAGGAGCTTCTCAACAAAGGTGACATCAAGGAAAGTTTGAGTCCGTGTGATGTCCCAGTGCTTTTGGTACCAAAGAAAGATGGAACTTGGCGCATGTGCATCAATTGTAGAGCCATCAACAAAATCACTAAAAGGTATCATCATCCTATCCCCAGGCTAGATGATATGTCAGATGAGCTCCATGGTTCTTGTGTGTTTTCTAAAGTTGATCTTATGAATGGCTACCAC
Organism: Capsicum annuum; assembly: GCF_002878395.1. Taxonomy (NCBI): domain Eukaryota; kingdom Viridiplantae; phylum Streptophyta; class Magnoliopsida; order Solanales; family Solanaceae; genus Capsicum; species Capsicum annuum. The sequence continues at coordinate 129,835,730 of NC_061120.1, forward strand.
CAAATTCGTATGCAACCCAGTGATGAGTGGAAGAACGCATTCAAGACCAAATTTGCTCTATATGAGTAAATGGTCATGCCCTTTGGCCTTATAAATGCTCCTAGAACTTTTATGAGGATAATGAATCATGTGATGAAGCCTTATATTGGAAAGTTTGTGGTTCTATACTTTGATGATGTGTTGGTATATAGTAAGTCTACTGATGAACATGTGAATCATTTAAGATGTGTGTTTGATGTGCTCCGAAGGGAGAAATTGTATGCAAACATGGAGAAGTTTTCTTTTAGAGTTTATAAAGTGGTATGCTTGGGTTTTGTTGTAAGTTAAAGGGGTGTTGAAGTGGACGAATCTAAGATAGACTCTATACGAAGTTGGCTGACCCCCAAGACTATTGGAGAAATCCAAAGTTTTCATGGGTTGGTAAGCTTTTATAGGAGGTTTGTCTAGGGTTTTTTCTCCATAGCATCCCCCTTAATCAAAGTTATTAGAAAGGACCAACCCTTTAAGTGGGGTGAAGAGCAAGCTAAGGCTTTTGAGGCCTTGAAAGCTTTGCTCATTACGCCCCCTTTGTTGCAATTACCCAATTTTGATAAAATGTTTGAGGGTGAATGTGATACAGGTAAGGTTGGTAGTGGGGCTGTTTTGATGCAAGAAGGAAAGCCCATTGCTTACTTTAGTAAAAAGCTCAAAGGGTCAACTCTTAATTATTCGACTTATGATTTGGAGTTGTATGCCCTTGTTAGAGCTTTGGGTAACTGACAACATTATTTATGGCCTAAGGAGTTTGTGATACGAACGGATCATGAATCTTTGAAACACCTTAAGATCCAAGAAAAGTTGAATAGGCATCATGGAAAGTGGATTGAATTTATCGAGACCTTCCCTTATGTAATCCATTACAAAAGGGGGAAGGAAAATGTGGTCGCTGATGCGTTGTCTAGAAAGCATGTGCTTATTGCTACTTTGTCTTTGAAGTCGATAGGGTTCTAGAGCTTATGGATGTTGTATCTTGAGGATCCTATATTTGCTCCTATTTATAGGGAATGTGAAGAGTGGGGAAGGGACAATTGGCTCAAAGAGAATGACAATTCCTCCTACTCTTGGTTTGATGGTTAATTGTTCAAAGCGAGGAGATTGTGTGTTCCTTCTAGTTCATGGAGGGAGTTATTTGTGAGGGAGGCAGATGATGGTGGCCTCATGGGACATTTTGGGGTTGATAAAACTCTCGGTATCTTAGAGGAGCAATTCTATTGTCCAAAAATGTGCAAAGATGTTGCTAAGATTTGTGTCCAATGTATGGATTGTCGGAGTGTGAAATCTCATCTCCTACCTCAAGGATTGTACACCCCACTTCGCAATCCCCTTATCCCTTGGTTAAATATCTCCATGGACTTTATTTTGGGGCTGCCAAGGACTAGAAAGGGTCGAGATAGCATTTTTGTTGTTGTTGATAGATTCTAAGATGGCTCACTTCTTTCCTTGTGCCAAAATTAAGGATGCCCCTAGTGTAGCTTCTTTATTTGTTGAGAATGTTGTAAAGCTTCACGGGATCCCAAAGACTATAGTGAGTGATAGGGACTCAAAGTTCCTAAGTCTTTTTTTGAAGTCCATGTGGCGTAGGCTTGGTACGAAGTTACTTTTCTCAACCTCTTGCCACCCACAAACCGATGGCCAAATAGAAGTAGTAAATAGGACCTTGGGTTCTATGCTATGGACTATGGTTAAAGGTAAAATGACTTTATGGGAAGACTACCTACCTTTGGTGGAATTTTAATACAATAGGGTGGTTCACTCAAGTACGGGAGTGACTCCTTTTTGAGTGTGTCTATGGCATGAACCCCTTTACCCCTTTGGATTTAACTCCTTTGCCTAGTGAACTTGTGAATAGCTTAGATGGCAACAAAAATGCTGAGGCAATGAACAAAATGCATGAGATGGTGTGGTTAAAGCTTGAAAAGAAGAACCAAGAGGTTGCAAGAAGAGTGAACAAAGGTAGAAGAAGACTTGTGCTTGAACCCGGAGATTGGGTATGGCTACACTTGAGGAAGGAGATTGGGTATAGGTACACTTGTTACTCTAAAGGACCTTTACCAATGGCACATCTTTAGTATGCAACCTACGAACTTTACTATCCAAGATCTCCACTGGGACATCTTTGTAATACAAGGAATCTGAGACACCAACATCCTCAATAGGCACCAACAAGGAGGGATCACCTACTCATTTTCTCAATATTGACACTGAAACACATGGTGAATAGAACCCAAGCTCGCAGACAACTCTAACTCTTAAGAAACACTTCCTACTCTCTTCAAAATTAAGTAACGACCAACATAATGGGATTGAGCTTCCCCTTCATCCCAAAACACATCACTCCCTTCGTGGGAGACACCTTTAAGAACACCCAATTACCCACATCAAACTCCAACTCCTTTTGCCTCATGTTTGCATAGGACTTTTGGCAACTTTGGACAATTTCAAGCCTTTCCCAAATTACCTTCAAAAAAGTATAGAAGTGAAGTATGAGTACAAAAACCATGGGTATACAATAGGTATCTGTAATGACCCTTCATGTCATTTTCCATATTTTTACTTTCTTCCTCCAATAGAGCTTCTCCATAGCCGTCCCAAGTTATTAATGACTTACGAGGACCGATAGTTTGGTTACCTAACAATTTGTTTGGGTTTTAGAGCCCCATTTCTAAATTTGAAGTCTTCGTTGATCCTAATTGACCACTAAGTGAAAAAATTAGTAAACATCCTCGTATGTAAAATATGACTTCTCCAACGCATTCGAAATGTCAAAATATATTGGGCTTCATATCTTATTTATTCAAAATAGACATCGAATGCATCCCAAGGCATTGGCCAAAGCTCGAAACCTAGTTCCAATATTCATCCATGCATAGCATGCACCGAGGTGTCGCGATCATGGTGAAGAAGGTGTGACCATCAAACCACAATCATGGTGATAGAGGGGGTGTGACCGCTCCATCAGCGGGCTGGTTGACCCATATTTAAGTGTTATCTTGCATGAATTTTGGCCGTTTTACGATTCCCTTTAAAGATAAAAACCCTAATAGAGTGTAAAACCTTCTAAGTGTCTGTTGTGGGTTGAATTAGAGCTTAAAAAACTTGTGTGATTGATTCTTGCTACAATCTAAGGTCAGAATTCTCTAATTTTGTATTGATTTCATAGTTTCTTAACTCAAAACCCCTAAATCATTGTGGGTCAATTGTAGCCCTAAAATTGAGTTATTGACTCAAATTACCTAAAGGTTTTAACTACCTAAAGATAGTTAGGCTATAGGTTTATCTTGGAAACTCCTTTCCAAGGGTGAAACCCAATTGGGGTTTTAGTGTCTATTTGAAACCCATGGCGCAATAGTGCGATAATGGGTATTATTATTCTTGTTGTAATTCTTAGAGTGTATGCTTATGGAAGTTAAAGCTTTAGAAAAAGAAAATGAAAAGAATGTTTGATCATGAGTTCCTTGGATTCAAGGTAGGTTAGGCTTACCCATAGACTTGATTGAGCTTGTTTGTGATGTAATTATTGATATGTTGCGAGATTGGGCAGGAAATTTAGATGATAGTTGATTAAATTGTGAACTTGGGATTTATTGATTTATATAGACTATTAATTTGTAAGGTATGATATTTGACCCTTAGTCTATGACCTTGGTTAGCTTATTTGTTGTCTCATAACTAGTGTGACAATATTATAGTTTTTCTAAGTATACATGAATGGTATGCTTCTCTATCCTTAGGAGTGTATTAACCTACATAATGCCTATATAGGAGATGATCTTAGTGTTGGGATGACATAGGAAGGATTCATGAAGAAACTTTCCCTATAGACCAAGAAAGGATTGGTAAGCCCTTATGGTGAGGTATAGATAACCTAGCCTAATTCTGGGTAAAAGCTAGACTTTTGTTAGTAAAGTTTTGGCTTTCTTGGATATTTAGAAGTGGGACTTGACCCACCTTAAGCTTGAACTAAATAAATACTTAGCGACCTAGATATATGGTGATTGACTAAATTATAATTATATATACATAGGAGTTATGATGGTTGAACTCGATTGTTGGATTATCTTATTATCATGATTTGGATAATCTTGTTAAATGATTATTTTGCATGCCTTGTAAATAGTCATGCTCTTGGTTATGCTCATATAATTTGTGAATCTTATTAGTAAGGTGAATTGGCAAGTGTTAGCCTACATCCCTACTTCCTTATATAATGAACCTTTGTTTATTGTTTTGGCTATACATATGGATGTATGTGGTTGTATTGGGAGATTTGTGATATTACGATGATTCCTAGTGAATTAAGATAAATATGTGATATTATGTTGATGCCCGGTGAGTCCAGAGGAATATGTGATATTATTATGATGCCCAATGAGTTCGGAGCAATATGTGATATTATGATGATGCCCGGTGAATCTGGAGGAATATATGATATTATGATGGTGCCCGGAGAGTCCATAGGAATATGTAATATTATTATTAGGCCTGATGAGTCCAGCGGAATATGTGATATTATGACGATGACTGGTGAATCTGGAGGAATATGCGATATTATGATGATACCTAGTGAATCCGGAGGAATATGTGATATTATGATAATGCCCGGTGAATCCGGAGGAACATGTTGATATTATGATGATGCCTGGTGAATCCGTAAGAGGTAAGAATGTTATAATGCCGTGCGGGGCAAATTTACTTATATGCATAGATATTTGTAAGGTTAGTCCATGTAGGCCAACCGCCTATGTTCTTGAGATATGAGGCCTCTCTTGGTGTATTTCTTTTCATTTCTTATTCCAAATCACTATATGAGAGGTGTGACCCTTGTTGATGCCAAATTAGTAACTAGAGGAAACCTATGCCTAATATTGAGTTAAGACTTAGTGATGTGAATAATCTTGCGTAGAATAAAGGGCTAACCTAATATATATCCTTGACTTGAATAAGAGGTTTTATTATAAAATCTAGCCTAGTAAAGTGGCTTATGTGATAACTAGTTACTTCTAAAATATATGATTTATATTTAGAGGCTAAAAACCTAGTAAACTAGTTGGTGGACTTTACTTGATCAAAATATGGAAATTAGTCCCTAAGGTTGTGTCATGCTTAGTTATGATGGACCTAGTATTGCATGATGGTTAGTTAAATTATCTTCTAATATATGAGGTTGAGATCGCTTAATTGATAAATCATGTCATGAAGATGCTAGCTAAAGAAATGCTTTATGATAGATGAATAACCTATAATATGGGTGGCTCGTAGTATTCCCCAAATTGGTGGCTATTAATGGTAAGACATGTAATCTATTGATTTATGGAAGGATAAGGATAAATAGTATGACTTCACGTGGTGTTATCAATGAATTATAGAATTAATGACTACTTGGCTATGCTTTGACAATGTTTCTTTCTTTATGTTAAATTACGTTATAGGTATTTTGAAGTGGATTTCGGTAGTGAGCTATGGCGGGATTAAGCTACCCATGGAAATAGATAGAATAGTTATGCTTTATGGTATTATTTTTTGTATTATTTTAGTGTACTCTCTGATGGTATGGGACACCGTGATGAGTTCTTGTTTGATATTTTTTTATGTATTCTTCGGTGGTAAGGGACATCATGACAAGTTCTTCGTTGGAAAGTTTTAAGCGGGGTAGGGGTAGACAAAAGAAATGCTGGAGAGAAGTGATTAAGCGTGACATGGAGCAGTTACAGTTGACTAAGGACATGACCCTGGATAGGAAGGTATGGGGGAAAATCATTAGGATAGAGGGCTAAGGGTGTGGATGATTCGTAGCCAGTAATTAGGTGGACTTTGGTGTTCTTTGTTTGGCAATGTACAATCGTCTATGGATGTCGTACCTATATTATTTTATTATGTTCCTTGCTTTTGATGCTTTTGTATAATGTCTGTAATCTTGAGCCGAGGGTCTATCGGAAATAGCCTCTCTAACTCTTTAGAGGTAGTGGTATGGACTGCGTACACTCTACCCTCCCTAGACCCCACTTTGTGGGAATATACTGGTTTTGTTGTTGTTGTTGTTTATGTATGGGACTTCGCGGTAAGTTCTTGTTCTTATAGTTCTAACGATGGTCGATGATTATTATGGCAAGTAGATGCTTTGGAATTGGGTATATGGCTTTGTACTTTTGAAATGATATTGTGTTGTTGGGGAGATTATGGAGTATATTGATATAGTATGTCATGTTATTGCTTTAGTAGTATATATGTTGTTACAATGGTATCAAAGAAGATTCAAGTTTGATCCTATCCATTGACTTTAAGATTATTGTCTTATTTTATATCGTCTTCACATTATATTTGAGCTCAGTCGGCCGATGATGCCTACTGAATACCCGTGTTTTGGTACTCATACTACACTTTTGTACTTTTTTTGTGCAGACCCAGGTTCTAGTTGCTGTCGTTGAGCAATTTTATGCGAGTTGACTATTCGGAGACAGGGTGAGCTCTTGGAGACCGAGTTACCCTCTTTCTCTTCTATCCTTATTTGTCTTTTTCTTTCGGGAGAGATGTACGATACTATTTACAACATTTTAGATTTTGAGATTGTAATCCTCTTGTCAAGTTTAGAAGCTCTTGTACTAATGCTATCCGATCGTGGTATTTGTGTTTGAATATTGGTTGTCCTTATTTGTGAAAAGTTGTTATATTTAGTATTCACATATAGGGTCCATGTTGGACTTTCTTACCAAGGTAACCTATTGTAATAGCTCCGGGTTATGGTATCGGCTTACCTACCGGTGGGATATGGAAGGTGCCATCATGACTCTAAATGGGGTCGTGACAGCATCATCGGCCGACTGAGCTAAATCATGATATAAATACGATAAAATACAAGATAGCCTTACTAAGTCAACATACAAGCATACCTGAAACAACTCCAACATCGGTTTACATGGGTACGTAAGTAACCAAAATACTAACATAACATAAAGAAATCAAACACATGCAATTATAACTACAAAATTGGCACCTATAAGCCAATAAATGCCTAAAAGTAAGAAACCCAACACAGGCCCCCATAATCCTATAGGGTACAGTCAAGTAAATCATAAATTGAACCATTGTCATTTACAAAGTTTCATTATATGACTAGAATACACCCATTTCATGCCTTACTGTAGTCAATTTCATATTTCCAAACTTGAACCAATATCAATATCTCAACATCCACTCCAATGTCGGGCTTGAACCGTTACCATATAACCAATATCATAAGTAATAGCCGGAATCGAACTGGTAGTTATATACTCTATATTATAATTAGTATTTCTATTCAGACCGGTACATATGTCATCAATATCATAATATTTATCCGCACTTAAATCGGTATTTATATCATTAATATCATGATTATTATATGGACTCAAACCAATATTTATATCATTAATATCATAATAATTTTCCAGACTCAAACTGGTATTTATATATATAATAATCATTATCCTGATTCAATTCGATATTTATATCATCAATATCATCAATATAGAAATCAAATCACCTCCAACGTGTTTTATCGTATTTAGCATCAACACCCCATATCAAACCATCATGACCATTAGGCCTCTATCTTCATCAAGACTCATGTTATGAATTTTAAGGTATATCATCAATATTGAAATCAAATCACCTCCAACGTGTTTTATCGTATTTAGCATCAACACCCCATATCAAACCATCATGACCATTAGGCCTCTATCTTCATCAAGACTCATGTTATGAATTTTAAGGTATATCACAAGAATATAAAGATCAAACAAACTATCTCAAGTCATTGCCTAAGGCTGGCCATAAGTGCCCACTATTAATTCACAAAATTAATTTTTAGGCATTTCTACCCCTGACTAGACTAAGGTGTCTAAATCCAAATTTAGATGTTAAAGAATTCTCAATTATCCCTAAGATAGAAGTTCTACTAAGGAGCTATGCAACTAAACAAAATACACCTATATTAAGGGTTTTGGTTAACCTACAAGTTCCAACCAACCCGAATAACCCAAATTTAATCACCAACACCAAAAACCCAGTCTAAATATAACACAATATCATAAAAATACTATCACATAGCTCAATCTAAGAAAAGGGAAAACCTAGCCTACCTAGGCACCAAAGAAAGCACAAAATTTCGCTAAACTATTGACATTCCCTTTCAAGAGGCTTGTGCAAGATGCCACGTAATTAAAATTATATTCCACTAATCAATATGAGAATGATGATACCCATATTGCACCATTGTGCTTTGGGTCTTGAAATACTCAAAAAATCTATATGGGTCCCACCTACGAAAATCATGTTCTGAAGCTAGCCCAACATTCCCCAGTTCAAGGGTATTTACCCTCAAAATGGATGCAATGCTATCTACATTGGTGCTAAAATCAAGTCCTAAGTCTTAGGGATTTTGAATAAGAAATTAGAAAATGCACTATGAATAAGAAGGAATCTTACCTATAATTTGAAGAAAAATCGCGTAAAAGTCGAAACCTAAGCTCCCCAAATCAACCAAAAGCTCGAATCCCAAGATTTATCAATACTTAGGGTTTAGCTCTCTTTGAAATTGATTAATATTGGAAAAATGGTATAAAAGGGGAATATTTAAATCCTTTCCAAGTGTTCGGGTATCGCAATTGCAACCCGACCCTCGTGATCGCAACATTTGCTGATTTGCCAAAGGACTCACTATCACGACATAGCACCACAATTGCAGCACTTGGTGCCAGCAAAAGGTATCACGATCGCAACCCCTGGCTTCATGTCAGCAAGTGCACCAGATATAGCTGAGACTTTGAATTTTCCAAGTCTCTACCAAACCCTCAAGATTCATCTGTAATCTTTCATAAGCATATGGACTACTCTACCATACTAATTTTTACATTCCAGACTTAATGGTACAGTTGAAAATTCCATCAGAGGTCATTTGAACTAAAAATGGGTCCCAGACCTATTGTCCTTATTCTTAACTCACCAATCAATAGGTCGAAATGAGACCGAGTGTCTCAGGAACCAAACGAAGAATCCACCTAGCCTAAAATCGATATTCCAAAGCTATTGAAATAGTCAAAATTGGAATATGAGGTTTTTTCATTGATTTTTTTTCTTGATGGCCAATTTGAATGAGTGAATACGTCAAAATAGGGAACTGTCTCTAAAACCAAACAAATTGCCCGGTAATCGGACTGTCTGTCCCAACAAGTCATAAATAACTTAGAAAGCTATGGAAAAGCTCTAACACATAAATAACTTGGAAAGCTATGGAAAAGCTCTAACAATGAAAATAAGTGAAAATATGCTAAATGACCAGAATTGTCATTACAATATCCACAACTAAAAGGACTTTTGTCCGTGAAAGTAAAAGATTAGAATGTACCAAAATTCTTAAAAATGTGAGGATACTCGGTCAACATATTTCTCTCGATCTACCAAGTGGACTCTTCCATAGGGAAGTGCCTCTGTTGAACCATAACTACTGAAATCTCCCTAGAGCTCAATCCCTTAACATTACTAGCTAAAACGAGCTTAAGGTCAACTGCTCATCCAACTAAACTGTGTCCTATCTAAGCACATGGGATGGAATAGGAATGTTTTATGGATACATAGAAACATGGAAAACATGATGGACAACAACAAAACTAGGGTTAAGGATATCTCATAAGACACCTCATCAACTACGTGAAGAATCTCAAAAGGTCAAATATATATGGGGCTGAGCTTTTCTTTTTTCTCGAACCTCATCACACCCTTCATGGGCAACATACTGATGAGTCCCTACTCACCAACTCTAAATCCCAAGTATGGTCTGCATATGACTTCTACCTACTCTGAGCTGCTCTCAAACTATCCTGAATCACCTAGGCTCTATCAAACGACACTTGATGAAAATTAGTACTCGATGTCTAATCTCAGAAGTCTCAAACCATCGAATTGGGGAACGACACTAACTACCATATAAAACCTTAAAAGGCGCCATCTCAATACTCGAATGTTAACTATTATTATATGCATACTCTGTCAAGACGAAATGTTCCTCCCACAACCTCAAATATCCATAACACAGGCTTAGTGTATAAACTCGAGAACTAAAATAGTCTACTTTGACCGACCTCTATCTGCAGATGGAAGGTTGTACTAAGGTCTACCTGAGTACCCCAAACTCCTTCTAAATATCTCTCTAAAATATAGAACTAAACACTGAACCCCATGTCAAATGATAGATACATGCATACCATGAAAATCGATTATCTCACGCACATAGATAGGGGATAACTTCTCATTACTTTAGCATAATGAATAGGAGTAAAATTTGCTGACTTGGTCACTCGATCTACAATGACCCAAATACCATCAGGACCATAAGATGTGAAGGGCAAACCAAAAGTAAAATCAATGGTAATCCACTCCTATTTCAATTCGAGAATGCGCAATCTTTGAATCAAACTACCCGATCACTGATGCTCGACCTTCACCTACTGACAACACAGATAATGACCAACAAAGTCCATCATTCTTCATTCCACTCAACCAATAATGTTGTCTCAGATCTCTATATATCTTTGTTTTCCTAGATGATTAAAATATTTTATTCTATGAGCCTCACGCAAAATCAATTGAATTATTTCATTAATCCTAGCATCAGAAATACGGCTACCAGATCTTAATATACCCTTAAAATCTATGGTAGCCATCTTGGACTCACCACTTAACACCTGATCATGGAAAATGTAAAGTCTATTATCCTCAAACTAACGATCCCGAATCTGCTCAAACAATGATGACCTAGCCTCAACAATAGCCAGAATCCTCCGACCATCAAAAATATCAAGTTGAATCATCAAGTTCTCTAAGGACTGAATATCACATGCCCCAACGACCTTTAAAAAACCTAAATAAAAGCCTACCTACCTATACTCATTTCCTTCTAACTCAAGGCATCTGCTACTACATTAGCTATACCTGGATGATGCAGGACGAAAATATCATAATCCCTAAGCAATCCATCCATCTATGTTACCAAGCATTAAGCTTCCTCTAGGTCATAAATGTTGAAAACTACAAGGAGTGATGAATTTCTCACAACACAAACCATAGAGATAGTGCCTCCAAAGAACAAAATCCACCCTCACCAACTTGAAATCATTAGTGGGGTGGTTGCACTTGTGAATCTTAAGTTGCCATGAAGAATAATCAATAACATGACCTTGATGCACAAATACATAACCCAAACCAAAAAATAAAAGCATCACAGTACATGGTGAACTCCATACCCTTAACTAGAAGAGACAAAATAAAAGCCGGATAAATAAACTCCTTCAGCTTACCAACTCAAATTCCTCAGAAAATCGTAAAAGAATCTCCTTCCAAGTTTATCTGGTCATATGTGCTAAAATAGTAGCAAAACGCTCGACAAAATACTTATAATAACCATCCAAATTAATAAAGATACAGACCTCAATTGGAGATATAGGACTAGCCCAATCATGAATAGCCTCAATATTCACTGGGTCTACCATAATCCCATTTTTTGACACCAAAATCCCAAGGAATATCTGCGACACATTCAAAACTCACACTTGGATAACTTGGTGAAAAGCATATGATCTCTCAATGTCTGGAGCACTACCCTCAAATGCTGCACATACTCATGTACACTCCTTAAATAAACAACTATGTATTTGATGAACACTATCATGAGTGAATCCAAATAAGACTTGAACACTCAATTCATCAAATCCATAAATGCGGATGGGGTATTAGCCAACCCAAAAGACATAAATAGTAACTCATAAAGTCCATAACGGGTCTTAAAGGTTGTCTTTGGGTTTTCCTCAGCCTGAATCCTCAACTGATGGTAGTCAAACCTTAAATCAATCTTAGAGAACATCGCTACACACTAAAGCAAGTAAAATAAGTCATCAATGCAAGGCATGGGATAACAGTTCTTCACCATCACCTTATTAAGATACCTATACTCAATACATATCCATATGAAGCCATCTTTCTTCTTCACAAAAAAAGGAAACACACTTGTTCTAATGAAACCCTTACTAAGAAGGTCCTAAAGTTGAGAATTTAGCTTCTTAAGCTCGACAGAAGCCATATTGTATGGTGCCATAAAATTAGGTTAAGTGTCAAGCTTAAGATAAATAAAAAATAAATCTCATAGGTAGAAGGTATACCAGGTAGATCGATAAGGAAAACATCAAAAAACTCATAAACTATAGAAATAGAGTCATGTAATAGACTCTCTACACGAACATCATGAAAATAATCAAGATAAGACTTGCAATACCTCAAGAAAAGTCTCCTAGATCATATATAAGAAATAATACCCATTGGCCCACTACTAACAACTCCCTGCCTCATGATCAGGGGTATTTTAGGCATGGTCATGAGTGGAGAATTTACCACTCATTTGCACTCAACATTCCTACACACTACTATGATTTTAATGTCTAAATGAGAAGTATCTATGGTTATATGCACTAATTCCCATATTTTACAGGTATACAAATGCTAAGATGAAAAAAGGCAAAATGATTCAAAAAAGGATCACTATGGGAAGAGAAGTGCAAAAGTTAGAAAACTTGTACAGATTGGGTCTCAGGTATCGCCAAACTACTTAGTACCAGAGGTTTGAACTTAGCAAGCAACTATTATTTCAGACTTACTCAATTGCCACTCACATTATTCCTCATGGATTCAACTCTAACTTAAAAGGTGGGTAAATATATTGACAAACACCGCCTTGCACTTAAATTTATGTGTAAGTTGAGTGTTATCACATGGACATGGTAATTGTCTTGTAAAAATAATCCATGACCACGTGATTATGGGATAATCAGTTTGTGCCCAGAAACACATCAAAATTAATCGTGTCTAATATAATAAGAATAGCATGAGTATCAACATCTCTAATAGTCACAACCCAGGATCTGAATACTCAATCCATTATTAACAAATCACCACGGGCAGATAGAAGCAAAGTTATGAATAATAAATCTCAAGATAACTCTAACCATGGAGCAAAAATAAGAAAACACGTAAGAATAGGTTTATCCTAGATCAAATAACGCAAAGGCCAGTAGCGGCACACCAAAATTACCCATGACAACAACATTCTAAGACTTAGCCTCAGGTCTAGCAAGTACTGCATACAACTAACCACTCCTACCATATGGCTTGGCTCCTAGCCGATCTTCTATCCTACTCACTTGAGAAAAACCTTGAGCACCTTGAGGGCTACCCCTACGACCATGCATACTACCTCTAGATAAGAGATGAATTGCTCTAATAGAGTGAAAACTCTGAGCTGAAGCAATAATCACCTCACAAGTGGGGTAATCGCACGAGTAATGACCAAAGCCTCTACAACAATAGCATATCATATGAGTGGAATAGGAACTAGAAGATTCAGTTAACCCGAAATGCCCACCATGACTAGAATTTCCTAAAGACAAACCCCTTAAAGACTTACCACTACCTTGACCTGGGCAGTCACTAACAGTAGATTGACCTTCATCAGTAATCTAAAGCGCTGCTTGATTTAGTTAACTAGGCTAACTCTGAGGCTGACATGACTAAAGAGAAGGGTACCTACCCAAAAAACCACTTCGTCTAAAATGGAAACAACTAAAACTCCCACTGAAACTACCATGATATCGAGGTCTCTTATTGATGCCCCATTATGCCTTCCAATACATCTACTTTATCTCATGAGAGCGATCAAAAACCTCAACAAAAACCTATCTACAAGAACAAAACTTTGTGTAGAAATGTGAAGAGAAAGTCTCAATCCTTCAATAAAGGAATGCACCCTCTTAGATTCAGTATCCAGAATAGATATAGCATGTCTAGACAACTCGTAAAAATGAGCCTCATGCTCCATAACCGTCATGGATCCATGCTTTAATCTAAAGAACTGATCCCTTAATTTATCCATAACATTGCAAAGCATGTACTTCTCTAAGAAGATCTCAGAGAAGCCCATGTCAAAGAAGAAGATCCAGCTGGCCTAAAATTAAGGTGACCTCTCAAAAACTATTTTGAGCAGCTAAGTCTAACTAAAAAGTAGTATAATCCACACCATGACTCTCAACAAGGCCCAAATTATTAAGCCTATCCTTATAAGTAATACAAAACTTGTATGTGTCCTTACCTAATATACTGAAAACCTAGATAGATCCAATCTCAAGAATCTAGTAGGCTGGAAAACCACTAGCTAAGCAACTACCAACTAAAAAACTAAAAGCATAAATGGGTCCTTAACTCTGGAGACTAAAGCTACAGAATACGACCCCGCCTCAGTACCACTCTTATCAATAGACTATGCACCATCAAATGGCACACCACCAACGAACCCCAAAAGCTAAAAAAAATATCTCTAATCACTAAAGAATAAATACACTTTGATGGAGACTAGGCTGGACCCTGGCGCGTTATTGACTGGGTGGAAGAATCTCTACCTCAGAACTGAGAATAAGGTCTAGTGATGGCCCCATATCATATACCCTATATGGGGACATATCTTGACGTTGTCCTTTACCTCTAGGTCATCCACAAACAATAACAAGATCCCTAGTCTTAGTTTTAAAACCTCAGCTCATTTAATTATATTATACATCCTAGTTATCTGTGAAAGAGTGAAGTCAGTGAAATATTCTATAACCAGCTAAGACCCTTAGCACGAAATAAGTGAAAGAAGTGGAGAACTCCTAAGAATGTCCCTATCCTCCCAAAGATGGGAAACAAACATCATCATTCTTATATGAATGACTCTACCAGACACTTTCTCTTATACTAACAATACCAGTAAAATCTGGCTTTGAGATAAATTTCTCATGGCTCGATTTATAAGTTTTAATTGAACATACCGTACCTTGCTAGTAGCTAAGTCACACAAAAATTTAGCAAATTTCAATGGGATGTCTTGTTGGAAAGTGCTCAATAAGAGGCAAAAATAGAAAATTGCACCTTATAAATAATCAAAACAATAGAGATAGTAAGAAAGGTAACCATAATACAGATAACCACCCTACAACCTGGTAGAGCCAGTATAAGAGCTACTGCTAATACAACTCAAGTTCTACAGTAGTCAACATAATTTGTTCTGAAGCAAAAGATTAGATATAAATAGGCTTGAAGGAAATAGGAAACACTGACTCTAAGAGCTCACTCTGTCTCCAAAATCCAACATAACACTATCAATAAATCAATGGAGGCAACTAGAACTCGAATCTGCACCAAAAAGGTATAGAAGTATACTATGAGTACCAAAACCATGAGTGCTTAGTAGGCATCATTGGCCGACTTAGCTAAATCATGATATAAATATGATAAAATGTAAGATAACCTTACTAAGACAAGGTACAGGCAAACATGAATTAACTCCAACATCATACTACATGAGTAGTAAATAAACCAAAATAATTACATAACATAGAGGAATCAAAAATATACAATTATAATTATCAAATTGACCCCATAAGCCAATAAGTATGGAAAAGTAAATAGCCCAAGGCAGTCCCTCAAAATCCTGGAGGGTACAATCAAGTAAAATATAAACCAAACCGCCTTCATTTACCATCTCATTATACAATTAGAATCAACCCATATCATGCCATACATAGTCAATTTCCTATTTCCAAACTAGAACTAATATCCATGTCTCAATATCACACTCTAATGTTGTACTTTAATCGGTACCATATAATCAATACCATAAGTAATAGACGAACTCAAACAGGTAATTATATACTCAATATTATAATCAATATCCAAACTTGAACTGGCATATATCATCAATATCATAATCATTATGACGACTCAAACAAGTATTTATATCATCAATATCATAATCATTATCCAAACTTGAACTGGTATTCATATCTTCAATATAATAATCATTATCTAAACTTTAATCGATATGTATATATATGTAATAATCATTATCAGGGCTCAAACCAGTATTTGTATAATCAATATAATTAATTAAGAAATAAAATCACCATCATTGAGTTTTTCCATATTTAGCATCAACTCCTAATATAAAATCTATATTCCAATTAGGTATATAGCTTTATAAAGCCATATAAAGGTTAAACAAACTATCTCAAGACTTGACCTACGAAAGGCTGAAAAGGCCCACTTTTAATCTCGAAATCCATTTTAAGGCAATTCTACCCTGAACTAGACTATGGTATCTAAATCCACATTTAGATGTTAAACAAGTATCAATTATCTCTAAGATAGAAGTTCTTCTAAGGAGGTATGCAACTAAACCAAATACACCTAAGTTAAGGGATCCAATTAACTTAAAACTTTCAATTGACTCGAGTATTGTAAATTTCATCACCAATACCTAAAACCCATCCCAAAACAAACAAAATATCATAAAAATACTATGACATATATCAATCTAAGTAGAGGGGAAAATCTATCCTACCTAGGCGCCAAAGAGAGCTCGAATACCATAGACCTTTCCTTTCGAGAAGCTTTTGCAGAATCCCATGATATCAAAATCATATTCTTCTCATCAATATGAGAAAATTATACCATAATGAACCATTGTTCTTTGCATCTAGAAATTTTACAAA
This sequence comes from Capsicum annuum, assembly GCF_002878395.1. NCBI lineage: Eukaryota > Viridiplantae > Streptophyta > Magnoliopsida > Solanales > Solanaceae > Capsicum > Capsicum annuum. Next base: position 129,852,373 of record NC_061120.1, read on the forward strand.
ATCCCATGTGGGTCCCACGTACGGAGATTTTATTTTCAAATCTAACCCAACTTTTCCCTATGGTCAAGAAGCATTTACCCTTAAAATAGGTGAAATCCAAGCAACAACGGTGCTAAAATCAAGTTACCAAGTTTTGGAGAATTTGAATAAGGAATGAGAAATTCACCATGAATGAGAGCGAATCTTACCTTCAATTCTAAGGAAATTGCATAATAATCAATACCCAAGTCCCCAAATCACTCACAAGCTCTAATACCAAGATATATGAATACTTAGGGTTTAGATATCTAGGAAATGGATGAATAATGGGAAGAAATGAGATAAAAGGTGAATATTTATGACCTTCCATAGTTGTTTGGGTATTGCGATTCCGACTGACCCTCATAATCGCAGCACCTACCATTCTTCCAATGGAGTTACTATTGCAAAATGGCATGCAATCGTGGCAATTAGTTTCTTTTAAAGGTAAACAATCTCAATTCATGGCATCACTATCAGCAAGTGCACCAGCTACAGTTGAGACTTGGAATTTTTGAAGTCACCATAAAACCCTTTGGACTTATTTGAAATTTTGTACATGCAAATAGAAAATTCTACTAGACTAAATTACATATTCTATACTGAATGGCACTGTTAAAATTTTCATCTTATGTTTCTTCTACTATAAGTGGGTCCTATACCCCTTTTCATTTTCTTAAATTTTTAACCAATAGGTTAAAATGATCTCGAGTGTCTCAATACCCAAACTAATAGTCCACCTAGCCTAAACCCAACATTCTGAAGTTGTTGGAATAGCCAGAATTGGCATACAAGTTCATTTCACTTATGTTTATGCCTGGTAGCCAATTTGAACAAACAAAGATTTCCTAATAGGGATTGGCTTTAAAAAAATTACCTAGTAACCAGACTGTAAGTTTCAGTAAGTAATAAATGACTTGGGGCAAGTATGAAAAATTTTTAACAATGAAAATATGTGAAAATATAGAGAATGACTTAAAGGGTCTTTACAATTATTTTTACTTAAAGTTGCAGAGGATGATCTACGGGATCTATGCAGATATTATCAATAAGCATGGAAATAAATCCTATGAAAACTATGAATGAGTTGGTTTCTCATCATCTAACTTTTGAAGGGAAGATATTAGAGAAAGATGTTCATAACCATTAGTTAGAAAGTTTGGAAGAGGAAGACAACCAATATATTAAATACCAGGTCTTTAAAACAGCTAGGTTGTAACCTAAAAAAATCAAAAGAAAAGGTAAAGGATAGACCAAAGTTGAATGAAAGGCTATCAGGGTGAACCCAAATAGAAATGCCAAATCTAGTACCTAATGAAATTAAAACCATTATCTTTGAATATGAGATATGTATGAACATAAAATTCATTTTACAGAACTCATATGTTACACAAACATCAAAAATTTTCCATTATTGCTTTGCTGGAACCTTTTTCATGGTATTAATCAAATTTAAAAGTATAAAAGAAAGTTGTGGATGCAATATAAAAATTACAGTCATAATGGGAAGATCTGGATATTTATTCTGAACCATATTAAGGTGACTATGATTTCAGATATAGAGCAACTATTATTATTGCACTTGGATTTCTTAGAAAAATGGCATCCACTGGTGACTACTATGGTATATGACAAGTACGATGCTCACGAAAAAAAATATATGGGAGGATATCTATTCTATATATATGAATAATAGACAACCTTTATTATTTTGGGTGATTTTAATGCCATCGTGAGTGTTGACAAGATGATAGAGGGTCTTCCTGTTTATCCACAAAAATATAAATACATTGCTTTTTGTATAAATTCTTATGATCTCATGGATTTTAACTTCAAGGATAGTCCTTTTACTTAGAGTAATGGAAGAATTGATAATGAATGTATATTTAAGAGATTGGATAGGTTACATGAAAATCATTAATTTCCGGGTTTCTTGGTTTAGTAGATATGGAACACTTAACCGGAACAAGATCAAATCATGCTCCTTTATAATTAACTTATGAAATTTAATCCACCAATTCTTGAAGTTTATTTTAACTTTCCAAATTTCAATACTGAAAAGGATGATTTCAGTAAGTTGTGTTAGATAATTGCAGTTCTATTGAAGAAAATGATATATTTATTACCCTAAATAAAAAGAATAGAAGTTCCAAAATTGCATTATCTAGATTGATCAAAGAATATTTTGGTTATATCTTCAAGAAATTGCTGATTCGAAAGAAAAATGTTAGATTAAAGGAAGAAATTTTTAAGGAAAATCCTAATGCAGAAAATAGAATGGTTTTCCAAAGACACCAAGTAGAGCTAAAAAGGTAAATTAACTTTGAAGATGGATTTAGAAACAAAAAATGCAATTTAACTTGATCAACGAAAGAAGAAAAAGGTTATACATTTAAATATATAAAAGGGCTGATTAATAGGGACTGAAGAGGCTGAGCAGGTTCTACATAAAGGTTATGAACTTTTTTCATGATTAGTTTATAGGGAGGTGCACAGAGACAAAGTACACTATGATAGAAAATATCCACCTATGATTTTTTATGAGATTAATGCTTTAATTAATGCTCATCCTACTGTAGAAGAAGATAAAGTAGTGGTTTTTGAATTAACTCATAAAAGTGCTTGTGGTCCCCAAGGTTTCACATGTCATTTCATTAATAATTGAGAATTTTTATTTGTCTAGATGTGTCGAGGATGGTAAAAGCTTTATTTTAAGATTTTACACATTCCAAATTCATTACTCATACTAATTTTGTTCTGTTACAAACAAAAAAATATAGTGCTATGTTTTATTGCTATGAGACCAATTAGTTTGAGAAATTTCTTAAATAAAGTAATTTCTAGGGTTCTACATGACATAACTACAGGGGTATTACCTATGCTTATTTTAATAAATCAATATGTCTTTGTAAAATTAAAAAGTACTACTAAAATGTACTCCTTGCATAGGAAATTATTTTAGATATTAGACTCAAAGGAAAACCTTCTAATGTGGTGATGAAACTTGATATGGCCAAGACATATGATAAAGTGGAATGGATGTTACTGCTGATGGTTTTGGATAATTTAGGTTTTTATTCTAATATGGTTGATAATATATGGAGCCTAGTGGATAATAATTTGTGCACTTTTCTTATAAATGGAAAGAAACATGGTTTTTTCCATTCTACTAGAGGAGCAAAGTAGGGTGATCCCGTTTCCTCTACCTTGTATATTTAGCTGCAAGTGCTTTATTCAGAGCTTTGAATTCTTTGTTTTATGAACTTAGTAGCAGATGTTATGGGATGCCTAAGTGGAGTGAAAATATTAATCATCTACCTTATGCAGATGACACTATAATTTTTTCTTCTACTGAGAAATATTCTTTGCAGATGATTATGAGGATTCTCAAGCACCATTAACGCTAATATGGCCCATTAATCAATAAAGAGAAGAGCTTCTTCTTTTTTCTACCATAAAATTCTCATTCTGACATCATGATAGTTGTGGAAATTACTTGGTTTTCTAAAGGTATTTCCTTTTAATTTATCTGGGGTGTCCTATTGTTCATGCTAAGAAATTTCATTTTTCTAAATAATTGAAAAAAGTGAATAATAAACTTCAAGCATGGAAAGGGTAGATGCTTTCTTTTGGTGATAAGGTTGTATTGATTCAAAATGTGCTTAGTAGTATTCTTATTTATCTATTTTTAGCCATCACACCTCCTAAATGTGTTATTTATGATTTACATAAGCTATTTGCACGATTCTTATGTAATTTCAACGATGGTTGTAGAAACAGGCATTGGTTGGCTTGGAATGACATTTGTATACCTTAAAAAGAAGGAGGTATGAGAATTAGATACCTCATTGATGTTTCTAGAGCACCTTTTTCCATGTTATAGTGGATATTCCAAACTCAAAATATATTATAGACCAAGTTCATATGGAATAAGTACTGCAAAAAAGTGAGATCTTAGTTTCTTGTCTGGAAAGATAGATCATTAATTAGGATGTATATGCTTGAGGCTAGAGATGTATTTGATCAAGAAATATGGGGAACCCAAAGTGGGTAACTATATTGTATGGTTTGATAACTGGACATAACTGGGTGCCCTCCATTTGTATTTACCTATTGATAAGTCCAAAGGCTATCAAATTGAAGATGTGAATCAATTTTGGATAACTAATGGATTGAAGGTATACATGTAAAATAGAATTTTTGTGTAGAGGTATGTGAGTATATTATTGATAATATTTAGTGTAGTAGAGATAAGGATGAGGGACAAGGCTTGGTGGATGTTAAAAACCTCAAGTAAGTGTACAATAAGGTCATCTTGGGAAAACATAAGGAACAAGGAGTGCATTATAATTTATGGATGAAAGGGATGCCTTTTAAGGTATCATTATTCCTATGGAGATTGTGGAATAATAGAATTCCTATAGGAGAGATTCTTATTAGAAATATAATTTGTGATAATGTGGCGTGTTGTTTTTTAAGTGATGTCCATGAAACAATCTAGAATATGTTCATGCAGTTCAAATTTTCTCTAAAGATTTATGGGAATATTTTGTTTCGATAGTAGGTGTTATATACCCTTTTTTGCAGCCTAGAGATAATGTTCTCAAATTGTGGAATGCCTCCAGTGTCCTTAAACTCATGTCTATCTACAAAGTTGTTCCTATATTTATACTTTTATATATTTGGAAAATAAGAAACTGTACCAAACATGGTAGTAAATGATGATATTTTAGTATGATGATGAAGATTACAAGGAATTTAGTATGCTTAGCTAAAATGTTGTTTCATTGGCTTAAAAATATACCAGATTCAAGGTTAGTTATTGTGAGGTTTTTATCTGCTTACAAGCCCGGACTAAGAAACATAGAGGTGAAGAGGAGGTTCCCTAAAAGAGCTCATTATAAATGCAACTTAGATGGAGATATAAAGGGCAATCCTGGCCCTAGCTCAGCTACTTTTTGTATTAAGGATCATCAAGGTGATTTAATATTTGTTGAAACTAGAAGAATTGTAGACCAAAAAAATTTGATTGTTGAAGTTATATCATTAAGGCTAGTCCAAGAACACTATATCATTCACCATCTATTTCTTTGTGTTTGGAAAAAAATTCTCTGTCAATACAAATATTCTTCACATGAAAGATATAGGACTTAATGAAGAAGCCAGAGATGGTGGTTAAACACACCTTAGAGAAGGGAATCAACTGGAAGACTTTTTAGCTAACTATATTTTCTTTTTAGTAGGCACAATTTCATTTATTCAAATTTAGAATAAATATCAGGTAGAGATAAGGTCATATTAAATATGGATAAAGCTTAAGCTCCTAATATAAAACTGAAAAAGTTGTAAAATGAAGATTTTGTTATTTCTTAATCGACTAAAAAAAGGGTCAGAGACATCATATTCAGATACAATACACGATCAAGGTTGGAACAAATCAGCTCAAGGAATACATAATACCAATAAAAATGAAGCATTGCATACAGAGAAAGGGCAGCCACAGATCATATAAAAACATAACCAGAGGCATAAATCAACAAATATAAACATGTAGAGATTATTAGAGATTAAGAAGAGATCTATGCACTTTCTTTAGGGTCGACATAGATTAGGACATCTTGATGGAAGTAAATGCCAAAGGATTATTGAATTTTACCCACCTAGACAATGGTATTAGGTTAATGTTAAGCTAAACCTATCAAGGAAAGAAAATTGACGTAAAATAGACACTAGTGTACAAAAGGTTAATCAATTTAAAGGAAAAACACTCTTCTTGTTTTCAAAAGAACAAATTGGAAGTTAGTTAAGTTGAGGTATTATTCACTTAGGTTAATTTAATGATGATGGTGAGAGTTTTCAACAACTCATATCAAAATGACCAAAAAATCAACCTTTCTTTCTAATTTTGAGCTTCAATGATAGGATGACACCTTTATTCTTCAGCTAAATTAGGAGAGGAGTTTTATCGATGATAGTGGAAGAAGATGAAAAACTTATCGATCCATTTTCTCAATTTCTAATTTGCTTTTTCTTTCAGATATTTACTTTTTTGGGTAGAAGATTCTAGGCTTTCCCTTTTTTGTTTGATGTTCTTGGATCGGGTATTTAATTTTGGGTATTAAGCAAGCCCAATGTTTGTAAATATAGTTTTTTCTAATAAATATTCAATTGGAAATTTAAACTTTCATAAGAGTCATGAGTGGATAGTTGTGCTTGTGAACCTTAAACTATCTCAAAGAATATGTTATAACTTATCAATGCTATATAAGAACAAACCCAAGAAAACACTTGAAGCATCACAATATATTGTAATCAATAAGAAGTGTTAGAATAGGAGCTAAAGTGAGTAAGGCCTTGAGCTTCAGAAAGCTCTTTTCACATTTTTCAAGCAACTAAAATGGGACCTCCTTCCTAGTCAATCTTGTCATAGGTGCTACAATAGAGGAAAATCCCTTAAGGTTTATCTGTAATACCCTATCAAGCATATAAAGCTGCAACATCTGTCAGAAATGTGGGACTAGCTCAATCATGGACTACCTCAATCTTCATTGGTTCAAGCATAATTCTATCCTTGGACACCGCGTGCCCTAAGAATGCTATAGACATGAGTCAAAACTTGCACTTTAAGAATTTGGCATAAGTCATTGATCATTCAACAAGTGAATTGCAATCCTTCATATTGCTCGTGCACCTCCTTACTTCTCGAGTAAACAAGTATGACATCAATAAACATAATCATTATGGAGTCTAAATAAGACCTGAAGGCTCAGTTCATCAAGTATATGAATGATGATGGGGCATTGGTCCACCCAAAAGACATCACCAAGAACTCGTAATGGTCATAACAAGTCTTGAAAGTTCTCTTAGGGATGTTGGTGGCTTGAATCCTTAGTTAATGGTAGAAAAATTACAAATCATTCCTAAAAAATATAGCTTCACCCCACAGTTGTCAAATAGATCATTGATATATGGTATATGATACTTATTGTTCACTGTCATCTTATTTAATACATATAGTTGATACACATATGCATAGAACCAACATTAGTCTTCACGAACAATATTAGAGTAAATCAAGGTGATAAAATCTCCCTAATAAATCTGTTATATAGAAGATCCAGATGTAGAATATTTAGCTCCTTTAGCTCAGTAGGAGCCACCCGATAAGATGCAATAGAAATTTGTTCAACTCAAGATCAATAGCAAAGTCTATATTAAACAAAGGAGAAAGGCAGGTAGGTCAGTAGGACAAATATCATGAACTCACGAACTACAAGAATAAATTCATAAAAAGGAATCTCAATACAAACATCATGGGCATATGTAAGATAAATCATACAACACCTCGATACTAATCTCCTAGCCAAAATATAAGAAATAATCCCAATCGGTATGCGACTATAAGTACCCTTCGACCGTACTAGGGGTATGCCTAGCATGACTAAGGTATTGTCTTGCTAAAATTATCTAAGACTACATGATACGGTGATAAATTGACCTTGCCTAGAATAATATCAAAATTAACTATGTGTTGGATAATAATATTAACCTGCATGTCATACTCCCAAATAGTAAAAATACATGATCTACATATTTGATCTACTACTAAAGAATCATATATGGGAGTAGCCAAATGCATAGCCACATATAATAGATGATATGAAAATCCCAACCGAGATGCATGATTAATAGACACATAAGAATACATCGAACATGGCTCAAATAAACCAAAAGATGGCTTATGGCACACTTAAATTTGACCTATAATAACAACTTCTAAAACCTCAGCCTCTGGCCTACCAGGAACAATGTATAAATGACCTCTTCATTATTCAAATTGGATTTTTTTCCAGACCACCTTCCCTACCTTAGTGAGAAACACTATGAAAAACCTATGGACTACCCCGATGACCCTAAGAACAACCGCTTGTTGAGGGTGGCACTGATTTTATTAGTGGAACACTCTATGTTGAAGGCATAATCCTCCTACACCTTGGACACTCTTATGAAAAATGACCAACAACCCCATAATCATAACACGCCTCAAGCACACTAACCTAATGAGAAGGTCTGACTGACCCAGAATGGACACCTCGGCCTAAAGATCTTGAATGAAATCTCATCTACTTACCAGTACTCTGCCTGATAACTAGGTTGACCCCTATTTGTAATCTATAGCATTGCCTGAATGAGCCTACTAGACTGACCCTACTGCTACTACAACTGTTGTTGAGGATATCAATCCTGAAAACCCATGCCTCTTAATAAAGCGCGACTATAACTCTCACTAAAGCTACCCTGATAATGTGGCCTCTTATCATTTACCCCAAAAGCCTCGCGATAAAACTTCGTACCTTACTTATATTATAGGTTTCAAAGTATTGATGTATGACATTGTGTAATGATAAATTAAGATGCAATATATCAGAATTTTAAGGCAAGAGTGATAAGGTTTTCTCTCCTTAACATGGATGTATTTCTGTTACAAATTTCACTTGTTACTTCAAAGCATTTAGATTCTATCAAGTATATGTCATAATTTTCAGTGGAAAATCAATTGGGGTCCTTACCACAATTCATGCTTATTTTGACTGGAAATATAGTACCCATTTATCATAAATTGACTCAACATGGATCACGATATAGAATTTATTTTAATATCAATTGTACTTTTAAAAATAATTTTCTTATATATATATATATATATATATATATATATAAATTTATAATTACTAATATGACGTACATTTAAAGTACGTACCGTAAATAAGTTATCCATACAAGAAAAAAATAAATTTAAAATTAAAATGGATAAGTAGGATACATTCTTAGTAAATACACTCAAAACTTCATCACGGAAACTATGGTTCATGAAGAACTCACTAACACAATGAATAAGAGATGAATATTTTCAAAATTATTGTATCCTCTAATATTTGGTTGTATCTCGTAGTAAATTAGTTAAGTTGGATGATTTTGATTGTTTCTAAAAATTGGGGGAATAAAGTTATATTTAAAATTTTCCATCAAAAATTCTAAAGTAACTTTAAAAAATGCATGACCAAACACAAAACCAAGTCCAACTTCAGCTCCAACTCCAAACTTCAACTCCAAATTTTTTTAGTTTTCAAGGCCAAATGCCTATATATTCTGAAGTAAGAATTCTAAAAATTTTAAACTCTATTGTTCTTCATCAAACATATATTAGCTACTTTCCCTAATTTGGCTTTCCACATCTAACTACTCTGAAAGTTCTCTCCATAGAACTGCTCTTTGTCGAAGTCAAGCGTGGTAGAGTCATTATCGTTCTTCTAGATCTCTATTACTATCTCGAATGAGATTGAAATTCAAATAAAAACATTAATCGAACATAGACAGGAATTTTGGAGGATTTTTTGTATTCTTATAAACAAAAAATAGAGTTTCCTAATAAAATTACGTAAACTGAATTCAGCTATAAATTAAAGAAATTGCCATTGCCAATAGACCTGATTCATTGCCTTCTCTCTCCATTAAAAATATTCTTATAGTTGTCTATTCCACATAGCCTAATTGTGATATTCCCTCTTTATTAAATTAGAATCAATCTCAGCCATTCAATATTCATTCTCTCTTAGCCGCTATGACTATTATTTGATACCAAGCCCCAGTAACAACATGTAATTAACTAATAATTTTTAATCATGACATAACCCACTAATTCAAATGATTCTTTTCCTTAAGTAACAAAATGAAAATAAGGAAATTGGGCATGCAAAAAATAATCCTTCATATTGAGCCCCAAAATACCAATATCTTAAGTTTGAATTTAGCGAGTTACTTTTATTTTGACCTTAATCGATCACCACACATATTATTCATTTTGGAATCAATACTATCTCCTTATTGGATAAAATATGTTAAGACTTTCTACAACACCTATTCAAGAGTGTAATCTGAGCGTTATCAAAATTAGCACCATTGTCGGTGAATAATTCATTATGTTAAGTTGGTTTGGAATTTTAACTTACTTGATTTGGTTTGAACTTATAACTATGTGTTTATGATTTTCTATTGTTTATTGTATTAGATTGATTTTTTTTGTCAACATGCCACTATGGCGTCATGGATGAAAATAAGTTTGGTGATTGGAAATCTTATCTTGATGATTCATGTCCTTTTTGTATTTGACCCTACTTTTGGAAAAATTTAAAATATGTTCCCTAAAAAGAGGTTTATGAACTAGCTCAAACCTATTGGGAGAATGATTGTTCTTTATGCTGTGGTCGAGATGGGCATTGGAGTGATTATCCTATTTATTGTGCCCCTTCCCTAGTTATGCTAAGGAAATGCTAGTTTTTCTTATGAGTTTGATAAGTCTTATGATGCGATAAAGGAAGAAAAACATGATGATATAATTCCATTAAAATAATACGTCAAACTATCTAAGACTGGGTAACTACAATGGGAAAGGATAAGCATCTCTTTGTATCAATCCATAGAGGCATTTGGAAAGGAAAGTGAAAAAGAAGAAGTGGGTGAAGATGCCAATCTTTCAAGTACCATGAATATACCCAATCCTCAAAATGAAGTTGTTGAAGAAGAGATTTATAGCCATGTATTCTAGCCTAAAATGTATGATTACTCAAATAAAGTTGTAGAAGAAGAGATTTCAAGAAATGTTTGTTGGTATGGTTTCATAATATGGAAATACAGTGAATATAAAATAAAAGAACAAAATCTATAGTTATGGAAGTGGTGGTGTTGGAAATAATTGGTTGGTGCAGTGTTATTGATACTCAATAGGCGATAGGCATCACTTCATGGAGTAGGTAAAGAAGAAAATAGGAAGCTTTGAAGTAGCTGTTATAGTTCTTGGCGCTATGCTATAGGCTTTTCGAATCAAATAATGCAAGAAATGTTGAAAACTCTTAGAATATTGATATTCTATGTGAGCTCATTTCTCGTTAAAAGGACATAAATGAATAAAATTATGGAACTTCTTGTAAATGTGAAAATTTCACCTGATCAATAATTTGGGAAAGACTTTTCAACCTCTAATAAAATAGTCATCAACCTAAAGTTGATTATTTTTGCTTTGTTTTTTTCCTTTTGACTAAGAAGAGTAGGAATTAATTTTATTCAGTTCCCAAGACATGACCATTTCTACTTATTGCTCAAAACATTGGATAATGTATTAGGGTTCATTATTTACATATTCCAGATATATATATTTGGTGTTTAAGACCAAGGCTATAATATCTATCTATCTATCTATATTTATATATTGATTATTTGATGCTTGAAATCACTTATGTGTGTGTATGTATTTATCTATGTATGTACATACATATACGTATACAATATATATATGCACACACATATATATATAATTTTTGGTTTATACATTCAAACAAAAATGATTATTTTCTATTTATATAATGTTGCCACACTTTTAAAGTGTGGTAATAGGAATGTCTATTGAGTGAATATACATAAGAAAAGGATTCACCTAATAGGTATTGTGGTAGAAGAGGAATAAAATGTTGTACTTTAAAAAGCATGATCAGTAATAAAGCTAAGGTCACATTTTTCAAGTGTATAATAATCAAATAAAATTGTTGCCAAAGGGATGGTTCAAAGTGTTGCCTTTGTAACTAATAAGCCACACTTTTTAAGCGTAGCAGCTATGGCCACACATAAAAAGTGTGGTCTAAAGTCAATGTTTACGCCCTTTTGGCCCACCCTAAAAAAAGTGTGGTCTAAATGTTGAAAGTATTGCCTTTGATCAAAGGCCACACTTTTTGCTACTTTCGGCCACACATTACTAAGGTGGACAAAAGATAAAAATATTGTAGTGCTAGTTTCTTTGCCGAACTGAGTGATAGTTCACCCATGATGGATGAAAAGGCGACATCCTTAAGTGAGATATCTAGTCTTTTAAGTTGATTCCCAATAGAAGAAGTTCAAATATACTTTCAAAATGTCACTAGTAAGGAATGAAACGGTTTTTAGAAAACACCAAAATACAATTATTATTTTGAAAAAGAACAATGATGTTTTTGAGCTTTCTCTTAAGTGAGTCCATTAAATTAAATTTTTATCTCTCTTTAAAATAATTAGTCTTTGACTCGGAGTAAATTATTAAGCTCAAATTGTTTGGGAGATTAACTTTTTGCTCTATTAGTACGATGCCATGCGTGGTGAGATTTTTTAATATTTCTTGTACATACATGTAGTCTAGAACTTTCCCCGAATATATTCAAAGTGAAATTATAGGCAAGCCTAGTTTGGAGGATGACCCAAGGCCATTTTTACCAATCACATAGCCAAATTCCCACTTTAACATTGATCCCTAGTTAACCCATTTGAGCCTTTTGCCCATTTATATTTATCATTGTTATGATAACCTTGATAATCATCGAAACCCTTTCGAAAATCATATTTTGTAACTTAACGTCCGTTGATGCTTCCCATGATTCTAAATAATTACATATAGGTGAACGACTAAGTTTGGGGGTTGTGTATTTTTGAGAATAATGTAAGGATATTCAAACTCCAAGTTTGGCTAAAAAAAAGTGATATGCTAATATAAGACAAGAAAGGTGTATGTAAGGTTTTCAAATCTGTGCTTAAGAGACAAGTGGTAGGCTTGATGATAGAGTCGAATAGCCTAACCCATAGAACTTGAAAAGAAATTAGATAAATAAGGGGACAAGAAGAGCTTAAAGTTAGAAAATCTCTTGAGAAAGTAAGGAAGTGAAGAATGAAAATAATGAATTGGATTTATTACTAAATTTCTAACCTAAAGGTTAAGGGAAGCAAAGAATATGATTTGAAGTTGAATAAGGTTAATAATTTAAAAATTTTAAGGGTAGAAGGAGATGAGCGATTGTGTTGAAGGAGGTATTTAGTCAATTGATCCGTGTTTTCCTTCTGGAACCTTAAACCTTCAACTAGACCCACAAGACCTTGGTGATTCTAAACTAGGTAAGTCTACATTTGTGGAAAAAAATAAAAATGGTAAGACTATGGTTCTCCTCATTGTACTTGAATTTAATTGCAAGAATGAGTGTAAATTATTTAATTATTTGAGCTCTTTTAAGAATTGAAATATCTTGTGTGGTATGGAGATAACTCTTGCATATGAGCGGCATCGATACTTTGTAGTAGAGGGTGATGTCATACTCCCTATTTATGTAAATGAGCAAGGTATTTTCTTAAGAACTAAAATTGTATTCTCCACTTTACTATGACCTATTAGAGCATTTACACAAACATCTTGTTTTACCTCCTATTCTAGCATCCCTTCAATCACTATTTATGTGTTTTCTTCACAAACTTCAGAATTCACTAGTTGAGTGTCCTCTTATACCACTCTAATCATGTAATTCATTTGCTTTCTATTACAGATGTGTCTAGGTCCATACTTTTCTCAACACCTGAAACATAAGTTGTTAGTTTTCCTATACCCATAAAATTTAGGATGTGGATGTAGTTGTTGGAGCAACATGGATTTTCTAAGGTAGAGTCAGGGATACCGATGGAGAGGATTTAATGTTCACCTTATTCCTCTTCTTTGTAGTTTCAATGGAAAAATCTTGTATCCTAGCTTTGTCAATCATAACCTTCAAAGTTGTTGTGTTAATCATCTTTATTGAAAGTTGTATTTCCTCTTTTAATGAACCTATAAAATTTGACATGAAGTGAGTTTTAGCTAATATTGGATTTTTGATAAGTATTTGGGCCTTAATATCATTAAATTTAACTAAAGATTCATTAGTTTTTTCTATTTGATGAAACTTAGTGAACTCCCTAACTACCTCTTCTAACAAAATCTCATCAAGTCTAAAAATCAACTCCTCCTTGAAATTGATCCAGCTCATCACTCCCTTGCTCAATACTAGGGAATTATACCACATTTAAGTTATTCCATTCAAATAAAGAGCAGAGGAATGATGTCGCCAAAGATTACACCTCTAAGAAGTATAACACTGTCATAGTCCAATATATAACCCAAATCTTTATCTAGCCAGAAAAATGTTGAAAAGTAAATGGGGGATTTTTTTCGAACAGTAACCTTAGTAACAAATCTTGACCCCTTTAGGTTGAGAAAACTATGAGAAGAATACTAGGACTGTGTTTATCCTAACTTTCCAACTCCGCAGACTTATGGTGCTTAAATTATCTCAATGTTTTGCATGCAAAATCTTGAAAGGTATGTATCACCAACTATCTTGTCAACGTCTTTGGTAAATTTTGATTTTCACCTATTGAGTCTTAATGTGTCGACTTATTAACCCTTGTTTTGGATCCTAAATTAACTATTACCTTTAAGTCGTAAGTTAATTAGTTAAAGGTTGATATCTTCAAATTACTTTTCTGATCTTCTTTTCTTAATCTCAACCTTACTTTTGAAATAAGTATAAAATAAAGCCAGGTTCTCAATTTTTGCAATTGTTAAGAAAGCAATCAAACCAATCAAGATCATATACATGCAAAAACATTAATCAAGAATTAATTCGCACTTTATCTACTTCGTTATTCTATCAGGGTTCCTACAACCCTAGTTAGGAGGTTTATTTGCTCATGTTCGCAAGAACATCCATTGAATTGAACATCCATTGAATTCTTGTAAGAAATCATATTAATAATCTTACAATAATTAAATAATAAAATACAAAATCTCAATTTAATATCAAACCCTAAAAACCAAGACAGTGTATTCCAAGATAAAAAGATGAAAATTTGAATCAATATAGTATTATACATATAAAGAGTGCATAAAATCATAACAAATATATCATAAGAACCCTGAAATTCCTAACAGAAATAAACTGTGAAAATTCAGGTCGACACCTACCTAGGCACCCACTTACAGGCAGTAGGTACTACCTACGAGTCCTAGTTGGGTCGTAAGTTTCAGAGATAATCCACAAATTTCAAAAAAATTCAAACTTTGGGTTTATCTATGAAGGTTGTAGGTCACCTACACCCCGTAGATGATCTTCAGAACTCTCAAAGAAAAATTTTAGACTTTAGAACTTTTAATTTTTCAATTACATCCTAACCTACACCCATCGTAAGTCATACTTATGACGCATAGATTGGTCACGTAAGTAGCCTTTAATAATTTTTCACCATATTTTTATACTCTTTGGATCCATGTTTCCCTGCAAAACCAACATAAAACACATCACAACTAGTAAAAAGATCTATGTACTTGCATATTTTCAGGTTTTAGGCATAGAAAGTTTCATGAACCATGGCACATCAAAATCTTTAACTTAGAACATTTGCATATACTCAGGAAATTAAATCATACCAAATAAAACATGATGGTTAACTAAGAGAAACCTAAGACACCTACGACAGTCAACTCCATTCAAGCTCAAAAAACTTTTACCCCAGCATATTTCCTACTTTTCAAAACCATGTGGATCTAAATATGACAATATTATGCAATAGAGGAATCAAGCAATGAAATGAAATTATGATAGAACACTGAGAAATTATGTCTGATCCTACCAGCCTCCTAGCTTATTCCAATACCAAGGCTGACATTAATACCGATCTCGCCCATTCTAACCAACAAAAGTACCACAATGCCTTGAACTGAGAGAGTAATGAAATCCGATTAGGAAATTCCCCCAACCATAGCAAAAACTAGTATCCAAAAGAAAGTCAAAGTATCTAACATTATCCATAACATGAAATAGAGCCTTTCGAAAGAATAGAAGCTCGCCACTTTAGTCCAAATGTTTATCCTGAATTAATAAATATGTAGGAGGAGTAGAACGGTTGGTTACTACATAACATGGGTATATAATCGCTAGTAGATGGGGTTAGCGAGTGACTTCTAGTATGATCTCATGCTAAGGAAAAAATAATGCCATTTCTAAAACCATCCATAAACACATATATTTAACCACTCGGGGAAAGGGGACCAGGTTTATCATGACTTTAAAATCTTTACTTGGGTTGTGTAGATTTGTCATCCTTAACCACCCTCAGACTATATGGGTTCAGCTTCCCCTACTGAAAGGGCCCCTGTGCGTTTAGCGGCACGACCAGGGAATTATCCCTTGGGATGACTAGTACATCCCCAAATGTATTTTGACATCATGCACACGGTCACCAACAACTACCTTATATCAACAAATATGAGTTTCTAGTTTTGGTCCCCTCGGGACCTCCACCTTTTATGGCTTAGCTACACCTCCCGTCATTATTATCTAATTAAACCCAATTTCTAAATAATTGAGCTATTATCAATTTATTACCCAATGTCATTGATATTGGTATCATCATAATAATCATTACTTGTAAGTATCATCTATAGCCACCATTTAGAGATTTAAGGGGACTTTTAAGTGCCCTTCCATTTACCATCGTAAACCACTTGGGGGAATTCCATGTACTCCTAAAGTATAACCATTAGCCATTTACCATTTCAAGCCATTTAAACCATAGATAATTCTTTTAGCAAGTTTTAAAACATATAAGAGTTCCTTTAAAACCAGTTGATGCAATAAACATGTCTTTATAAGTATGTTGTCAAATACATTAGGGGCATAATATGACCAAAATCAATTCCAATTACCATTAAACCATTCCCATGCAATACAATTATCAAAAAATACCATTAATAAAAATAAAATCATAATTAAAACCATGTAAAATCATAACTAACTATTCAGCATCAAAACCCCCAAATAATATTTGAAAACAATAATCATGCAATTAATGAAATCATGAAAACAATCATAAAAACCATGCATTTAATTAAAATAAAAAATAAGGGAATAGAAGATACATTAAACAAAGATTACAATGGAAATAAATCACCAAGACAAGCCCCAAATTGATCCTTTAGTTGGAAGCCCAACTTCCCTTGACAAAAATATCTTCAGAGAATTATGGCATGTTTTAGGAAAGTTTTTAAGTTTTAAAGAATATAAAATAATATAAATAACATCCCGAGTAGGCTATAATTCATGGGACTCTATTAGGATAAGTGGGGAAATATTCAGAATACCCCCACATAAGTTGCACAAAAATTTCGTCGCAGGGATATGACTGACCCACACTAGTCATACCCGTTGATATAATTGGTATCCTCCACTCGTATCCTGGCCTCAACCCTTGGATTCAACATTATATAGAATATAACTTATCAAAAAAACTTGTATTTC
This sequence comes from Capsicum annuum, assembly GCF_002878395.1. Taxonomy (NCBI): domain Eukaryota; kingdom Viridiplantae; phylum Streptophyta; class Magnoliopsida; order Solanales; family Solanaceae; genus Capsicum; species Capsicum annuum. Next base: position 129,869,565 of record NC_061120.1, read on the forward strand.
CAGCATACGATTCATACCCTCACCCGTACCTCTTACAGATTTACACCTAAGAAAAATTTAGACACTTACCACTATACGAATCCTAGGTATGACTCGTACCCTGGCTTACGACTCATAGTGAGCCACTCATACTCAGATAAAACCTACTTAGCCAAGTCTAAGATTAAGTTAAGGAAACAAATAATCCATAACCATCAATATGACTCATACCCCTAAGTCATACCTATTTCATTAACCAAAATCCATCCCACTAACCAACACTGGTCAATATGCAACTAGACCTTACCATGCATACCACAATATATGGCTCATACCCATGAGTTGTATTAGGTCCAGGGATTAGTATTCTAGGAAATTTTCTATGGACCATAAACGAAAGTTTTTCAGTTTAGCTCGTGCTTCTTCAACTATCTCAAAGCATGAGCATTAATATGATCTTGTTGCATGAGAGCAAGTCATAATCCAATTCTTGAAGCTTTACAGAATACCATAAATCCTCTAGAACCTGATGGTAAGGATAATACTGGTGATATGATCAAACATATTTTAAGTTTTTGAAAGCTCTACTCATACTCTACTATCCACTGGAACTTCACATTTTTCTATGTTAACCTTATCAATGGAGCTGCAATTTTAGAGAAATCTTGCACAAAATGCCTAAAGTAATTTTCCAAACCTATAAAGCTATAAATCTATGTAGGTGAAGTAGGTTGAGGTAATTTCTGTACTACTTCTGTCTTTTAGAATCCACCGTGATACCATACTTGGAGACAATGTGCTCAAAAAATAATACTGAGTAAAGCTAAAATTTGGACTTTGAGAACTTAGCATAGATCGTATATTCTCGCGATGTTTTCAATATAGTCATCAGATTATTCTTATGTTCTTCCTAGCTACAAGAATCTTTTAGAATATCATCAGTAAATACAATCATAAATTTGTATAGAAACAACTTGAACATCCAGTTCATCAAGTCCATGAATGTATCTGGAGCATTGGTTAACCCAAAAGGCATCATAGAAACTCATAATGTCCATATCGAGTACTGAATGCGGTCTTAGATATATATATTTCACCCTAATTCTATGATGGTGATAACCTGATCGAATATCAATCTTTGGAAAATAGATAGCCCCATGCAATTGATCAAATATGTCCTCTTTACGAGGCAATGGATACTTATTGTGTATTGTTACCTTGTTTAGCTCTCTATAGTCAGTACACATTCTTAGAGACCCATCTTTCTTCTTTACAAACAAAACTAGTAACCCCATAGCGGTACACTCGGTCTGATGAAACTCTTATCTATGAAACTTTGCAACTATTGTTTGAGCTCCTTCAAATCAACTGGTGATATATGATACGAGGGTATAGATTGGCATAGTGTCCATTGCAAAATTAATATTAAAGTCTATCTCTAATAGTAAAGGCAATCCTAGCAACTCCTCAAGAAATATATCAAAAAATTCCTTCAGCATAAATAGCTCCTTCAATCTAAGTGTTCCCTCTCTAACATCCTTATCATAGGCAAGATACCTATACAACCATTCTCCAATAGTTGTTGGATCTTTATAAAAGATATAAACTTAGTAACTTCTGGAACTTGACCGTCTTCCAATACAAAACTAGATCTGTTAGGTTTCTTAAATCGAACTATCTTTGCATGAAAATCTATCATAGAATAGTGAGGAGATAACCAATCCATGCCCATCAACACATCAAAATCAATCATATCAAGTATAATCAACTAAGAAAGGGTAACCTTACCTTTCACTATAATCTCACAATCATGGTACACCTATTTAACTAATAAGAAATCTCCCACGGGATTAGCAATAAGAAAAGGACAATTTAATATCTCTAGATGTCTATCCAATCTCACAGCAAAGTATGAGGACACATAAGAGTGGGTAGAAACCGAATCAATCAAAGCATATGCATCAAATGAACAAACTGAAAGAATACTTGTAACCTCTACATTCGAGGCCTGAACATCCTGTCTGGTATTTTGAAAGACTCTAGATTGGCCTTTAACAGAATTTCCTTATGCAATATTTTCAGCAACCCATTCTCTATTACCTCAACCTATAATTTCCATACTTACGGTATTACGATTAGCCTGACCAGGTGTAGCTAGCTAAAAAGATCCCTAACTAATATTTCTCTATGACTGAGAGCAATCCATGATGTAATGACCTAACTGGCCATATTGAAAACACTCTCTAGTCAAAACATGATACTGGCCCATATATGATTTACCATATGTCTAGATGAATGGAGTAGTGGCATACATCTGGCTATAATTACCATATCCCTAAAATGCAGAAGATCCCTGATTACTCTGTCAAGAAGGTGGCTTGTACGTAGACTATGAAACTAAATTTTTCCCTATCTGATGGCCCTAATTTCCTGCTTTGTGGTTTGTACTTAAGTCACCATTGAAAGATCCACCCATCTTAGCCTTCTTACGAACCTCATAAGCTACCCGCTCTGCACGACCATTGTCCTCAATCTTTGTAGCAAGATGTACTATCACATAATCGGTTAAGACTTTAATGTGTGGGGCCACTATATTATAGATATGAGCAACCAAACCATTTACAAACCTATGCACTCGAGATGCCTCTGTGGACACCATGTATAGAGCATATCTATCTAGCTTTAAAAACTTAGTATTATAGTTCTATACATCCATATCTGGAGTTTGAACTAATTTCTTAAATTGAGTTGTATATTTCTGTTTTTGACTATCAGGAAGAATGGAATCCATAAAGAACTTAATGAATATGTCCCATGTCAAAGGTACTACCCCAGCAGGCCTTTCTAGAAATAAAGTATCATACCAAGTGTTATCCATGTCCATTAATTTGTACGATGCAAGATCCACAATCCTCTAACCAGAATATCCTAAGGCCCGCAGTGCCATAAATGTACCATCTAGAAGGCTTTGAGTATTGGCTGAACTATCTGAACTTATGAATTTTGGTGACTTCAACTTTAGGAACTCCTGCAAAGATACCTCCTTGTTTCCAAAGTTGTAAGAATGAACAGGTATGTGGAACTGTGATTGAGGCTGTGTAGAATTTTTTTGACTACCCCTCTCATATCTATCTAGTTGATTGGCCATTCTACCCTAATAAGATAGTGGGGGTGGTTTAGTAATTCTTTTAGGAGAGGGCTCTCTTAAATTTCTTAGAGTAGTAGTGTCATTCCTTACAACATCACCTTACCCCTACCTTAGGCCCTTTTATGGGCTTCCCTACTTCCCATACCTCTACTTGCTCTACGATTAACAAAACAAGTACAGTTAGCTTCATCTAATTGATTCTAAATATCACAAATGTAGGGAAGAATGAGAAAGGAAATTAAGACACGTCCTATTATGCTCTTGAAAAATAACGATTATAAAAATGATCGGCAACATAACCATAATTCAGATTCCACTACTACCATAGGCTCCATAGTCACAGAATTAACCTAGCCTCTGATTCCAACTGTCATGGCCTAAAGTAGGATCAAGACCAGTGCTAAGGAAGTGAAGACTCCAAAGAAGGCCTCATCAAAATTCTACATAAAATTAGGCATAGTTTCGCCTATTTTTAGTCCTAATAAGAAAACTCCTTGTCTCAAATCCACAACCCAACCACCCAACATTCACAACCATTACACAAAACATCAATACCATTCACCAAAACCCATAATAATGTACCAAAACTACCAATAAAAATAAAAAATCCATCTACAAAAAATGAGAGAAAGTCAAATACTCCACAACTACAAAAGAATGAAAGAATACTCACAACTCCAAAGAGACGACTATAGAGAATTCTAAGAGTTTTCAAGAAGATGAACATAAAAAGTAAATAAATTGTAGCCCACACAAATAAATGTGGGGCTCACTAGGAATATGCTACCTCGAGATCTCTAGCTAAAAAAATCCATACCATCACCTGCATTCTCTATAAAATTAATAGTGGAGAGTGAGACTTTAGATCAGTGAGTAATAACACTTAGCCACAATCATTTTAATTGGGATAAGTAATTAAAACATCATAAAATAAATGCTCTTTCAAAAAACAGTTACAATAAATAGTATCATTTGTTTCATGTTGTCAAAAGGAGATAATAATTCAGTGATAAACTTAATAAGTATTGTATCATAAAAATTATTACATATTTGGGAGGTTTCCAAGAATAAATCATTTAATCAATGTGGAATTCTCCATCAAGAATGGCCAATAACTGTAGACCCCTTATAAAGAGTCAAATATTATATCTGTAGGTCCCTACTTGGGGGAGATCAATAACAATATGCTAGTTCTACCTTCCCACTAGCAAGGGATGTAACATTAATTAGTAAACACAAAGTGCACCAGGTCTAAGATCCTGCTATTAGCTACAGGATTCAATTCAATGTCTACTCCCACTTATACTTTCATTGTAAACAATAGAAATTCATATCAAAGCATTTTTCAGAATAGTACATAGCAAGTTCATATAAAATCATATTATATGTAAACTTGAACAAAAAAACATGTCAGAAATACTTATTTCTTATGTAAGTAATGAACTTTTATAACATCAATGATTATATATCAAGTAACTATAAATATGTGTGATGAACATCTTAAATACCTGATTTGAGTATCATATCAAGTAAAAAACTTTCACCACATTCAATTTCAAAGCATTTTGTAACTCATTATTTCATCAAAATGAAGTATAAAATATGCAAGTTAGTAAAAAAATTATGGTAAGGTTACTACTCTCAGTACACGTGTCGAAATACAAAATTTGTCACCTCAAATGATTTGTATCACTTTGTTGGATCTAACCTATAGCCACATCATATCAATTCCCATGTTAATTATCTTATTTTAGGCTAGTTAGTGATATAATTAGACTATGCAACACTCAAACTTTCTTGGTAACTTTCAATTCATCAAACTTTGTATTCAAGACAACCCTTATTGCCCATAATTCTTATCTTTAACCATTAAATTTCACTACCTAAAATAAATTGCCTAGAAAAAAAATTTAAATAAATATGTAGGGGCGGATTTTCCTTAAACCAAAAAGAATCTCTCAAAAATTTTCCCTTTGTTTTTTTTCTTTTTCTTCAATTGATTCCCTCTCTAGCAGGAAGACAAATTTCTTTGTTGTTCTTATGTTTTCCTTAATGTTAAAGCTGATGATAATTTATAATTCTTTTCCATCTTATTATTTTTCTTTTAGGATAATATGATGGGCTAAATCCCTTTATTTTCCTTTTTTACCTTGGTTTGGTAAATGGGCTACCCACCTTTTTCTTTTCCTTTTTAATATGGGTTTTAGCCCATTTTCTCATTCCTTTTTTTTCTTTTTCAACTATAATTACTCACTAATTTATTCTATGGGGTATTACATCTGACTATCCCCAAACTATTCAATAGGAGATCTAAATCTCCTACCATAAAGAGCCTCAAAAAGAGCTATCCCAATACTCGAGTGGTAACTATTATTATAAGAAAACTCAATGAGAGGAATATGATTCACTCAAATACCAATAAAATAAATGAAACAGGAACTTAGCATATCTTCTTAAGAATGGTTCTTTCTACCTGTCAACCCATCAGAGGGTGGAATACAGTGCTAAAGTTAACACGTGTGCTAGGCTTACTAACATGAATGCCAAAAGCAAGAAGAAAATTGCACACCTAGATCCAAAATAATGGAAACTAGAGCACCATGCATCTTAACTATCTCCTGAATAAACAACTTCACATAATCTCATCCAATGTAAGTAGTCCTCATAGACAAGAAGTGAGAAGACTTAGTCATCCTATCCCGAATGATCCAAATCAAATCGTACTGAGTAAAAAATAACAGAACAAAAGTAATGAAGTCCATGTTAATTCCCTCCTACTTCCATATAGGAAAATTGACTTCTTGAGATATGTCGTTGGGTCTCAAGTTCTCAATCTTCACTTGCTGACACACCTTACACGTAGACACAAAGTTAACCACATCTTTTTTATTGTTGTTTCACCAAATAGATCTCCTTCAAGTCATGATACATCTTCATCGAGCCTGAATAAAATGCATACCTCAACTTATGAGCCTCAACCGAAACTCTTTCATGCAGCCCATCAACTCCAGAAACACACAATCTACCTTAGTACCTCAAGATACCATCTTCGTTAATCTCAAATTTCATGACCTTCTGCTGACCCACATCATCCTTAATCTGCATCAAGATGGAGTTCAAAACATACTTCTCCTTGACCTCTACACCTAGAGATGGCTTTAGCACCTCTTTCACAATTATACCACTATTCTCAGAATTCAAAAGACCAACTCCAAGATTAGCCAACCAGTGAATGTCCTTAACAAATTCTCACTTCTCCTCACCCATATAAGGCAAGATAACCATGGACAACCTGCAAAGAGAATCAACAACCACGTTGCCTTACCTAGATATTAATAAATCCTCATATCATTTGTCCTTGAGCAACTCAAGCTATCTCCTTGTCCTAAGACTCAACTCCTTCTGGTTGAACATATACTGCAAGATTTTATGATCTGAATCGATATCAACAGGAACCCCACACACGTAATGATGCCAAATCTCCAATTTAAAAACCATAGCTAACAATTCCAAAGCATGAGTCAGACAATTTTTTCCATGAACTTTTTTCTACCTACAAGCATAGGACCACTACCTTACTATGCTGCATCAATGCACAACCCAGTCCCACACTGGACACATCATAATCAATAACAAAATACTTTATACCATCAAGCAGGGTCAAAACCAGAGAAAATGTCAACTTGTTCTTCAACTTCTCAAAACTACCCTCAAAATCATTAGACCACACACACTTTACCTTTTTTTGAGTCAACTTAGCCAATAAAGTACTAAAAAAAGAAGAACTCCCCACAAACCTCCTATAATAGCCAACTAAACCCAAGAAGCTCTAAATGTTGCTTAGAGTCATGGGTTTAGGCCATTTCTTAACAATATCAACTTTTTGTAAATCTACCATAATCCCCTCACTAGACACATAATAACCTAAAAAAGGCATATCATTCAACCAAAACTCACAGTTTGAAAACTTGGTATACAATTATTGATCTTTAAGAGTCTGTAACACAACTCATAGTTGATTAGCATGATCCTCCTTACTCTTAGAATATACCAAGATGTCATCAATAAACATGATCATGAATAAACCCAAGAACTTTCTAAACACCCTATTCATAATATCTAGGAACGACACTTGAGCATTAGTGAACACAAAAAACATAACTAAGAACTTGTAGTGACCATACCAGGTATGGAAAGTAGTCTTAGGGATATCTACCTCCCAAATCTTCAACTGATGATAACCCGATCAAAGATCAATTTTAGAAAAGTACTTTGCACCTAAAAAAGGTCAAAAAGATCGTTAATTGTAGTAATAGGAAACTTATTATTGACCGTCACCTTAGATAGTTATCGATAATCTATATAAATCTAAGGGAAACCATCCTTCTTGCACACGAAAATCATAGATGTACCCCATGAATAAATACTAGGGTAGATAAAACCCTTATAAAAAGATACTTTAAATATTTTCTAAGTTTTTTCTACTCAATCGGAGTCATTCTATAAGGAGGAATAGTGATAGAATGGGTATTCGGTAGAAGATCAATCCGAATGTCTATTTCCACATTGGGAGGATTACAAAGAAGATCATTGTGAAACACTTTAAGAAATTCATTAACAATAGGGACAGGCTATAGAGAGGGAACTAGAACTAGAATCTTTAATACAGACTAAATAGTATAGACACCCCTTGGAAATAAACTTCCAGGCTCTAAGATAAGAAATAACCTTCCCTTAGGGACTAGGGAACTCCCTTGCCACTTAATTACCGATTTAGTCAGGAATTGGAAACTGACCTTTTAGGTCCAACAATCTCGAAAAGCATAGCACAACTGAAGCCAATCCATCCCTAATATCATATTAAAATCTAACATATCCTATTCAATCAGATACACTAATGTCTCCAGATGATAGATAGATACCACACAATCCCTATAAACCCAGGGTAGACACAGAGAAGGTATCAAAAATGCTATCAGGATCAAAACCAAAATAAATAGCCATATAAGGAGGAACATATGTATTGGTAGACCCTATATCAAGTAAATAATTTCACAAAAGAAAATTTATAACAAACTAGTGAAAAAATTAAGAGACAACTCAGATTCCTGATAGGTGGCAAGAGCATAAGGACGATTCTGACCAGTTTTGGTACTAGAAGTAGCACCCTTTGGTGTAGGAGCTGAAGAAGTAGAAATTGAAACCTTGTTAGCTATAGTAGCAACATTTGTTGATGGACAGTTCTTCTAAAAATAACAAGGCTGGTCATATGTTAAACATAGATTCCTTCTCTCATTACAATAACCACGATGCATCTGTCCATAAGATTGAAAGAATGATATAATAGATTTAACTGATCTCCACTAGCCTGGGTCTGAGCACCTTAGGTTTTAAACCCACTGTCAAACTAAAAGCGATGGTTGACAAATGTCTTAAGATAAGGAGCACTAGCTATAGAATAAGAAACAAAACTTCCCCAAGCCTTCCCTTACCCCACTGCTTACCATCTCTACCACTTCTATACTGACCTCTACCCTACTCAAAATATTTAAATTTCTTACTCTATCTATCTCTTATTTCTACTTATTTCTTCTTTGGATGTTCAACGTGCTGTATATACACCACTAGCCTATAGATATCTATGTCATTATACAAAATTACCGCCTTACACTCTAGTACCAGGTCTCGAGACAAACCCAAGGAAAATGTTATTATTCTTTCCCTTATACTAGACACTAACTCAGGAGTGTAATGAGATAAATGATAGAACTTCAAGGAATAATACTTCATAGTCTTCTTTCCATGCCTTAAGTTCACAAACTCCATAGTGTTAGGCTCTCTCAACACCTAAGGAAATAAATAATCTAGGAAAGCACCAGAAAATTCCTCCCACATAGCTTACTCTGCATCATCACCCCCCAATTACTCCCACTTCTCATACCATGGGTATGCCATGTCCTTCAGCAAATATGTGGAAAAATCCACACCTTCCACATCAGTAACATGCATCACCCTTAATATCTTATTTATTTCATCAACAAACCCTTAAGGATCCTCCTGAACCATAAAGAATATAAATACCAGCGGATTTAGCCTCATATAGTAACCAACTCTAGTGACCTCAAAAGATAGATCAACAAAACTATCACAGTTAGGATGATGAGTGTGAGAAGTCACCAACTGAGTCAGCAGATAAATAGATCGATGGAATTTGGCGATAAAAAATCTCCTTTGGGTAGTGAGGTATGAATATAATCAGCTTGAGAAGCCTAATGATCACTGGTAGGGATCGGTGGAACTCCATATAGGCAGTCAGGAGTAAGTACCCTAGACTAGGTATGTAATCCATATGAAGAATAAGTTTTATCCATATTCTCCTCTGGTGGGACATTGGAGTTTCCACGAACATGAGATTATCAAAGAGGCATGCTTTACAATATGAGTAAAGGGAATTAGAGGAGATTTCAATACCTTATACTCGATAGCCCAAAAAATAGATCATAAGAAAGGAAACATTCCTAAGTGCCCCATAGATTCTCCCTTATTAGTGTGGTGTGCTACACAACTATAAAAGATACTCTACTTGACACGGCTTTTGGAACACCCCATAACAATGAACCTATACTCTGATACCAAGATTATCATAACCTAAATTAGGTCCTAGATGTGATAGGCATCTCAAGTCTGTCGAGGATCAGAGACCACCCACTCTGTCTAGCCAAATAAAACAAAATACAAATAGCATCAAATGAATACCGAACATATAAAAAGATTATTCAGAAACTAGCTCATAAAGAAGTCTAAGAACATTAACATCTATCCTATTCCATATAAATCCAGAAGCTTCTAAGAAATTAACATCAATCTAGGTCGAGATTTGCCCCCAAAGATAGCATAAATAAAACTAAAAAATAGTCTATGACATAGAAAAAAACATAAAATGGGGGTCTTTTGAAGTATAGAAGCTTACCCCTTCAAACTAGCTCACGATTATTCCAGAAATCACCTAATCATTGTGCAGGAAAATCAAAAGTGTATTCATTCCCTACATCGTATGGGGATACAACATCCAAAGATGATTAGCGGGGTAAGTGATAGCATGTAACTCAAGATATGAATATAATAATGCTAATTAATAGTCTATTCTAAAATCAATGTATATGTTAACATACATGCATACATACATATATATAGGATGCTAGAATAGGGAAAAGGTTTAGCTAGAGATTTAAAACTATTAACCTGGACTCTATAGCTCAAACTATCCTAAGGGCACCCACAGGCTATAGGGGCTTAGCTCCCCCTTTGAATAGGTCTTAGTGTGTATTAGCTAGAGGAACAAGGAAAAAACCCAAGGATGAGATAGGGAATGCCTTAACCTAATCTAATCAAATATATATAAGTGTGAACTATACACACGGACATAAAGACACCTATGCTAGCAAATGTGGTTTTTAGTATAGGTCCTCCTGAGACTTCCACCTTCCACAGCAAGCTACATAACCCCCCTTTAAGTCCAATTAAAATAAGTTTCACATAGCCTATCCATTTAACCAATGAATTATTTATTAATGCATCAAGCATAGGTATATTCATTTCATTACACTTACAAGGTTATAATTATGACATACTGATTCCATCAACTTTAAGGAATATCATGACCCCCTTTGATCATTAAATCAAGTTGTGGGAATTCCAAGACCCTCAGTATTTATTTAACTAAGTTTAAAACCAAAAAATGGCCAACAAGGCCTTCAAAACCATTTATGCAATGTAATAGTTCGGTGAAATAAGCTAAGTGATGTGATTAACCAAATTCTAAATCTAACTATGCATGTGGGTTAAGGGAAAATTTCCAAACCAAATTCCTATACCAAAATCAATAATTTGGGGGAATACCTTGACCCCCATACCATTCACCATACCCATGCACCCCAACAGGTTTTAAAATACATAAATATAATATGAAAACTTGCATTAAAATCATAGGAGTTTAAATTAAGTAAAACTCCTTCTAAAACCCCTAATTTGATTTAAAATCCATATCCAAATCCATATGAATAACTATTTAAACACATGATTTAATTAAAATAAATTTAAGGAGAAAGGTACATACCTGAATGCATATTAAATATGGAGAGAAGTAACCACTTGGAAGCTCTAATTAATCAACCATAAGATACCCTAACTTATTTTTGACTTATGGATTTGATAGAGTTTAAGAGTTTGTTTAATTATGCTTTTGCATGGTATTAAAGTCTCCAAAGGTTATAAAGGTCGTGGGTCACAATTGGGGAAAAGGGGAAATGTCTAAAGTTCTCTTAATAAAATATAAAAAATTTATTGTCAGTGATTACAAGTCACCATACGACTTGTTAGGACATGTTATGAGTTTCTATGATGACTCTATCCTGGGAAAATATATAGGGCTTCATCACTGGGTCGACTAGAAAAAGCACCCTACGACTCATGAAGAATCATTATAACTCATGACATCCCAATAGTAGTCATAATAAATAAATTTTCTATTCAACTAGTTCAGTTATGAATGACACCTATATGACTCGTATAGAGTCTTTACAACTTGTTAGGTGGGAGTTGTAGTCAGTAAAAAAGACATGGACAACCTCACAAGTCACCCAATGAATCAAGCCCTGCAACCTATATGGACACTTTACGACTCATTGGGTGAGTCATATCTTGGATAATAAGCTCAAATATGAAAGTTTCAAAGTCCAAAATTCTTTGATATTGCACTTATGATCATTTTCTTGGTCAGCACTTGATATATGTATATATTTGAATGACTATTGCCTATGGTGGTTTTAGTTTTCTATTGATTTTTCAATGATTTATATGGCTAAAACACACTGGCCTATTCACCATAGGGAGATAAACCTATATATCCTTTGGGTGCCTTTAGAATGGATCGAGCTACACAATCTAGGTTAGTGGTTCTAAACTGTCATGTTTATGACCCTTAACCTATCCCGACATCCTATATATATAAGAATGTATGCATATATTTTTGAATTATTTTATACATGTCATTATGTTATCACTTTCTCTGAGTTACATGTTAGTGTTAATCCCATTGACCGTCCTAAGATGCCATATCTTTTCATAATATAGAGTTCAAAGACTTTATAGTTGCTCCTATTCAGTGTTAGATATTTGAACATGTCTATTGAGTTGTTGTGAAGTGGTGAGCCTCCATCCTTTGGAAATCCTTCTAATTTTATTATTATTTCTCTATTGACTTAGTACTTTTTGATTTTTTTTGGTCATAGTCAAGGGCATGTCTCAACTTGGATGTTATTTTTGTTTTAGAAGGTTCCATGGAGAAAGTGTGGGTTGGTTATTTGTTTTGGATTCTTAGAACCTACCTATTAGTCTATACATATTTAATATTTTTTAGTTTTTCTTACTCTATAATTTTATTGTTCTTAGATGGTGAGGCTAGGAAGTGGTATCCGACCTATAGTGGGCTTGAGATCTCTGTCAAGGCAAGGCCCTAGTTTTGGTCGGAAAAAGCTTGATATCAAAGCAATGTTTAGGGATATTGGGTGTCCACAAATTCATGTCAAGTAGAATGTTTTTTATAGGTGTGTAGTGCAACACATATATAAGAAGTAGGCTACAATGCATTTAGGAGTGTTTCTATTTCTTCTGTTTTATTTTAAGATGTAGATTCTACTTTTATAGAATTTTTCTAACTCTTGGCTTCTCTATAATTTAGATCATGCCTCCACAAAGATTTAAGGTTTTGTATAAAATTTGTTGGGAACTCTATCCTAGAAGAGGAAATTTGGAAGGAACTCACCTTATTTATGAAGTGTAGAACCGGTCTAGGGTCCCTACTTTGGATTGTTCTACTCCATGTAGTGTTCCACCTGTCCATATTAGTCCTCCTCGGGCTACTTGCGTAGGTTAAACTTATGCTTAGTTGCCTCATAGAGATATCTCTAATATGAAGTTTCATCAGTCTATTCATATGCTTACTTAGTTGGTGGCATCGTAGTCTCATCAATCTGACCGACTGGTTTTGGTGCTCATTCATATGTGGTCAGTCGTTTTGTCTAGTTAATGAGGATGAATCCCCCATCGTTTATACGCTCTAAAGTTCAGGAGGATCTATAGGGGTTCATTAATGAGATAGAAATCTTTAAGGTGATCTATGCTACTGATTCTAAAGGTGTAGAGTTTGCCGCGTATCAGTTAAAAGATGTACCTTATCAGTTGTATGAGGAGTAGGAAGATATGAGGGGTAAAGATGATGATCCAGCTATGTGGGATAAATTTTCAGTAGCATTTCTTAATCACTTCTTTCCACAGGAGTTGAGAGAAGCTAAGGCTAAAAAGTTTGTTAATCTGAACAAGGTTAGATGAGTGTGAAGGAGAATTCTATAAATTTTAAGAGTTGACTCGTTATGCTTAAGAGTTAGTATCCAACATGAAGTCCAAAATGAGAAAGTTTGCTTCTGGTTTGTCCCATGATTTGGTGTTTGCGTGTAAGGCTACGATGTTGAATAATAATTTAGACATCTTTAGGTTGGTGATTTATATACAACAGGTTAATGATGAGACAAAAAAGCAAACATAGATAAGAATGATGCAAAATAAGAAGTTTAGGTATTTAGATCAGGGTGCAAGTAAGTAGAATAGTGGGAGAGATAGTAAATAGTGGACTAAAAAGAATAACAGAAAAAATCTTATTTGTCTGCTAGTGCTTCTTATCCTAAGCCTTGAAGTAATCATTATTTTCAAACTAGCAGTGTTCCAAGGCACAGTGTTCCCAGTCTCAGGCTAGTAGAGCTTAGTTAGCCTACTTTATCCTCCTTAGCATTTTTATAAACATCTTCATTATGGTTAGTGTAAGAATAAGAGGAATTGATGTTATAATTGGGGTCAACTTGGATACATACAGTGAGATTGTCCTTCGGCCAAGGTTTCCACTGGGCTAATAAAGTTTTAATTGCCATATTTTTAGTTCCTGCACTAAAAGGTCCTACTTTTTGTAGTGGCACTGGCCAGAAGTTCCTCGATGTACTTGCTACTCATTAAGAATCTGAGGTATCTCTAGATGTTGTTACTAGTATGCTACAACTTTTTTCTATTCATGTTCTTTGTTTGATTTATTTGGGTTCTACCCTATCTTATGTGAACCCTTATGTGGTTGTATATTTTTTTGTCTTGAATATATTTTTGACCCCCTTTTTATGTCTACCTTAGGGGTGATTCTATAGTAGCTAGAAAAATCTATAGGGGTTATATGGTGTCCATCTTTCATAAGGAGACATTAGTGGATTTGATAGAGTTGGATGTGGTGTATTTTGATGTTATTTTATAGATGGATTAACTTTATTATAGCTATGCTCCCCTTAATTGTAGGACCTGAAAGGTCAGCTTCTATTTCGTAAATGAGTCGGTATTACAATGGGAGGGGAGTTTCTTAGTGCCTAAAGGTTTTTTTTCTTATTTTATAGATTATAAATTGATTTCAAAAGGGTGTCTATATTATCTTAATCGGCTTAAGGATTCTTATTTTGATGTTCCTTTTTTGCAAACTGTCCCAATGTCTAATGAATTTACTGAAGCGTTTCTCAATGACCTTCTTGGAATTCCTATCGATAAGGAAATAGTTTTTAGGATTGATCTTCTACCAGATACTCATCCCATTTCTATTCCTCCTTATAAAATGGCCCTAGTGGAATTAAAGAAGCTAAAATAACAACTGAAAGATCTTTCTGATAAAGGATTTATTCATCCTAGTGTTTCTCCTTTGTGTATTTTTTGTGCGAAAGAAAGCTGGGTCCCTTTAGATATATATAGACTATCATCAGTTGAATAAGGTGATAGTAAATAATATATACCCTCTTTATAGGATGATTCATGATCTTACTGAAAAGTTTAAGGGTGCTAGATGTCTTTCTAGGAATTATAATCGTTTAAGGTATCATCAGTTGAAAATTGGAAAGGTTGATATTCCGAAGACTGCTTTCCAAGCCCTATATGGCAGTTATGAGCTTTTAGTTATGTCATTTGTATTGACTAATGCTCCGACTATTTTTATGGATCCAGTTCAGACAATTATAAGACTTGTTTTTGATAGTATATATTGATGACATCTTAGTGTTCTCAAAGAGTGAGGAGGATCATACCAATCACCTCCAAATTATGTTGCAGACTCTTAACAATCAAAAATTATATGCAAAGTTTTCTAATTGTGAATTTTTGTTGAGTGCTGTGACATTTCTTAGGTATGTTTTTTTAGTGAGGGGATCAAGGTGAATCCACAGAAATTTGAGGCAGTTAAGAAATGGCCTAAACCCATAACTCCAATTGATATTAGGAGATTCTTGGGCTTGGCTGGGTATTATAGGAGATTCATGGAAAGTTTCTTTTCTATTTCTGCTCTTTTAACTAGGTTGACTCATAAGAAGATTAAGTTCTTTTCATTCGATGCTTGTGAGGGTAGTTTTGAGAAATTAAAGGATAAGTAGACTTCTATGCCAGTTTTGACCATATCCGAGAGTACTGATGGTTTTGTTGTGTTTTATGATATGTCTCGTGTCATAGGGTTATATTTTTATGCAGCGTGGTAAGGTTGTGGACGATGCTTCTTGATAGCTTAGTTTTATAAGAGGAATTATCCAACTCACAACTTAGAGTTGGCAGTTTTGTTTTATTCTTTCAAAATTTTGCACCATTGTCGGTATGGGTTGCATGTGGATATCAATTCAGATTATAGAATCTTGTAATATGTGTTCACTCAGAAGGAGTCAAATCTAAGGCAGAGGTGGTGTCTCAAATTTCTTATGGATTATGATATGAGTCTTTACTAATAGCCAAGTAAAGCTAATATAGTTATTGATTCTCTTAGAAATTGGTCTATTGGTAGCTTATCTTATGTGGATAAATATAAGAGAGGGTTAGTAATGGATATTCACAAATTGGCTAAATTAGGAGTATGTCTTTTTGATTTTGAGGATGGAGGAGTCATTGTGCAAAAAGTGGTCAAATCATATCTTGGTACTGAGGTGAAGGAAAATTGGGCTTTAGATCGCATACTTATGTAGATTAAGGATTACGTGGGTTAGCAAAAGGTTATGGCTTTCAAGTTTTGAGGAGATGTTATTCTGAGCTATCAAGGTACATTGTTTGTTCCTGATATTGATAGGCTGTGAGAGAGGATCTTGACTGAGGCTAATGAGTTCAGATATACAGTTCATCCGATTTCAACTAAGATGTATAATGACTTGAATGAAATATACCAGTAGAACAATATGAAGCGGCATGTGGACAATTTTGTTGCCAAATATAAAGTTTGTCAACAAGTCAAGGTTGAACACTTAAGGCCTGGTTGTATGAATCAAGGGTAGAGTTGATCATCTGGAAGAAGGAGGTGATTAATATTGATTTCATTATGGGTCTTACATGGTCTTGCAATCAGTACGATTTGATTGGGTCATTGGGATAGGATGACTAAATTTTCTCACTTCTTGCCTGTTGTAATTAACTTCTCAGGAGAGTATTATTCTATGTTGTTCATTAGAAAGATTGTGATATTGCATGGTACGCCAATACATTATTTTATACTAATGTACACAAATTTTTTTTCACTTTTAGCATTTGTTTCAGAAAGGATTGGGTACTCAGGTGAACCTTAGCACTGTTGTCCACTCTTAAGCGGGCCTATGAGAATGATTTTAAAGTTAGTTAGGTGGGTCACTTGCCTCTTACTTAGTTTGCATGTAATAATAGTCATCATTATATCATTCAGATGGCTTCATTTGAGGCTCTTTATGGTAGAAGGTGTAGTTCTACTATTGGATGGTTTTAGGTGGGTCAAACTAGGTTGTTTGGTCCTTACTTCGTTCATTAAGAAATAGAGAAGGTGAAAATGATTAGAGAAAGGCTTAAGATTGCTCAAAGTCTCCAAAAATCTTATGCTCATGTGAGGGGAAGAGATTTGGTGTTTAAAGTAAATGATTGGGTATTCTTAAAGGTGTATCCTATTAAGAAGTCATGTGATTTGAGAAGAAGTAGAAGCTCAGTGCCTATTATATAGACCACATCATATTCTGAGAAGAATTGGGAATGTTTCTTATGAATTGGATTTACCTGTGAGTTTGGCCTAGATTCATCCTATTTTTCATTTATCCATGTCCTTGATAGTTCCTGTAGAGGATGTTGGTGTTATAGATTTCTTATTATATAAGGAAGTCCTGATTGAGATATTTGACAGGCAAGTTCATTGCCAGAGGTCAAAGGATGTAGCTTCCGTAAATGTCCTTTTGTGAAATCAAAAGGTAGAAAAGTCTACATGGGAGCTGAGTAAGATATGAATGCCAAGTATCCATTCTTGTTCCCTATATAAGAGAAAAGTACTTAAGATATGAGTTTTGTTTTCCTTTTATCACTTTCTGAGTTTGTCATTTGATTTTGGTATATTCTTTCTATTCTCGTACTAAAAGTATCCTAACTCCTCATTTAAGGATAAATAATCCTAAAGGAAGGGGAGGGGGTAATATAAGACCCCTTAAAATTTTGATCATTCTATTTTGACCCTCCCACGTGGGTAATCTTAATTTTTTACTTAAATTATCTTTAGAAATTAATAAGAGGGTTTTAGGAAAGTTTGCTATTTTATCATAAGGGGTTCGGGGTCATTTTGGGACCCCAAGGCAGCGAGGGTCTACGAAAGCCTTTGTCACGGAGATTAACCTCTGTAATATCGGCATGGCACGAAGGCTATCCTCTGTGATATTGGCGTACCACACTAATGGGTAAATTTCATCTAGTATTGCTTTTTTCACTTGGGGCGAGAGGCTTTTGGTCTTTTGGCCCTTCCCACAACCTTTAAACATAATAGTTACCCTTTTTCTTTAGTTTTCAAAGATCAAACTCTACTTTATACATCTTTAACTCTCCAACCAAAAAACTTAAGGGTTTCATAGATGATTCATCATCGGGGCTTCAAACATTAAATTGATTTTAATTTTTTGTCTTTTTTAGGCATGTTTCTCTTCTGTAAACTTTAGTTTTACATTGTGGAATCAATTGAATGGGTTTTCATGTGAATTAAATTGTGGATATTTAAATTAGGTTGAGGGGTTTTGGTTATTACTGATTGAACTACTTGTCACATGTTTTTAATTGATTATTCATGATTTAAATTTATGTTTATAGGACTAAACTGGTACATTATTTAAATAGTTGTAATGGGGAACATGGGTTTCCCCAAAGTTCATGAATTATGGCTTAAAATTTCATTATCGTTAATCCACTTTGTAAATTTGACTATAAATATGGGCAATTGTATGGTTTAACTTGCTTTTTGAATCCAATGTAATGCATTAATGGATAAATGAATTTAAAAATGGATAGTTTGGATTTTAATGGAATCTGGGAGTCCATTTTGGTAGTGTTAATTGGTTTGGCATATATGTTTTAGCTTGTAAGTGTATTGGTATGACGATACTAAGTGGTAAATGCCTTAATGAATGACTCATGGAGTAATGGTTGGAATTATATGCAAATTGGTCTAAATTTGGGCTTAAAGGTGGTTTTGTAGCTCATCATGAAGGTGTAAATCTCCGGGGGAGGGGGGAGGGACAAACATTGGAAACCACATTTGCAGATATTTATGCACACTTGATATATGTATATATTTTTGGGATGCTATTGCCCATGGTGGCTTTAGTTTTCCTTTGGACTTTCCTCAATTCATGAGGCTAACACACACTAGGAACCTTTTATTGTGGAGAACTGAACCCAGATAGTCTATGGATGCCTTTAAAATGGATCTAGCAACATAGTCTAACTTAATGATTTTAAACTCTCATATTCTTGCCCCTTACCCTATCTGACATCCTATATATATATATATATATATATATACACACACATATATATGAATGTGTGCATATGGTATTTACTGATTTTGAACATGGAATTATTCTATCATTAAGTTACATGCCAGTGCTTATCCCACTGGCAATCCTAGGACACTACATCATTTCATGATGTAACGCCCAAAGACTTTTCTAGTGCAGTGTTAGGTTGCTAAGCACGTATATTGAGTTTTTGTGAAGTGATGCTCCATCATTCGGAAGGCCTCATCATTTTATTTTTCTTTCTTTATTGACTTAGTATTTTTGGATTATTTTTGGTTTTAGTCTGACTTCGATGATATTCTTGTTTTACAAGCTTTTGTGGAGAAAGTATGGGTAGGTTATTAGTTTTGGATTCTTAGAACCTTCCTATTGGTTTAAATATCATTCTTATTGTTGGTTTTACTTACGCTATCATCTTATTTTGCGAAGGTGGTTAGGCTAAGGGGTGGCCTTTGGCCCACGCTAGTCTTGAGATGACCGTCATTACAAGGCCCTAGTTCAGGTAGTGACACATGAACTCTTCAAGAACATAAACTTTCCTTCATATTTAAATCTAAGAAGAAAAGAGAGTATCTTAATAACAATAAAGGGTGAGCAGTTAGCTTTTTTTTTTTTTTGCCTTGTACTTATAATTAAGCAAAAATAGAATATTTTCCTAATCTTTCATAGGAGAATTAAGGTAAAACCATAAGTGTTTTCACTTACGTTGGCTTTCAAAGATGAGTATTTCTTCAAGAACTCTAGAAGGAATTTTACGACTGATATTCTAATCCTTGATGGAAAAGGGGAGAAAGCTGAAGTTAATAGGGTGTAAATTATGTTAAAATAAGTAAAATGACTAGCTATATTTGTCTTATATGGAGCCCTCTAGAACCTTCTTTTTAAACCCTATTTCATCCACAAATTAAATCAAGTAGGTGATGCATTAACTTACGAGTTCAAGCGGCTCAAGAGTTCTAAGAAAGTCATTCATCTACTTGCTTGATTCTTTGCTTGGCTCCATTTAATTGGGCCTAGGCAAATTTGCAGTGTTGGACCCTCTCTTTATTTTCTTTCTCTTTTACTTCATTTCGGCCCAAATGAGTACATTAATATTAGCCCGAATCTGACCCATAGCCTTAGGTATGTAACTTTATCCATATAGCTCAAGTAGATGTCTCACATACTAGCTTAATTAAGTAAAGCAATCACCTTAATATTTTTTTCCATCTTTAGTTCTTAAACCATTCAGTTAAACTTAAAACTTATACACACTTGGTCAATTTGAGATTTAGACTTAAATACTAGATTACGATCCCAAGTTAACTAGTTGTATCGAGGTTAACTTGGTCGTGTCACGTTAAAACGTACGAGCAGTATCTGAAAACCCATTTACACCATCAATACTCGTATAAAAAATCTAGTATATTACTTTAAATTGTTATCTTTCTCCCATTTTCTCGATCCGTTCCCCAAATAGTATCATAGTCAAGTTTTTGGGAGAGGATATATGTATGAGTACGAGTGGCTAGAGCGTTACATTGTCCTAGAGTCGATAGAAATTAGTATTACCCTGGCAATAATCATTTCTATGGTTTGTAGTTATTGTTGTTCTTCATCTATGTTCTTAGTTTTATTCCTTATGTTGGGTAAACATTTAATAGCGTCTTAGAAATTGGCAAACTTTGATTTTTTGTTGGATTAGCTTTGAGTATGTGGTGAAAAATAGAGCCGGACCTAGAGGGCGATCCAGTCTCCAATCCACTATGAATAAAATAAAAGAATGGCACGAGATGAAAACACAGTAATTACTACACCAAGAATAAATTATTAAAGAGTAACATCTAAAGTAGATATTGGTTCAAGGATAGTGTTTAATCTCTTATCTGCAAAATCCGAATGAATACACAGACAAACCAAAATGTAATAAATAGTGTTAATATTTTAGCTATCTCTAGTAAAATAACTAAAATAGAAAGTGATTTAAAACATTAGAATATTCCA
The DNA here is from genome assembly GCF_002878395.1 of Capsicum annuum. Classification (NCBI taxonomy): domain Eukaryota; kingdom Viridiplantae; phylum Streptophyta; class Magnoliopsida; order Solanales; family Solanaceae; genus Capsicum; species Capsicum annuum. Next base: position 129,890,574 of record NC_061120.1, read on the forward strand.
AAAGAAAGTTTTAATAGAGTCTATAAAACTGAACACTTTCATTTTGTAAAAAATTATAATATTAAAACTTCTAAATCTACTATTACAATTCATATGAATAATGAGACTATTAAATTGTTAACAACTGAACATATTAATCGATAAAGAAAAAATTATATGTTTCTTCACCTATGTTTTGTTTAAGTAGCAGTGAAACCATTATATAGATTATGTTTTGATATTCATATATGTATCCTCTTAAGAGATAATAGGTTATTAAACTTTGATGATTTGTTGTTAATAGTATTACAAAGTAACCCCACTAATGGCCCGGTATACTTTAATTATTATCCAAATTTTTTGATAGATATTAATGATCATATGTATACAATAACATTAAATATTAAAACAAAAAATATTAATAGTAATACAAATACTAGAGAAATATCAATAATATTTTTAGTGTATTATAGATTTAGGAAAACTACCTTAGCCCCTAAGGCTAAAATTGTATGTGATAAAGGAGCTACCATACTTATGGAAGCTAATCATAATCATCATAATACGTTTATCCCAAAAATGATAAAATGGAATAATGTATTAACATAAATGAAAATTGGCATTTCGACTCCCCAACAGAGCCATAAATTGAAGAAGAAAATTCAAACATTGAAAAGGTAATATAATATCCAGATGGATCTATAGATTTAGAATTTAAAATATCCCAATCCTTTAATCAAACTTCTTCAAGTAAAATAATGTCCTTTTCTAGACTGTGAGTCTCTAAGACTGTAGATGAAAGCTAAGTGACATTAGAAGATATAGAAAGAAAATTAAACTGAGTTGATTTGTCAAGAATAATTCTTAAAGTGGAATATGAATCTAGAAATTTAAAATCTAAAAAATCTATCAATCCCACTCCTAGTGAAATGCTAGGAGTAAAAGATTCTCTATGCATGATTAAGTTAAATAAAATAGTTGAACCTAACTTTGAATATTTAAATAAATTATGGACTAGCCTAGAAAATTCTATTAAAAGAAAATGGTATAAACAAAGACATTAATTAAAAGAAAGATATTCTTTTAGAGAAAATTGATACAGTGGTATGAAAAGATTAAGATGTAATATTGAATTTTTAAATGGTTTAAAATTACTGGAAAATTAGATAACTAAAAGAAATCATTAAATATTATTTTTAATAAATGTATACTAGTGATAAGGTAGTTGAATCAATAATTTATCCATTAGAGGAAATTTGTCTACCAGTATATAGTAGAGCTGTCACAGCTTCGCCTTTTAAATTAGATATAGTAGATTCTAAAAGTGATCCTAAAAGTAAGGATATTAATATAATACTTCAACAAAATTATTATACAAATTAACTTCTTCATATAATTTCTTAATAGATTCTCGAAGCCGAGAATAAATTAGCTTTTAAAGATAAACCAAGTTCTTCTTATCATGTTAAAAAGTTGGAAAACTCATCCAATATTTAAATTTCCTGAATTTTCAAAAGAAAAATTTTCTAAATTTGAAGAAAAGTTTGAAGTCATACATGATATTTTAGGAAAAATTAATGAATGGTTAAAATCTACATTAAAATATACAGATTATATGGTTATAAGAACTCTACCGGAGAATAATGATTATGAAATTAACAAATTAAGTTCAAAATATTAAGTAAAAGAAAAATATTATAAAAAGCCCACATTTCCAGAAACGCAGTATGAAGAAATAAATTTTTATCTCATACTTCACATTCTGAAAGAGAAATTGCCAAATGGAATATAGATGGATTAGCAGAACATCAAATGTATAATAAACAAAATAAAATGGGAATGAACATTACGACATACAAAATTAACAAATGATAGACAAACAAGCAACTATAATCATTATATCAAGATTTACAAGTACCATAAAATATTGGTAGGATAACTACCTTACAGATAATAATACGCAAAGCATACTAAATGTTACAACTATTACTCAAGCTATTAAGATTGAATCAATAGGACTATCTATTGAAAATCAAGTCCTAAAATTTTCCACCGCTACCTTAAATATTAGTATATCTAAAAATTTTAGAGGAGAACCTTAACTTTTTAAAGATAGAAGTTCAGATATTTTATCAAATTTATCATGTCTAAAGTTAGATGATTTTAGAAGGTATAAGATGGTTTCCTCAATAAAGTAATGGTTAGAACAGACGAGAATTATGATTATTGGATGGAAATATTCATAAATGGTTCATCAACATTGTTTGCAGAAAAAGTTAGAACAAAATTAAAAGATAGATTTGAGGGAAAATCCCTTATAGTCACTTAACTTATGGTGATATTATAAGTTTTATAAATGTCATAAGACTAGAAATATGTACAGATATTAAACTTAAAAATAAAATAAATAAACTTAATAAAATATCATAAAATGAGCTAGAGAGATTTTGTCAAGATTTTGGATATATAAAATTATCAACCCCTTGAAAAGAAGCTACAAATAAGATTAAAAGACAACATAAAAATTATAAAGATAAATCTAAAAAATCACAATAATATAAAAGACAATTTAAAGGATCTAAATAAGAATCTAATAAATATGTATATAAAAAAATAATAAAACATGTTGGAACTACGGAAAAAACAGGTCATAGGCTAAAGATTGTCGGGTTCGGAGAAAAAAGAAAGACAAGATAAAGATGTTAGTATTATAAAATGAAGTTAAAATTAAATTATAATTTATCCATGATGATAATGAAAATAGCTCTTCTTTTGAAGAAAGTCTTAGTGATGATAATCAATTTAATATAGCATACATTTTAGACAGTAGTGAATCAACAGAACATTGTAATTATTGTGATGTAATTTGCACTTGTAATAGTCATTCTATAAATGTTATCACCAATAAGAAAGAGGCATTATTTAACATGATTGATCATCTAGAAGATCCAAATCTAAGGAAAAATTTTTAATAGCCTTTAAAGCTATTACTCTTAATCATCAGATTGATAAATAGACTATTGAATCCTTTAATATGAAAAATGTATAGAACAAATAGGAAGAACATATGTCTAAAACAACGATACAAGATCTTCAGAAAAATATTATATATAAAAGAGGATGTTAGACAAGTTAAGCAAAGACTTAACAATCTAAAAACAGAATCACTTACTAATAAAATATTAAATGATTTAACATCTAACCAATACCCCAAATCAAATCAATTTGATCTTGATGAAACATCAGGAATAAAAAGTGATATTAAGGAAATAGAGTCTCTAGAAAAACCTTTTTCTAAACAAATCTAGAATTGATACAATTACAGTAGTTAAAGTTAAAAGTTACCAAATACCAATTACATTAGTTATAAATAAAGAATATACAATTCATAGGATTGGATTATTTGATACAGGTGGTGATCAAAACTACATCATAGAATGAATAATTCCTATATAGTACCTAAAAAAAGATGCTACAAGACTATTCTCTGCAATAGTAGAAACAAAAAAATAAATTATAAACTCTCAAAAGCACGTATATGCAATGACGGAGTTAGTTTTATTAATGATTTTGTAATAACAAAAGATATAAATGGAGATATAATTTTTTATTTTCCTTTTATAACTCAAATAAAAACTTATATTGTTGAGTTAGATGGCATCCACGATACTATTTTTGAAAAAGAGATTATTTTTGCCTATCTAAACAGTATATAAAAAGAAAAAAAAGTGACTTTATAAAAAATCAAAATATTGTTATGATAATTTGTCTAATGAGTCAGATAAAATTTAAAGGAATAGAATTCCCTTTAATGTCATTGATATAAAGAACTAAAAATCTACAAAAGGTATGTTCCAATGAAACTCAGACCGTAAATTTTCTAGGATGTCTAAACCATGTTGTAGATTTTATTTTCTTATTATTAGATAGGTTTGTAGGATTTATTATCAACATCTTAAGAAGAATTCAGTCCAGTGGGGATTAGATAAAACTAATTTACTATTAAAAAAAATTAACTACGATATTATAAGTTACCAAATTTTAAAACTTCTTTAATGATATTTAAGGAATAAATCAACCAACATTGTTTAAAACTTTAATTTTTAATAGATTTTTATGAAGGAGAAATTCTCTCCAAGAATTTGACAAATTTTCTTTATAAGGAAATAATGAGACCTAGAATGCCAAGAATAAGGCTGAGGCCTCCATTTTAGCCTTTTAGACTAGAAGAAATAATGAAAAGACCCTTCCAAAAAGAAGATAAAATGTAAGAACCTCGTAGAATTTTCATATGCGACACCCCATAGAACTTAGATCATTTTATTTTATACCTTTTTACATGCGTAATATCAATTTTTAACTTTAATTAATTTTAGGGATGTTAAAAGGAAAGTTTTGAAAAGTTTCAAAATTTTTGAAAGGGGTTCAGGGTCATTTTAGGGTCCCGAGGTAGTGAGGGTCCATGATATCACTATGTCCTAGGGACTATCCTCCACAGTAATGGTGTGGCAGGGAGTATAACCTGCATGATAAGGTCGTGCGACGCCAAGGTGTAAATTTTATCTAGTTTTTTTTCACTTGTGGTGAGGGGTTTTTGGGTCTTTTCGCTCTTTCCATGACTTATAAACAAAAAGGGGACCCTTTTATTTTTGTTTTAAAATATCAAACTCTACTTTATTTATTTTTGACTCACCAACAAAGAAATTTTAAGGGTTTCATAGATAATTCATCATCAGGGCTCCAAACTTCAAATGGACTTTAAATTCTTATGTGTTTCAGGCATGTATCTCTTCTCTAAACTTTAATTTTCATTTTAGCATTGATTTAATGTATTTTCAAGTGGTTTAAATTATTGATTTTTAAATTGGATTGAGAGTTATTTTCAGTTATTGATTGAATTATGTGTCCCATATTTGGAAGTGATTATTCTTTCTTTATTTTGATATTTTTAAGACTAAATTGGTATATTATTTAAATGGCTGGAATGGGGGACATATTTCCCCAAATTGCATGACTTTTTGCTTGGACTTGTATAAACCTTAACCTACTTTGTGAATTTGATTTCTATTATGAAAAATTACATGGTTTAACTTGATTTTGAACTCAATGTATTCCATTAATGGATAACTGGATATAAATATCAATTTGGATGGCCTTGGTGGACATGGTTTTGATTTTAATGGAATATAGGAGTCAATGTGGTTGTGTGAATTGGTTTGACATTTGTGATTTAGCTTGAAAGAATAATTGTATGATGATACCAAGTGGTAAATGCCTTAATGAATGAATCCTGGGTTAATAATTTGTATTATGTGAAATGTCATTTAATTTAAGCTTAAAGGGGGTTGTGTAACTCAACGTGATAGTATAAGCTCCAGAGGGACAAACACTAAAAACCATGTTTTCCAGTGTTAGGGATCTATATGAACATGTACTATACAATATGATATATATATATATATATATATATATATATATATATATATATTGGATGGCTTTTGACCTTGGTAGCTTTAGTTTTCCCACAAATTTCCCCGGTTTATGCATCTACCATGCACAGGGTCCTTTCAGCTGGAAAGATGAACCCATATAATCCATGGGTACCTTTAGAATGAATCGAGTTGCACAGTCTATGTTAATAGTTTTAAAAGACTTATATTTATTGCCCTTAATCTATCTCAACATCTTATATGCGTATATAAAAATGTGTGCATGTGATTTTGATAGATGTTTTGGACATGACATTATGTTATAGCTTTTCCTGAGTTATATTCTAGTGCTTATCCCATTGACCATCCTAGGATGATACATTATTTCATGATGTGGGGTCTTAAGATATTTTTATTTCCCCTGTATAGCATTAGATGGTTGAGCACGTTCATAGAGTAGCTACGAGGTGCTGAGCCTCCATCCTCCCTAAGGATTTATTATTTCATTATTCTTTCTTTATTGGTTTAGTACTTTTGGATTCTTTCTGGTCATAGTTAGGAGCATGTCTCATCTTAGTAACTATTATGATTTTAGAGGCTATTGTGGATAGATGTGGGTTGGTTGTTCGGTTATTGATTAACTTTTAATTTTTATATAGTTATCTATTCATCAATTATTACTATTTAATTGGATTCTGCATTATTATTATTATTATTATTATTATTATGGTTCTCTTGAGGTTAGGTTAAGGGGGTGGTCTCCGGTCCATGGTGCGCTTGAGATACCTATCACGACTTGGCCCTAGTTCTAAGTGTGACTAACTTGGTATCTAAGCATGGGTTAGAGTCGTAGGGTGTCCACAAAGACTTGTTGAGTAGAGTCTTTTTTATGGGTGTGTAGCGCACCACCCTTATTAGTAGGAGGCAATAATACATTTAGAAATATTTTCCTTCCTTGTGTTCTATTTTCGTCTATAGACTGTAGTGTTATGAAACTTCTTGAACTTCTTGGTTTCTCTCATTTTAGATAATTCCTCCCCACAGATTTGATGTTCGTAGAAAATCTGCTGTGAACTCTATCCTACCTGAGGACAATGTGGAGGGGAATCTCCTTGTGTATGTTGTGCAAACCCAGTTTAGGGTCCATGATCTAAATTGTGCCACCCCACATGGAGTTTCATCTATCCTTATTAGTCCTCCTAGGGCTTCTTAGGGTGGTGATGCTTATGATTAGCACCTCCGGGACATCTCTACTGCAAAGTTTTGTTGGTCTATTTATTTTCTAGGAACTCTATCCTACCTGAGGTCGAATGCCCCAACCTTTAATTGAGTGTAAGGTTGTAATATTGGACAATGATATGAACATCTCTAAATTTTTGGTTTGTATACAGCAGGTAGAGGATGAAAAGAAGAAGCAAGTAGAGATTGGAGAGAGACAGAATAAAAAGTTTAGATATTTTGAGTTAGATGGGGGTTAATAAAATAATAGGAGAGATGATAGATAGTGGAATAAGAAGAAGAATTGGGGTAATTCTTATTCGACGGCTAGTGGCACTTATACTAAGCCTTAATGTGACCATTATTTTCAGACTAGCAGTGGTCCTAAGGAATAGGGTTTCCAATCTTAGGCTAATAAATCTCAGTCATCCCACCTTATCCTCCTTGATATTTTTATGGGCAACTTTATCATGGTTATTATGAGGAGTGGTGGAATCAGTGTTAAAATTATGGTTAGCTTGGTCAGATATAGCGATATTATCCTTCATCCAAGGTTGCCACTAGAGCTAATAATGTTCTATTTTTCATTTCTTCAACTCTTGCACCATAGGGCGCTATTTCTGGTAGCGACACTGGTTAGAATCCTCTTTATGCACTTGCTACTTGACTAGAATCTAAAGTATTTCTTGATGTTTTTACTGGTACATTACAACTCTTTTCCCATGATGTTTATTGTTTACTTGATTTAGGTTTAAACCTTTCTTATATGACCGTTTATATGGCTGTGCATTTCAATTTTGGTCCTGAATATATTTTTGACTCCCTTTCTATGTGTTCTCCAATGGGTGATTTTTTAGTTGTTAGAAAACTCTCTAGGGGTTTTATGGTGTCTATCTTTCATAAGGAGATATTGGTGGATTTGATAAAGTTGGATATAGTGGATTTTGATATTATCTTAGGGATGAAGTAACTTAATTCTTGCTATGCTTCTCTTTATTTTAGTACCCAAAAGGTTAGTTTCCACTTCCCAGTTAAGTCAGTATTTGAATGTGAAGGGAGTTCCTTAGTACCCAAAAAGAAGTTTATCTCTTATCTTAGGTCTTAGAAATTTATTTCTAAAGGATGTCTATATCATATAGTTTGAGTTAATGATTTTGAATCTGAAGGTCCTTCACTCCAATCTATCCCCATGGTTAATGAATTTCCTGAAGTGTTTCCTGATAATCTTCCTAAAATTCCTCCTAATAGGAAAATAGATTTTGTGATTGATATTCTACTGGATACCGATCCTATTTTCATTCCTCCTTGTGGAATGGTTCAATCTGAATTAAAGAACCTTAAGGAGTAGTTAAAGGATATTCTTAATAAGAGTTTCATTTATCCAAGTGTCTCTCCATGGGGTGCTCTTATGCTTATCATCTTAAATAAAGATGGCTCTCTTCGGATATGTACAGACTATCGTCAATTGTATAAGGTGACAGTGAAAAATAAGTACCATCTTCCAAGTATTGATGATATTTTTGACCAATATCAGGTTGCTAGATATTTATATAAGATTGATCTCCATTCGGGGTATCATTAGTTGAAGATTAGGGAGGTTGATATTCCCAAGACTATTTTTTGAACCCGGTATAGTCACTATGAGTTTTTGGTTATGTCATTTGGGTTGACTAATGCTCCGGCTGTATTTATGGATCTTATGAATTGAGTATTTTGAAAAATTTTGGATTTGTTTATGATATTTTTCATTGATAATAGTTTAGTGTATTCTAAGAGTGAAGAGGATCATGCCAATCATCTCAAAATTATATTGCAGACTCTTAAGAACCAAAAGTAGTATGCTAAATTTCTAAGTTTGAGTTATAGATGAATGTTGTAAGTTTCTTAGGGCATGTTATTTCGAAAGATGGAATCAAGGTAGATCCACAGAAGGGTAAGGTGATTAAGAAATGGCCTAGACCCACGACTCCATCTAACATTAGGAGAGTTTTGGGTTTGGTGGGGTATTATAGGAGACTTTTGAATTTTTTATCTTTTATTTCTACTATATTGACAAGGTTAGCTTAGAAAAATATTATGTTTTTGTGATCTGATGCATGGGATCTTAGTCTTGAGAAGTTGAAGAATTAGCTGACCTTTCCGCCCATCTTGACCCTACCTGAGGGTTTTGATGCTTTTATTCTATTCTTTGATGCATCCCATATGGGATTAGGTTGTGTTTATTGTAGGGTAGAAAGGTTATGGCCTATGCTTCTAGGCCACTTAAGGTTCATGATATCAACTATTTAATTCATAATTTGGAGTTGGCAACTGTGGTTTTTGCTATAAAGATTTAGCACCATTATATATATGGGTTGCATGTAGATATCTATTCAGACCATAAGAGCTTGTAGTATGTGTTCACATAAAAGGAATTAAGTCTCAGACAAAGGAGATGGCTTGAATTTCTTAAGGATTATGACACCAGTCTTCACTACCATACAGGAAAAGTTAATATTGTTGTTGATGCTTTTAACACATTATCGATAGGGAGTTTGTCTAATGTTAATGGGGGAAAAAGAGGATTGGTGAGAGATATTCAGAAATTAGCTATCTTGGGAGTTCGAGTTTTAGACTCTGATGATGGAAAAGTCTTTGTTAAAGAAGTGGTTAAATCATCTCATGGTACTGAGGTAAAAAAGAAGAAGGCTTTGGATCCCATACTTACACATATTAAGGATGATGTCGATAAGTAAAATGTTATAGCTTTTGAGATTAGGGGAGATGACATCATAAGGTATCAAGATAGGTTGTGTGTTCCTGATGTTGATGGGCTATAGGAAAGAATTTTGAACATAGCTCATTAGTCCAAGTATACAGTTTATCCAGGTTCAACTATGATATAGCATAACTTGAAGCAAATCTATTGGTGGAATAATATGAAGATAGATGTGGCAAATTTTGTCGCTAAGTGTATCATTTATCAGCAAGTCAAGGTTTAACACTTGTGCCCTAGTGGTATGTCTCAAGATATAGAGTTGCTAATGTAGAAGTGGGAGATTATTAATATGGACTTTATAGTTTTGTAGCGATCTCGGTATAAGTATGATTCAATTTAGGTCATTTTGGATTGGGTGACTAAGTTTCCTCACTTCTTGCTTGTAAGGACTAACAAATCGGGAGAGGATTATGCTATGCAATCCATTTAGTGGATTTTAAAGTTGCATGGTGCGCCAGTTTCTATTATTTTAGACCAAGGTACCAAATTTTCATATTATTTCTAGTGTTTATTTCAGAAATGTTTGGGTGCTCAGGTGAACTTTAGCACCACTTTCCACCCTCAAATGGATTGATAAGTGAATAATACTTTAAGATTTCAGAGGATATGCTAGGGGACTATGTGATTCATTTTAAGGGAAGTTAGGTGGATCATTTTCCCCTTATTGAGTTCGCATAAAATAATAGTCACCATTCGAGCATTTAAATGGCTCCTTTTAACGCTTTTTATGGTAGGAGGTGTAGGTCTCCTATTGATTGGTTTGAAGTTGGTGAAACTATCTTGTTTTCTCCTAACTTGGTTCACCAAGGCATGGAGAAGGTGAAAGTGATTAGATAAAGATTTAGGACTACCCAAAGTCATCAAAAGTCCTATACAAATGTAAGGCGAAGAGAATTGGAAATCAATGTGAGCTATTGGGTATTTTTGAAGGTGTCTCCTACGGAAAGAGTCATGAGGTTTGGGAAGAATGGGAAGATCAGTCCCCGTTATGCTCGTCCATATACGATTTTTAGAATAATCAGGAATGTTACTTATTAGTTGGATTTGCCTGTGATTTTGGGTTCTATGCATCCCATGTTTCATATCTCCATGCTGAAAAAGTGTGTGGGTGATCCTTCCTTAGTAGTGTCTATTTTACTTGGGGTGAGGGGCTTTTCGGTCTTTTCACTCTTTCCACAACTTATAAATATAAAAGGGACCCTTTTTCTTTTATTTTCAAAGGTCAAACTCTAGTTTATTCATATTTAACTATCCAACCAAGAAAGCTTAAGGGTTTCATAGATAATTCATCATTCAGGCTCAAAACTTCAAATTGACATCAAATTCTAATGTGTTTCAGGCATGTATCTCTTCCTTAAACTTTAATTGAACATGATGGAATTGATTTAATGGATTTTGTGTGATTTAAAATATGGGTTTTGGAATTGGATTGAGGGGTTTTGGTTGTTACAGATTTAATTACTTATCCCATATTTTGAATATATAATACTTGAAATGCCTAGATCTTGAACCATTTAAAAACAACTTCATTTTGGCATCTCTGAGTTGGGTACAATTAGGTACTTGAGTCATACCTAGGGGTGTACAAATTGAACCGTTAAGTCAAACCGAACCGATGAATCAAACCAAACCGTGAAAAAAATTGACTTATGATTTGGTTTGATTGGTTTGGTGTTGGCAAAAAAAAATGATCATTCTTGGTTTGGTTTGGTAGTAGAAAAAAATAAAATCAAACTTAACCCAAACCGAACCAACGTAATACTTATATAATTTTAATTTTTTATACGTAAAAAAATATTACTTATAATCTACTTTCTAATTACTTTTAATATTTTTTATATTCAGAAAATAGATAAATATTCTTGGGCCTTTAATTATTGTATTTTTTAATTAATAACAAATTAATACAAAGCCCAATATCTATATCTATATCTATATCTATAATCTATCTATAATATATTAAAAGTGTGAAGGGCCTTAGAAATGTTGTTTGAATATTTTGCCGTTCATTAAAAGTTTTCGATTTAGACAAAATCGTCTTTTCACTATTTTTTTCTAATTTTTAAAAGTTAATAATTAATTAATATATATTTAGGGTAAAACCTTTTATTATTAGAAGTCGTTAGAATTAATGACAACTAATACTTTTTTCATTAGTTTAAGAATTATAAAACAACTAAATTTGATTTTAATAAGATTTGAAAAATCTAGAAACAAACATAAAAGCCTTAGAATAATAACATTTTAATAAGTATTAAATTTTAAAAAGTTTTAAATACGTAATACGAAATGTCTTTTTATTATTTTATAAAATTATTATTTAAATATTTTTACTAAAAAAATACGTCCGACCTCAAAAATAAAAAAATAAGTAGGCCAGATTGTAGTTAGCATATGACCTAATTTCTATCTTTTAAGTATGGTTTTTGATTTAATTAGGAGTCCTTAATTTTCTTTTCTTTTAAGTTTCGTTTGTCTTGATTTTCTATAATAATTAGTTTTTTATTAAAAAAATTTCTCAAATTAGATTAGATTTCTTCAATGTTTCATCAATAATTAGGGGTAGGCCGAAAAAATATTGAAGAGAGGTGATTAGACATGACATGGAGCAATTACAGCTTACTGAGGACGTGATCCTAGATAGGAAGGTTTGGAGAACGCAAATTAGGATAGAAGATTAGTACATGCGGGAGGGTCGTAGTTAGTAATTAGGGAAGCATCGGGTTGGGGGGTGCCTTTGGTTCGTTAACATAGGGTATTACTTTATGGGTGTCTTATTTCTGTTGTTCTATCCTGTTACATGTTTTTATTATGAATTTTTTTATTACACATTGTCTTGAGCCGGGGGTCTATCGAAAATAGCCTTGCTATTTCTCCGGAGGTAGTGGTATGAACTGCTTACATCTTACCCTCCCCAGACCCCACTGTGTGGGAATACATTGGGCTTGTTGTTGTTGTTGTTGAGATGTTACACGTGCAAGACACGTCGGGTTTAACTAGTTAATATAAAAACCTAAAACTCTTTAATTGCTTCACTTTTTACTTTTTACTTTTCAAGTTTTCAGAGAATTCTCATTATTTTCTCATCTTACTTTTCTCATTCGTCAAGTTGTAATTTAGGTTTGTTTCTCTTTTTTTATAGAATTATTTATAATTAATTACTTTATGGAGTTAAGTTTTTAATAAGTTGTCTCCAATTCTTCATTCTTTTGTGTGCTCATATTTTATGTGAAGGAAATTTTCAGACAAGCTACTGTGACTAGTGACTTAGAAATTGAACTATTTAGGTATCCACATAATATTACTTTGAGAGATAGTAGTTTAGACGTCTTAGTAATTTGCCAACTTAATTTTTACTGGAAAAACACTATGACTATTGTTAATTTTTTTATCTTTTTAGTGAAAATATTTAATTTTTTTCTTCAATCACATTATAATTGTAAAAAAAACTGAGAAAACCAAAAAATAAAAAAAAATCCAAAAAACCTAACTAAAACCAAAATAGAAAAACCAATTGTATTTTGGTTTGATTTGATTTATAGATTTAGAAAACCGACATTATTGGTTTGGTTAATTTTAATAAAAAACCGAACCAACCCGACCTATGTACACCCCTAGTTGTACCTATGGATACGGGTCGTACCTAACTCATCCTCTCCCCTTCGTACCTTAGCAGTTTATGAGGGTGACATACTGTCCACTATATGAAATGGTCTCTTCTTGGTCGTATCCAATGTACATGAGTTGTACCCTATATGATCGTATGGAGTGAGGACTTAATTTGAGTGGACTTTTTTCTATAAGATTGATCAATATGAGTTAAGGGTTGAGTCATACCCTTTGGTTATGAATCAAGGGTGTCCACTCGTATAGATGACCTAGGAAGAGCCTAGGGTACGATTCAGGGTACCACTTTTACCCTAAGGTATGGCTACTTAAATAGTTGTATGGGAGAGTCGTACCCCTGGACGGGGTTATTTTTCAACTTTTATCTAAGGACCTTGTGTTCATTTTCCATGCCTAAAACCCTAAACCCTTTCACTATATAAGTGGGTGTATCCTCCTAAACATCTATTTTGATGGATCAAACACCCTAACTACTTTCTCAAGCTCATGTTTGATGAATTGGAGGCTAGGGTTTCAAGGATGATCTTCAAGAGGCAAAGTGAAGTCAATATTATTGGTGATTCATCTTGATTAAGACTTGTACATCTTCCCTTTGTTTAATAACTGTAAAACCCATGTATTTCACCCTTGGATTTGTAAGTATACATGGTGGTTTTGAAACAAATGAAAAGGGTTTTATTACCTAATAATAAATAACGATGATTCTTGCTTATACTTGTGTTTATATATGTTATTGATGGTTGAATTTGTATGTCGGTGCTGGTTGTATGTTGATTAAAATGAGTGTCTTGAGTAGCCATAATCTTAATGATTTCTACCATGAAAATAACCTTTTTAAAGGTATGCACATAAGGTATTTGTGAAAATGTCTTAGTAAATTGTCTAGTCAGATGCTTGTGATGTATTGAACTAGGAAAATGGCCCAATGAGCATGAATGATTGATATATCATATGTTAAAGGTATTGTGAGCCATGTATTATGAATTAATGACCTTGTTGGTTAACGGCTAAAAAGGGATTAAAGTCCCTACACATTAAAAATATACTTGAATTGTGTGTTAATTTAAGATGTGGTAAAAATGTGATGTACATTTTCTAAGGAAAGATAAATATAATGTGAGGGTATTGATGACCATGAAATGTATGGCATGATAAAATAAATTTAAGAATTGGCCTATTGCAATGGTTGGGCAGTGAAGGCTACCATGAGGACCATGTGGTCATGTAAAGTGTTAAATTTGCTATATGAGTTAAAGTCTTTAAATATTATATTGAATTTATTTATAAGCAAGAGGTTAGATTCCTACTGTCTACTATAATGGTTATGACGGCTTGAGGATAGAGTCCCTTACCTTATAAAATGTCTTAAGGTTAGAGTCGCTTGCCTAGTAAAATTGCTTGTGTTTAAAGTTCCTTGGGCAATGAGATCTTATGAGGTCAAAGTACCTCGCCAAATGAATTGGCTTGGGGTTAGAGTCCCCTATCAAATAGGGCATGAGCTTAGAGTCCCTTGCCGAATATTTGACCATGTGGTTAGAGTCCCATTCCAAATTTAATGTGCTAACAAGCTATTAGAGTCCCTTGCTTTAATGGATATGTATGTGGTTAGAGTTTCATGCCTAATTGAATTTGTGATCATGCAGTTAGAATCCCTTGCTTCAATGGATATATATACGGTTAAAGTCCTTTACTTAATGAGTGTGCATAAGCTTAAAGTCCTTGGTCTAAAAGATATGTGAATTTGGTTAAATGTCCTTTGTTTAATGAGAATTCTAAAGTGTGGTAAGTTGGAGTCTCCCATTTCGTGCCTAATGAATAAATGCTTTGAGAATAATGTAGAGTCTTTAATACTTGTTTGGCATGTGATATTACTTTATGCATTGATAAAGTATTCGAATATGATATCTCAATCTTCTCTTGTGTTGAGATAAAGAAAAAACGAGTATTTGACCCCTACTTAAGAAAGATTAAGATTAATATGGGTCAACATAAATTTACGGACTTTGTGATTTGCTGTGATGGTATCTCGAGATACCAAGGTAGGCTATGTGTTCTGACGTTGATGGATTGAAAGGGTCATGACTGAGGATTATGATGCCCGTTATGCTATTCATCTCAGCTCTACCAAGATGTATCATGACCTTAAAGAGTTTTATTAGTGGGGTAATATGAAACATGATGTGGACAGCTATATGGCTAAGTGTATGGTGTGTCAACAAGTTAAAGTTCAGCATACGAGGCTCGGTGGTTTGTATGAAGAGAACCCATTATCCAAATAGAAATAGGTGGCAATTAACATGGATTTATTACCGGTCTTGCTAAATCACAAAATCAATGTTAATCTATTTAGGTAATTATTGAAAGAATGACCAACTCCCCCCCATTTCTTACTTGTGAGAGCTAGTTAATTGGCAAAATATTATGTTAAGTTGTATCTTGTGGAGATCATGAAGTTCCACGATGCTCTGGTGTTTATTATCTCAGATCGTGGTCTACCATTTTTATCTCAATTTTGAAAGTCGTTCCAAAAGGGTTTGGGTACTATAGTGTGCCTTAGCACCGCTTTCCACCCGCAAATAGATAGGAAAACAGAAAGGACCATCAAAATATTGGAGGATATATTGTGGCTTATGTGATTGACTATGATGGTAATTGGTATGACCACTTAAAATTGATTGAGTTCTCCTATCATATTATTTACCACTCTAGTATTGGCATGGCGCCATTTGAGGAACTGTATGGTGGGAGATGTCGATCTCTTATTAGGTGGTATGAGGTTGGCAAGGGTAAGTTGCTTGGGCTCGATCTAGTTCACCAAGACTTAGAGAAGGGGAAGGTGATCCATGATAGGTTGAAAGCTGCTCAAAGTCGGCAAAAGTCATATGCAGATGTATGGCGTAGGGACTTAAAATTTGGTGTTGTGCGAATTGGGTATTCTTGAAAGTGTCTCTCATGAATAGAGTAATGCAATTTTGTAAAAAAGGGAAACTTATTCCCCGTTATGTCGGTCTCTACTTGATTTTGAAAAGGGTTGGCAATGTTTCCTACGAGTTGGAGTTGCCTTCTAGTATAAACTTCATTCACCCGATTTTCTACGTCTCTACGTTGCATAAAAGTGTCGTTGATCCTTTATTTGTTGTTCCTTTGAATGATGTCGGTATTGCGGACTCCTAGTCCTATAAGAAGATCCCAGTGAGGATCATGGATCAGCATGTTCGCCGGTTGCGAACAAAAGAAGTGGCTTCGGTGAAGGTTCTATAAAGGAACCAAAAGTCCGAGGAAGTTACTTAGGAGGCAAACTTAGACATGAATTCTATGTACTAGGATTTGTTTCTGATTCCAAAAGGTTGTGATAGAGGTATATGTTAAGTCTCTTCGCTTGAATTATGCCATTGATTGACGATGGGTTAAGTGCCTATTATTTGAAATTGAGTTATGTCTTGTTTGTATAATGGTTAAAGTCACTGAGTTTGAATTGATTGTCTTGTTAGACTCTGGGTTCAATTCTCTAATACTTTGAGTTGCTTTTATATCCTTGAGAGTCGATGTGTTGAAGTCCCAAAATTGTGAAATGTGTAAATTATTGATAAATAATGGGTTTAAGTCCCATTGATATATGTTGTGTTGTATCCTTGTTGTGTGCTTATTTCTAACTTGTGTAAGGGTTAGTTGGATGCATATTGATATGTTAACAGATGTCTATGCATACCTTACCCCTAATTCGAGGATGAATGATCCAAAGTGGGGTAGAATTGAAACACCTAGGTCTTTAACCATTGAAAAACAAGTTTATTTTTGTGTTTTTGAGTTGGGTACGATTAGGATCTTGATTCATACCCATTGATACGGGTCGTACCCAACAGGCCTTCCCTCTCCCGTACCTTGGGTAGTCTATGAGGGTGACATATTGTCCACTATACGACATGGTATGCCCTTGGTCGTATCCAATGTATACAAGTCATACCATACATGATCGTATGGAGTGAGGACCTAACTTGAGTGGACTATTTTCTATACTATTGGTCTATACGAGTTAGGGGTTTAGTCGTACCCTTTGTTTACTACTCAAATATGTCCACTCGTACCCTTAATAATGTAGATGAACTAGAAAAAGCCTAGGGTATGAGTCATGGTACCACACGTACCCTAGGGTATGACTAGTTAATTAATCGTATGGGGGAGTCGTACCGCTAGATGGGCTAATTTTTCAGCTTTTAACTATAGGCCTGGTGGTCATTTCCCATGCCTAAAACCCTAAACCTTTTCAGTATATAAGTTTGTGTATCCTCCTAAACATCAATTTTGATAGATCAAACACCCTAAATACTCTCTTAAGATCATCTTTAAAGAATTGAAGAGTAGGATTTCAAGGGTGATCTTCAAGAGGCAAAGTAAAGTCAATATTCTGGGTGATTGATTTTGTTTAATGCATATACCTCTTCCCCATGCTTAATAACTCTCAAACCCATGCATTTCACACTTTTGTTAGTAAGTGTACATGGTGGTTTTGAATCAAATAAAAAGGGTTTTGTTACCTAATAATGAATAACGATGATTCTTGCTTATAATTGTGTTTATACATGTTATTGATGGTAGAATTTGCATGTGGGTGCTTGTTGTATGTGGATTAACATTAGTGTCTTGAGTAACCCTAATCTTGATGATTTCTACAATGATAATAGCCTTGTTGAAGGCATGCACATAAGGTGTTTGTGAAAATATCTAAGTGGATTGCCTAGTCATATTTTTTGATGTATTCAATTAGGGAAATGGCCCAATGAGAATGAATGATTGATATATGATATGTTAAAAGTATTGTGAGTCATGTATTGTGAATTGATTTCCTTGTTAGTTAACGACTTAAAAGGGGTTAAAGTCCCTAAACATGAAAAAGGAACTTGAATTGCGTGTTAAGTTAAGATATGGTAAGAATGTGATGTATGTTTTATAAGGAAGTTTGAATACAATGTGAGGGCATTAATAACCATAAAATGCAAGACGTGATAAAATGAATTGAGCAATTGGCCTATTGAAATGGTTGAGCAGTGAAGGCTCCCATGAAGACTATGTGGTCATGTAAAGTGTTGAATTGGCTAAACGGGTTAGTCCTTAAATATTCTATTTAATGCATGGTGATGTATGTGAAAGGGGTTAGAATTCCAATATTGACTATGATAGTTGTGATGGCTTAAGGTTAGAGTCCTTTACCTTATGAAATCGCTTGAGGTGAGAGTATTTTGCCTAATATAATAGCTTGTGGTTAAAGTCCCTTGCTCAATAATATCTCATGAGGTCAAAGTACCTTACCAAATAAATTGGCTTGGGGTTAGATTCCCCTATTAAATAGGGCATGAGGTCAGAGTCCCTTGATCAATGTGTGATTATATGGTTAGAGTCCCATGCCTGATTTAATGTGCGAGCATGTGGTTAGAGTCCCTTGCTTCATTGGATATGTATGTGATTAGTGTATCATGCATAATTGAATGTGCGACCATGCGATTAGAGTCCCTTGCTTCAATGGATATCTATGTGTCTAGAGTCCCATGCCTAATTGAATGTGAAAGCATGTGGTTAGAGTCCCTTTCTTCAGTGGATATGTATGTGGTTAGATTTCTTTACTTGATGAGTGTGCATAAGGTAAATTCATTGGTGTAAATGATATGCTAATATGGTTTAATGTACTATGTTTAATGAGAACTGTTAAATCTAAAGTGTGGTGGGTTGGAGCTCCCTATTTCATACCAAATGAATGACTTTTTTGAGAATAATGTCGAGACTTTAGTACTTGTTTGGAATGTGATATATCTATATACATTGATAAGGAAATTAAATATGATATATTGGCTTGTTTTTAAAAGATGATGCTATTTTATTCTTATCCTTGAATTACATGTTAGTGTTCCAGCCGCTAACTATCTTTAGATGCTATGTCCCCACACGACATAGGGGCCAAAGTATCATCTTCTCTTCCTACACAGTAATTTGGTGATCAAAGCAGTTTATGCATTGACTTAGGAGTGGTGAGTTTCCTTTCATCAGAACACATTTATCCTTGGTCTCCTATCTTCAGACTTAGTCATTTGACTTGGTTTTGCTATTGTAGGGTGCTTGTTTCGACATATATATTTCTAAACTTTTATTTGTATAGATGTATTGTCGATGACTGTGGACTTGAGAATATTGGTTTGTTGATGAATCTAATGAAGTGCTAGACATGTTTAAGTTATAACACATATTATGTTTTTCCGCTATCTTATCACATAGTCGGATACCATACGACCCTTGTCTATATATATTGATGAATAGGTTGGGTTATTAGGGCGACCATCAGTTAATATAAGCTTGGGGTGACCATACGACATGGCCTGATGTTGGGGAGTATGAATATTCATGGTTTAAATTGATTTTTTGGGACTGAATTGGTACATTATTAGTATGGTTGGAATGGGGAAAATGGGTTTCACCAAATTGGATGAATTTTTCCTTTGACTTGGATAAACCTCAACCTAATTTGTGAATTTGATTTCTATTATGGAAAATTGTATGGTTTAACTTGTTTTTGAACTCAATGTATTGCATTAATGGATAATTTCTTAAAAAATGAATTTGGATAGCCTTCGTAGCCATGGTTTTGATTTTATTTTAACTTAGGAGTCTTTGTGGTTGTATGAATTGTTTGGCATATGTGATTTAGCTTGCAAGCATATTGGTATGATTATACTAAGATGTAAATGCCTTAATGAATGAATCTGGGTTAATGGTTGGAATTATGTGCAACGTGTTTTAATTTTGGCTTAAAAGGCTTGTGTAGCTCCCCGTGAAAATGTTAGTCCTGGGGGGACGAACACTGGAAACCACGTTTTCCTGCATTGAGGGTCTATATGTTCATGTACTTGATACATACTTGATATATGGTTGCTTTAGTTTGCACTTAGATTTTCCTCGGTTCATGCAACTAACATGTACTGGGGTCCTTTTAGCAGAGGTATCTTAGCCCATATTTCCCATGGGTTCGTTTAGGACTGATCAAGATACATTGTCTAGGTTAATGGTTTTAAAACTTTGATATCCATTTCCCTTAATCTATCCCAACATCTTATATATATATATATAACTGTGTACATATGGTTTTGACTGATCTTTTGGACATGGCATTACGTTATCACATGCCCTGAATTACATGCTAGTTCTTGTCCCACTGACCATTGTAGGACACTTTATCATTTCATGATGCTTTAAGGTCCAAAGACATTTCTGTTGCCCCTGTGCAGCGTTAGGTGGTTCAACACGTTTGTTGGGTAGCTGTTAAGTGGTGAGCCTTCATTCTCTGAATATTCATTAGTTCAATACATTTGGATTCTTTTTGGTCATAGTTAGACACATGTTCCGACTTAATCACTATTTTGGTTTTAAAGGCTTTCATGGACCGATGCGGGTTGGTTAGTTGATTATAGATTCTCATAGTTTTCATAGAGTTACCTATTCATTATTTATTACTATTTAATTTGTTTTTGCAATGTTATAATTATTATTATTATTATGGTGCTCTTAAGATTATGTTAAAGGGCTGGTCTCCAGTCCATGATGGGCTTGAGATACCACTGACGACTTGTCCTTGGTTCATGTTGTTACACCATCTCTTCCGAAACCTACAATTCTCCTACCATTAAAAGAACCCATTACAAGACCACCTAAAATGCAATCTCTTGAACAAATATTTAAATAAGAATCCTTATCATCAGCCAATAAATTTTTTTGTATCAAAACCAAAGATAGTTACGCGAGAAACCACCGAAAATATACTCACAGGCAGTCTCCCCAACTAATTTTTAATGAAGGAAGAATAAGTTATTTCTTGTAAAAGGCAATTTGAAATAATAATTAGGTAGGTACTTCCAATAATGGTAATCAATAAATAAATAAAGGATTTTGAGTACCGACGTTGTTAAAACCTTGTTATAAAAATTGGGAAGATGCAGAGATAGATGATCCCCTCGAAATCCAAAGGTATTACGAGTTTATTTTAACAGATACTAATTCATTACAAATTGAGCATAAGTTAGAAGAAATATGCGATCCCAATGTGAATATTAATCTAGAAATTTTCTAACTAAAGTATCAATAAGTCCCGCTACTATTGAAATTCAAGGAGTAAAATTCTTTATGCTTGATTAGGTCAGATGAAATATTTGAACCTAACTTTGAATATTTAGATTTCTTATGGACAAACCCAGAAAATTCTATTAAAAGGCAATGGTATAAAGAAAGATTTTCATTAAAAGAAAAATACACTTTCTGAAAAAATAATGCAGTGATATGAAATGATTAAGATGTAATATTGAATTTTTAAAATGGTTTGAAATTACAAGAAAATTAGATGACCAATTGAAATTATTAAACATGATTCTTAATAAATGGTATACTAGTAATTAGGTAGTTGAATCAATAATCCCCCCATTAGAAGAAATTAGCCTACCAGTAGATGGTAGAGTTGTTGCAATTTGGCCTTTTAAACGAGACATAGTCGATACTAAAGGTGATCCTAAAAATAAGGATATAAATACAATACTTCAAAAAAATAATTATACCAATAAACTTCGACATGCAGTTTCTAAATAGATTCTCAAAGCCAAGAACAAATCAACTTTTAAAGATAAACCAGTTCTTCTTATCATGGTAAAAAGTTGAAAACTCATCCAATATTTAAATTACCTGAATTTTCAAAAGATAAATTTCCTAAATTTAAAGAAAATATTGATGTCACAGATTATATTTTAGTAAAAATTAATGAATCTTCAAAATCCAAATTAATATTTACTGGTGATACGGCAATAAGGACTCCATCAGAGAAAAATGATAATAAAATTAACAAAAAAGTTCTAAATATTCAGTAAAAAAGAAATAATGTTAAAAGCCCACATTTTCGGACATGCAGTACGAACAAATGAATTTATATCTCATACTTCACATTCTGGAAGAAAAATCGCCTAATAAAATATAAATGGATTAGTAAATCATAAAATATACAATAAACTACATGAAATAAGAATGATCATTACGACATATAAAATTAACAAAATGATAGATAAATAAGCAGCTACAATGTTTATATCATAATTTAAAAATACCATAAAATATTGTTGGGATAGCTACCTCACAGATCATAATAGTCAAAGCATAATCAATGCTACAACTGTTACTCAAGATATTAAGAATGAATCAACAGGACAGACAGTTGAAAATAAATTCATTGAAGATATCATGCCACCTTAATTTGTATTACAGCAAAACATTCTATAGGAGAACCTCAACTTTTTCAAGATAGAAGTTTAGAAATATTATAAAATTTATCTTTGTCTAAGTTATATGATTTTAAATGGTATAAAGAGGTGTCCCCAACAAAGTTAAGACTAAAGAAAATTGTAATCATGATTATTGGACAAAAAAGTTATAAGTGGTTTACCAACATTATTTGGAGAAAAAGTTAGAACAAAATTAAAAGATAGCTTACGGGAAAAATCCCTTAAAGTCACTTAATTTATTGTGATATTATATGTTTTATAAATGTCATAGGACTAGAAATATTTAAAGATATTGAACTTAAAAATCAACTAACAAGAGATAACAAAATATCATGAAATGAGCTTGGAAGATTTTGAATATTTGAAATTATCAGCCCCTTCAAAAGAAGCTACCAAGTCGATTAAAAGACAAAATAAAATTTTTAAAGATAAATAAAAATCTCCTATAATAAAAGACGATTCAAAATATCAAACAAGCCTATAATAAAGGTGGATGTAAAAACAATAATGAAACACGTTGGAACTGTGGAAAAACAGGTCATAGGGCTAAATATTTTCGAGTTTCAAATATAAAGAAAGACAAGATAAATATGTTAGAATTAGGAAACGATGTTAAAAATAATTTATATTCTATCCTTGATGAAAAAATAGCTATTCTTTTGAAGAAAGTCTTGGCGAAGATAATCAACAACTATAGCATACAGTTCAGACAGTAGTGATTCAACCAACCATTGTAATGGTAGCAGTGCAATTTTCACTGGCGATAGTCATTCTATAAGTGTTATCATCAAAAGTAGTAAGGAGAAAGAGGCCGTATTTGACATGATTGATCATCAGAAAATTCAACTCTTAGGAAAAGATTTTAATAGCCTTAAAAGATATTATTCTTAATCATCATATTGATAAAGAGACTATTCAACCCTTTAATATGAATAATGTATTGAACAAATTTAAATAACATAAGTTTGAAACAATAATACAAGATATTTGAGAGAATTATTATACATAAAAGAGGATATTAGACGAGTTATGAAAAAACTTAACAACCTAGAAATAAAATCACTTACTAATAAATTATTAAATGATTTAATGTCTAACCAAGACCCTAAATCCCATGAATTTGAGCTTGGTGAAACATCATGAGTAAAAAGTGACAATAAATAAATATAGTCTCTAGAAATAGAGTCTCTAGGAAACCTCCTGTAAATAAATCAGGAATTAATACAATTACAATAGTAAAAGCGCAAAGTTATCATGTATCAATTACAATAGTTATAAATAAAGATTATAAAATTCTTAAGATTGCATTATTTATACAGGTGTTGTTCAAAACTGCATTATAAAAGGATTAATTTCTATGGAGTGCCTAGAAAGAAGTGCTACATGACTATTCTCCGCAATAGGATAAAGATTAAATATAAATTATGAACTGGACAAAGCACATATATGCAACAATAAAGTTACTTTTATTATTAATTTTGTAATAACTAATGATATAAATGAAGTGATAACTTTAGGTATTCCTTTTATAACTCAAATAAAACCTTATATTTTCAAGTTAGATAGCATCCACACCACTATTTTTGGAGAAAAGATTACTTTTACTTAAATAAAGGTATGTCAACAAAAAAAAGTGACTTTATAAAAGATCAAACTATCTTTAGGATAAATTATCAAAAGAGTGAAATAAACATTAAAGGAATAGAATTACCTTTAAAGGATTCGATAGAAAGAACAAAAAATATACAAAAGATATTTTCTAATGAAACTCAGACCTAAAGGTTTCTAGGAAGTCCCAACCATGTTGTAGATTATATATTCCAATTATTAGACAAGTTTTTAGGATTCATCATCAACATTATAAGAAGAATTCAGTCCAGTAGGGATTAGGAAAAATAAATTTACTGTGACTAGAAAATTTTACTATTAATTAGGAGTTACCAAATTTGAAAAATTCATTAATAACATTTAATAAATAAAACAATCAAAGCTATTTTACAAACGATGTTTAAAAAATTTATTTTTCATAGATTTTTATAAAGGGAGAAATTTTCTTCGAGATTTTAACAAAAAATTTCTACAGGGAAATAATTAGACCAGGAACTCAAGAATAAAGATAAGACCTCCATTTAATCCTTTTCAATTGTAAGAGAAAATGAAAATACCCTTCTAAGAAGAAGATACAAATTTAGAAAATAGATATTCAATCTTGGCAGAATTTTCATCTCTATCAAAGCCTATCATTCCCCTACCATTAAAAGAACCCATTACCAGTCTACCCAAAATGCATTCACTTAAATAAATATTTAAAGAAGTATCCTCATCATTAGCCAATAAAAATATTTCTATCCAAATCAAAGATAGGTACGCTATGAAGCCGCCGGAGACATACTCACAGATAATCTTCCTAGCCACTTTGGAAAATATGGAATAATAGGTTGTTCCTGATAAAAAGCAATTTGAAATAATAGTCTTATAGGTACTTTCAATAATGGTACTCGATAAAAAATATGAAGGTTTCTGAGTACAAAATTGTTAAAACCTTGATATAAAAATTGAGATTATGTATAGACATATAATCCCTTCAAAACTTAAAGGTATTATAGGTTTATTTTAACTGATACTGATTCATTACAAATTGAACATAACGAGTATGAAAGAGTATGATCTGAAATTTCAATAGTTGGCTCGTTATGCTCCAGAGCTAGTGTCTACCATGAGATCTAAGATGAGGAATTTTGCTTCTCGATTATCCCTTGACTTTGTATTAGAGTGTAAGAATGCAATATGAACAATGATATTGATATCTCTAGACTCATGGTTTATATGTAGTAGGTAGATAATGAAAAAAGAAATAAGTAAAGATGGGAGAAAGGTATATTAAGAAGTTCAAAAATTAAAAGTAGGGTGGGGGTTAGCATAATAGCAGGAAAAATGGTAGACCAAGGACCAAGAATAAGAATTAGGGAAGTTATTATTCATCTGTCAATGCTCTCTATCCTAAGCCTTTAGGTAATCATTATTTTTAGCATAGCAGTGGAGTCGGTCATACCCTATCCTTCTTGTCATTTTTGTGGGCAGCTTTATTGTGGCTATTGTAAAGAAGGGAGGAATCATTGTTATAATTGTGGTCAGTTTGGTCATATGCAGTGAGATTTTCCTTCTGCCAAGGTTTCCATTGGTGCTAATAAAATTTTAGTGGCAGAATTTTTTGCTCCTACACTAAAGGGTGCTACTTCTAGTACCGACACTGGCCGAAATCATCTCTATGCACTTGGTAGGTACTTAGAATTTGGATATCCCTAAGTATAGTTACTGTTAGGTTATAACTCTTTACTTATAATATTTATTGTTTGCTTGATCCAGGTTCTACCCTTTCTCATGTGATCTTTATGTGGTTGTGTATTATGGTTTTGGTCTTGAAAGTACTTCTAACCTTTTTTCAATTTCTACTCTAGTGGGTGACTCTATAATTGCAAGAATGATTTATAAGGGTTGTTCGATATCTATATTTTGTAAAGAGACATTGGTTGATCTAATAGAACTTGACATAATAGATTTTGATATGATCTGACAAATAGATTGGCTTGATTCATGTTTTTTTATTTTTGGATTGTAGTACCTAAAAGGTTAATTCCATTTCCCTAATACATTGGTAATTGAATAGGAAGGGGGTTTCTTAGTACCCAAAGGGAGGTTTATTTATTATCATAGTGCTCAAAAATTAATTTCAAAAGGGTGTCTACATTATCTAGTTCATGTTAAGGATTTGAACACTGAAAGTTGTTCTTTGCAAACTGTCCCAGTGGTTAATGAATTTCTTGAAGTTTTTCCCAAAAATCTTCCTGAAATTCCTCCTAATAGGGAAATAGATTTTGAGATCGACCTTCTACTTAATACACATTCCATTTCAATTTCCATCTATAGAATGCTTTGGTTGAACTAAAAGAGCTTAAGGTGTAGTTGAAGGATCTTCTTAATAAGGGTTTCATTCATCCTAGTGTTTCTTCGTGGGGTGCTCTTGTGCTTCTAATGTGAGAGAAGGATGGGTTTCTTGGATGTGCATAGATTATCATTAACTGAATATGATAGTGAAGAACAAGTACTTTTTTCTTATAATTAATGAACTTTTCGACCAACTTAGGGTGCTAGATATTTCTCCAAGATTGATCTTTATTTTGGTTATCATCATTTGAAAATTAGGGAACTGATATTCTTAAAACTGCTTTTTGAACCTTGTATGGTCATTATGAGTTTTTGGTAATGTTATTTGAGTTGACTAATGCTTCAGATTCTTTCATGGATCTTATGAATTAGGTGTTCAAATAGTTTTTGGGCTTGTTTGTGATAGTTTTCATTGATGATATTTTAGTGTACTCTAATAGTGATGTGGATCGTTTCAATTACCTTAGAATTGTGTTACCACACATAAGGACAAGCAATTATATGCCAAATTTTCTAAGTGTGATTTTTTGCTGATGTTGTGACTTTTTTAGGGTATGTTGTTTCTAGTTAGGGGATCAAGGTGGATCTATAGAAAGTTGAGACAGTTAAGAAGTGACTGACACCTAGGACTTTAACTCACAATAAGAGCTTCTTGGGGTTGGCTTGTATTATAGGAGGTTTAAGAAGTTGAAGGATAAGTTGAACTTTGTGCTAAATTTGACACTTCCTAAGGGTACTGATGGTTATGTTGTGTTTTATGATATTCTTGTGTTGGATTAGGTAGTGTGTTGATGCATTATGGTATGGTTGTAGCTTATACTTCTAGTCATCTTAAGGTTAATGACAAGAATTATCTGACTACGATTTAGAGTTGGTGGTTGTGGTTTTTTTCTTTGAAGGTTTGGTGCCATAATCTATATAGGTTAATATAGATATCTATTTGGATCATAAGAGCTTGCAATATATGTTCAGGCAGAAGGAGTTAAGCCTCATGATAAGGAGGTGGCTTGAACTTCTTAAGGATTATAACATGAGCTTGTAGTAATATCCAGGTAAAGCAAATATGGTTACTGATGCTCTGTGTAGGTTATCTATGGGGAGATTATCTCACATTGATAAGAAGAAGAGAGGATTGGTGAAAGATATTCACCATTTTGCTAACTTTGGAGTTTATTTCTTGGGCTCTGAGGATTGAGGAGTTATTTTTTAGGAAGTGGTCAAATCATCTCTTGGTGCTGAAATAAACAAGTAAGCTTTAGATCCCATACATATATTGATTAAGGTTGATGTAGGTCAATAAAATGTTATGGTTTTTGAGATTGAGGGAGATGGTATTCTGTAGTACCAAGGTAGGTTGTATGTTCCTAATATTGATGGGTTGTGGGAAACATTGTTGATTGAGAATCATGTGTTCAGATATATGGTTCATCCAGGTTCAACTAAGATGTATTATGACTTGAAGAAAATCTATTGGTGGAAAAATATGCAGAGGGATATGCCAAATTTTGATTCCAAATGTATGGTTTGTCACAAGTTAAAGTTGAGCATTTGAGGCCTAGTGGTATATCTCAATATATAGAGCTTCCCAAATGGAAGTGGGAGATAATTAATATGGATTTCATGACATGTCTTTTGCGGTCTCACAATTAGTATAGTATGATTTGCATCAGTATGGATAGAATGACTAATTCTGCTCAGTTCTTCCATTTGAGGACTAACTACTCAAGAGAGGATTATGCTAAGTTATTCATTAATGAGATAGTAAATTGCATGGTGTGCTAGTATCTATCTTTTTAGACTGAGGTACACAGTTTTTTTTTATTTCTAGCATTCTTTTCAGAAAGGTTTGAGTACAAAAGTGAACCTTATCACCTCTTTTAACCTTTAAACGGATGGACAAGTAAAGCATACCATTCAGCCTTTAGAGGATATGCTAAGAGCCTGTGTGATTAACTTTAAGGGTAGTTGGGTTGATTCTTTATGCCTTATTTAGTTTGCATATAATTATAGTTATTACTCATGTATTTAGATGGCTCATTTTGAGGCCTTTTATGTAGGAGCTGGTTCACTTATTCGTTGGTTTGAGATTTGTAAAACTAGGATATTTGGTCCTGACTTAGTTCACCACGCCATGGAAAAGGTGAAAGTAATTAAAGAAAGACTTAAGACTGCTCAAATATATTAAAAGTCTTATACATATATGAGGAGAAAAAAATTCGAGTTTGAAGTAAGTGATTGGGTATTCTTAATGGTATCTCCAATGAGAGGAGTCAGGAGGTTTGGGAAGAAGGGAAAGATCAGTCCTCGTTACGTTGGACCATACCAAATTTTAAGAAAAGTTGTAAATATGGCGTATGAGATAGATTTACCTATGAGTTTGGGTACTATTCATCCCATGTTTCATGTGTCCATGATGAAAAAGTGTGTGGGTGATTTATCCTTGATAGTGACTGTAGAGGATGTTGGCACTATAGATTTTATGTCTATTAAGGAAGTCCCAATTTAAATATTAGATAGACCAATTTGTAGGTTAATGAAATCCCATGGGTTCTGATCCTTAGATAATTTCTTAGGTTTTGATTCTTCTGCTTATTATACTACTCGCCATATGAGTCATATGGTGAGGGTATGGTTTGGGTGATCCATCTCATTTGATGGCCAGTGTTTGGTGAGTGAGTTACTAGCGTGGTTATGATTTGATGGGTATGACTCGTTTAGTTGGTAATGGGTCAGTTGGTTGATCCTTTACTTAATCAAAAATTTGGTAACTTAACTTGGCTCTGAGTATGAGTGGCTTATCATGAGTCATGAGGATAGGGTACGAGTTTTATTGTACAACTCGTATGCTAGACAGTGTCCAACCCCTCTTAATTCGGTTATGGTTATGGGTTAAGGTTACTTGTCGTATGCTTCGGTACGAGTTGGTTTTGGTGGTTGTATGTTGGATGGTTTTGGGGTCCAAGTGGCTGCTTAGGGTACGAGTGGTGGGTACCACTCATGAGTTAAGGCATGATTTAGGTGGGGGTAGTCGTTCCCACCTGTAGGAATTCCTTTATAATTTAAGATGGGGGTATTTGAGACATTTTCTCTATTAATCAATATGACCTCACGACCTAAAACATTATTAGGACTTTATTTACCTCATTATTCTAATATTTGTAATACCCCGCATGTTTCTAAGCTAGGAAGTTAATAAGTATTCCTACGTATGAAATCTCCTATCCTGTGATTCATACTAAATACATGACTTACAATGAATATCCTGGTGATAGGATACCTTATGATGCATTAAGCATGTTCATATGAGTCACTTAAGGTAATACAAGCTAAGAGTTTTTGAATCCATCAAGTTTTAGTGTTTGATTTTTCAAAGGTCATCTTTGAACAGTATAACTCAATGTTAATGTGGTATTTTGGCTGATTTAGAACCACCAAATTGTAGAGAATCAAATTATCTTTCCAATGCCAATTTTGCCTTAATCCAATACCCGAGCGAAAAGTTATGCTCATTTTCATAAGAGACAATAAGGATAGGCGATTAGTTAGGCGCCGCCCAACCAAACATAGGCGATTGGTTAGGAGCCGCCCAACCTAGCTTAGGCAATCACTTGGGCGCCACCTAAGTCAATTCCAGTTGCCAAAAACACTCCGTTTTGAGTTATTTTAAGGGTAATTAAGTCTTTTAACACTCCTTACATGTCCCTAAACTTAACGCTACGAAATATGTAGCTTCTAAACATAATACAACCCTATTACATCTCAAAGCTCATCATCCAAGAGTACTAAAAGAGAAAAACAACTAGGGTTCCGTAACTAAGCTTGAAGATCCGATTTAAAGAAAATTCCTCCGTCAATCATCAGGAATCTTGCTTCTAAGGTATGCGTGAGTTGATTCATGGACTCCTTTTGTCCATGAAGCTTATGAACCATCTTCTAAATTTTGTATTATGATGTTTATGTTGTTGGTGGTTGATGTTCATGTGGTTAGAGTTTGATGATGCCTAAGATGGGATCTTTGTATGTTAATTGTGAGGATATGGCGGTATTTAACGTATAAATATGTGAAATTGGTGGTTGAATATTTATAATCTTGATGAATCCACCTATACCTAAGATATGCATGTAAGGTGTTTGTGAAAAGACCTAAGGGAATAGAAATCATGCTTTTATGACATAATAAGTCCTAAATTACTATTGCATGTTCTAAGTTTATGTTCAACGTGATCCCCATGCTATTTTCTTGAATTGAAGAAGTTGTACGAGATGCTCATGAAATTATTGCGATATGGAATGACCATGTTATTGAAGCCATACAAGTATATACATGTTGTGTGCATTCCCAATCATGTGATAGTTTGTTGAGAATCATTTTTATTATGAAAGCCTTACTTATGATATTGTAAATTGTGGACTCAAGTCTTGTGATCAAGTCATGTCATGTGTGTTAGTTTCCTCCTATCAAGTCCTGGGGGTACTTGTACCCGAAAACTATAGCTGTGTGCCTAGAGCCATGTCATTTTTCACGATATTCGAACTCAAGCTATGATTCCATAAACTTCAGTCAGTCATGTGAGTCAGGAAAACATCATGATCTTAGTCAGTTGTCAGATATCAGTAACATTCCGCCAGTCAATGGTATTTAGTAAGATTAAGTCACGCACAGTCCATTATTCATGTCCAGTCCCTTCAGATTGGAGTTGAGTTTAGCACCGAGTGAACCCAAGGATAGGAACTTACCCGCCAGTTCAGGGTGTGATTCTTAGTAGTCATCCTTGTGTTCCAGAACTACGTAGCCAGCGTAGGTTGAGACATCTTAACCTGTCATATTAGGGTTGATGAGGTGGCTTAACCCGTCAGTTTAGGGTTCCCACCATTCTCATTGAGTACCCACCAGATAAGGGTCACTCATAGGCTGTCCTTACCCGTGGTACAGTATTGACACCCTTCCAGTTAGGGCAGAGATTGGACCCCAGCTTAGCCATAACGGCATACATTGGGCATGTCAGTTAAACACTACTTCCCACAGTTTCAGTATCAGTCATGACAGTTATCAATAAATAATGTATTAGCTTACAGGTCATGCTATCACATATTCACGGTCCCAGTTTTTATATATGTGTGTTTGCATTCCCACGTTCATATTAGTTAGTCAGTGTTGTTCATACATGAAACCCTTTATGTTCAGCCTACCTTTCTCGTATACTCAGTACTCCAGTTGTACTGACGCATTTGCACTATGGTGCTTTCTTTTAATGTTACAACATAGGTTCCAAGACACGAGCTCCAGCCCAGCAGTAGTGGTAGCATTCCAGTTGCAGAGACACAGTGAGTCCTCATTGATTCGAGGATAATATGATTTGATAGATTTATTTATTTCTTCAGTTTAGTTTTACGGAGTTAGTTGGAGACATGTTCCTTCAACTCCTTACTCAGATAGTTTAGAGATTTTCAGATTTACGTTCGGATTAACATTCAGCTTTACGTTAAGACTTAGCTTTCAGATTAAGTTGTTTTGGGTATTTTGACCCATATGATTTTATTCAGTTGAACCTTATGGCCTTACAGTTCTATGTATTTGACATTATTATATCATGATTTGCAGTATACAGGTACAGATATCAGTCATGGGTTAGCTTGTGGTCTCTCGGGGTCATAAGCACCGTGTAGTATTTTAGTTCAGCGAATTGGGGTACAAACTTGGTACCAGAGCCTAAGGTTCAATTGAGTCCTAAGAAGTCTGAAAGCTGCATTTAGTAGAGTCTTGTACATGGGTGTGTTTCGCGCCACATTTATGTGCAGGAGGCTATAAGAGGTTTTAGGAACAGTCCCCTTTCTTCATTATTCATGTCATGCTAGTGAGCATAATCACAAGTTAAACTCTCAGTCTAATCCATTATTTTCTTATTCTAAGACCATGGCCCCAAAGAGAAGAAACCAGCCAGCTCCTTAGCCCGAAGATCCTTTGGGCGAACATGTTTCCCAGGCAGAGTTTAGAGCTGCATTTACCATACTTGCTCAGTCCATGGCTGCATAGAATGAATGGCCACCAGCCATTTCGGCTAATCCAGTGGCAAATCCCAAAGAAGCTAGGGTTCGGGACTTTACCCGGATGAACTCTCCATCTTTCCATAGGTCTAAATCTAATGAGGACCCTCAGGAGTTCATTGACCAATTCCAAAAGGTCATTGACATCATGGGTGTTACTTCTATTGAGAGTTCTGAGTTAACCGCCTACCAGTTATAGGATATTGCTCATGATTGGTACAAACAGTGGAAGTCTGAGAGGTTAGATGATACAGGCCCTATCGAGTGGGAGGAATTTTTCACGGACTTCTTAGATAGATTCTTTCCCCAAGAGCTGAGGGAAGCCAAAGTTCTTGAGTTCATCAACCTCAGGCAGGGGAATATGACAGTTAGAGAGTATTCTCTCATATTTACTCAGCTAGCCAGGTATGCTCCTCATGTGGTTATAGACAATAGAGCTAAGATGAGCAAGTTAGTGTTAGGGGTCAACTTATTTCCTACCTTCGGGCAAGGAAATGATTTCTATGGGGTGTGTGTATCATCTCGTGCATGTTAAAGATTCCAGTTCTAAATCTCCCAGCCTCAAAACAGTTCCTGTTGTTAATGAATACTCAGATGTCTTTCTCGAAGATCTTTTAGGCATTCCTCCCGAAAGGGAAATAGACTTCGGCATAGACCTTCTTCTGGATACTCAACCTATTTCTATTCTGCCATACAGATGTCACCAGCAAAACTCAAGGAACTGAAATATCAGTTGTAGAATCTCTTAGATAAGGAATTTATCAAACCCAGCATTTCCCCATGGGGTGCACAGTATTATTCATGCACAAGAAAGACGGTTCTCTCAGGATGTGTATTGATTACCATCAACTCAATAAGGTCACAGTCAAGAACAGATATCCTCTTCCCAGGATTGATGATCTATTCGACCAACTTCAGGGTGCCAGTTATTTTTCCAAGATAGACCTCAGGTCAGGCTATTATCAGCTCAGAGTTAGAGAATGTGACATTCCAAAGACAGCTTTCCATACTCGGTATGGTCACTTCGAATTTTTAGTCATGTCATTTGGTCTTAGCACTGCCCCTATAGCTT
This sequence comes from Capsicum annuum, assembly GCF_002878395.1. Classification (NCBI taxonomy): domain Eukaryota; kingdom Viridiplantae; phylum Streptophyta; class Magnoliopsida; order Solanales; family Solanaceae; genus Capsicum; species Capsicum annuum. The sequence continues at coordinate 129,923,949 of NC_061120.1, forward strand.
TTATGGATTTGATGAACCGTGTGTTCAAGAAATACTTGGACATGTTTGTCATAGTCTTTATAGATGATATTCTGGTCTATTCTCGCACAGAGCGTGATCATGCAGACCATCTCAGGATTGTTCTTCAGACTGACAAGGATCACCAGTTATTTGCTAAGTTCAACAAGTGCAAATTTTAGCTAAGATCAGTAGCATTCCTTGGCTATATTATTTTCGGTGATGGAATTAGAGTAGATCCTTAGAAAAATGAGGCAATAAGAAATTGGCCTAGACCCGTATCTCCATCAGATATTAGGAGTTTCTTGGGTTTGGTTGGCTATTACAGACGGTTTGTCGAGGGATTTTCTTCTATTGCATCTCACATGTCCAGATTGACTTAGAAGAAGATTAAGTTTCAGTGGTCAGATTCATGCGAGAAGAGCTTTCAAAAGCTGAAGGCTCAACTCACCTCAGCTCCAGTTCTATCTATTTCAGATGGTTCAGATGGTTTTGTAGTCTATTTTGATGCATCCAGAGTGGGTTTAAGTTGTGTCCTCATGCAGCATGGTAAGTTCATAGCCTACGCCTTCAAACAGTTAAAGCCACATGAGAAGAATTATCCTACTCATGATCTTGAGTTAGCAGTGGTAGTTTTTACCTTGAAGATTTGGAGGCATTATCTCTATGGAGTTCATGTAGATGTCTTCACAGACCATAAAAGCCTCCAGTATATCTTTTTCCAGAAAGATCTCAATCTTCGCCAGAGAAGGTGGTTAGAGCTTTTGAAAAATTACACAACATGAGTGTTCTTTATCATACGGGCAAGGCCAATGTTGTGGCTGATGCTCTCAATCAACTCTCCATGGGTAGTATTTCTCACATTAAGGATAGAAAGAAAAAGATAGCTCAGGAGATCCATCAGCTTGCCAGACTAGGCGTTCGGTTAGTCGATTCGTCAGAGGGTGGTGTATGTGTTCATAGTAGTTCAGATTCATCTCTAGTTTCCAAGGTGAAAGAGAACCAATACAGGGATCCTAGCCTTGTCAAGCTCAAAGAGTCAATTCAGAATTAGAAAGTCGAGGTTTTATCCCAAGGGGGAGATGGTGTTCTTCATTGTTAGGGTCGTCTTGTGTTCCACGTGTAGATGAATTGAGGCAGCAAATTCTTGCAGAAGCGCATGATGCGCGATACTCTATTCATCCAGGGGCTACTAAGATTTACCGTAACATATGGGAGATCTATTGGTGGAGTGGGATGAAGAGAGATATTAAAGAGTTTGTGGCTAAGTGCTCTATATGTCAGCAGGTTCAGATAGAGCATCAGAAATCTAGTGGTTCTATGCAAGAGTTCACCATTCCTACTTGGAAATGGGAAGAAGTTATGATAGACTTCATGATGGGTTTGCCTAGAACTGGTCATCAGCATGATTCAGTCTGGGTCATTATAGATAGAATGACCAAGTCAGCTCATTTTCTTCCTATTTGTACTTCTTATTCTGCTGAGGATTATGCCAAACTCTATATCAGGGAGTTAGTCAGGTTAAACGGTGTTCCACTATCTATTATCTCAGACAGAGGTACCTAATTCACTTCTCACTATTAGAAAGTGTTCCAAAAGGGTCTCGGTACCCAAGTCCATCTCAGCACAGCATTTTATCCTCAGATAGATTGTCAAGTAGAGAAGACCATTCAGAATCTTGAAGATATGCTAAGGGAATGTGCAATTGACTTTAAGGAAAGCTGGGACAACCACTTGCCTTTGATTGAGTTTGCATACAACAATAGCTATCATTATAGTATTCAGATGGCTCCATTTAAAGCTCTCTATGGTAGGAGATGTAGATCTGTGATTGGTTGGTTCGAAGTTAGTGAGGCCTCAATCATAGGTCCTGACTTAGTATTTGATGCCTTAGAGAAAGTTCAATTGATCAAAGAGAGACTTCGGGATGCTCAGAGCCGACAAAAGTCCAATGCAGATGTTCGTAGAAAGGATCTCGAGTTTGAGGTCAATGACTATGTCTATCTTGAGATCTCTCCCATAAAGGGAGTGAAGAGGTTCGGCAAGAAAGGGAAACTCAGTCCCTGGTATTTCGGTCCCTTCAAAATTCTTTGTCGCTTCGGCAAGGTAGCTTATGAGCTTGAATTGCCTTCAGATCTAGCCTCAGTCCATCTAGTCTTCCATGTCTCTTTTCTAAAGAAGTGCATAGGTGACCCAGCAGTTATTGTCCCTATTCAGAGCATCGACATTCAGAACAGCCTCTCTTATGAAGAGATTCCAGTCGAAATCTTAGACTATCAAACTCGTAGATGAGGAACAAAGAAGTCCCTCTAATCAAGGTTCTTTGGCAAAATCAGTCTCATAGGGAGCTACTTAGGAAGCAGAAGCAGATATGCGTACCAAGTTTCCTCACCTCTTCCCCTCTAATTTAGATTAAGCTCAAGGTAACAGTTCTTCTTAAGATTATTCAATTTCACGTTCATGTTTCCAGTATAAACTTGGTACCTATTAACCATTTTATAATTAGTCATGCATTCATGTGTCAGTTGTCCGTGCATCAGATATGCACGACTTTAGTATTTTTAGCATGTCATTCATGAGATCAAGTTTCAGTTCTTCATGTTCAGTTTAGGTTCTATTGCCTTGTATCCCTTCTCAGAAAATTCTCATTCGAGGATGAATGTTCTCAAGGGAGAGATATTGTAATACCCCGTATGTTTCTAAGCTAGGAATTGAATAAGTATTCCTATGTATGAAATCTCCTATCCTGTGATTCATACTTGAGTACATGACTTACAATGAATATTCTAGTGATTGGATAGCTTATGATGCATTAAGCATGTTCATATGAGTCACTTAAGGTAATACAAGCTAAGAGTTTTTAGATCCATCAATTTTTAGTGTTCGATTTTGCAAGGGTCATCTTTGAATGAGAATAAATCGATGATAATGTGGTATTTTTGTTGATTTAGACTCATCAAATTTTAGAGAATCAAATTATCTTTCCAACGATACCAATTTTGCCTTAATCCAATACCCGAGCGAAAAGTTATGCCCATTTTTGTAAGAGACAGTAAGGATAGGCGATTGGTTAGGCGCCGCCCAACCTAGCTTAGGCAATCACTTGGGCGCCGCCTAAGTTAGTTCCACGTACCAAAAACACTCCGTTTTGAGTTATTTTAAGGGTAATTAAGTCTTTTAACACTCCTTACACATCCCTAAACTTAACCCTACAAAATATATAGCTTCTAAACATATTACAACCCTATTATCATCTCAAAGCTCATCATCCAAGAGCACTAAAAGATTAAAACAACTAGGGTTATGTAACTAAGCTTGAAGATCTGATTTCAAGGAAATTCCTCCATCAAATATCAAGAATCTTCCTTCTAAAGTATGCGTGAGTTGATTCGTGGACTCTTTTCATCCATGAAGCTCAAGAACCATCTTCTAAATTTTGTATTATGATGTTTATATTGTTGGTGGTTGATGTTCATGTGGTTGGAGTTTGATGATTCCTAAGATGGGATATTTATATATTTATTGTAAGGATATGGTGGTTTTTAACGTATAAATATGTGAAATTGGTGGTTGAATATTTGTAATCTTGATGAATCCACCTATGCCTAAATATGCATGTAAGGTTCTTGTGAAAATACCTAAGTGAATAAAAATCATGCTTTTATGACATAATAAGTCTTAAATGACTATTCCATGTTCTAAGTATATGTTCAACATGATCCCCGTGCTATTGTCTTGAATTGAAGAAGTTATACGAGATGCTCATGATATTGTTGCGATATGGAATGACCATGTTATTGAAGCCATGCAAGTATATACATGTTGCATGCATTCTTGATCATGTGATAGTTTATTGAGAATCATTCTTATTATGAAAGCCTTACTTATGATATTGTGAATTGTGGACTCAAATCTTGTGATCAAGTCATGTCATGTGTGTCAGTTTCCTCCTATCAAGTGCTGGGGGTACTTGTACCTAAAAACTATAGTTTTGTGCCTAGATCCATGTCATGTTTCACGATATTCGAACTCAAGCTATGATTCCATAGACTTCAGTCAGTCATGTGACTCAGGAAAACCTCATGATCTTAGTTAGTTGTCAGATATCAGTAACATTCCGCCAGTCAATGGAATTTAGTAAGATTAAGTCATGCACAGTCAGTTATTCATTTCCAGTCCCTCCAGATGGGAGTAGAGTTTAGCACCGAGTGATCCCAAGAATGGGAACTCACCCGCCAGTTCAGGGTGTGATTCTTAGTAGTCATCCTTGTGTTCCAAAACTACGTAGCAAGCATAGGTTGAGAAATCTTAACCCGTCAGATTAGGGTTGATGAGGTGGCTTAACCCATCAATTTAGGGTTCCTACCATTCTCATTGAGTACCCGCCAGATAAGGGTCACTCATAGGATATCCTTACCTATGGTATGGTATTGATACCCCTCCAGTCGGGTCAGAGATTGGACCCCAGCTTAGCCATAACAGCATACATGGGGCATGTTGGTTAAACACTACTTCCCACAGTTTCAGTATCAGTCATAACAGTTATCAGTAAACCATGTATTAGCTTACAGGTCATGCTATCACGTATTCACGATCCCAGTTTATATATATGTGTGTTTACACTCCCACGTTCATATTAGTCAGTCAGTGTTGTTATGCATAAAATTCTTTATGTTTACCCTACCTTCTTCGTATACTCAGTACTCCAGTTGTACTGATGCATTTGCACTATGGTGCTTTCTTTTCATGTTACACCATAGGTTCCGAGACACGGGCTCCAGCCAGCAGTAGCGGTAGCATTCTAGTCGCAAAGACACAGTGTGTCCGCATTGATTCAAGGACAATATGATTTGATACATTTATTTATTTCTTTAGTTTAGTTTTACGAAGTTAGTTGGAGACATGTTCCTTCAACTCCTTATTCAGATAGTTTAGAGGCTTTCAGATTTATGTTTAGACTTAGCTTTCAGATTAAGTTGTTTTGGGTATGTTCACCCACATG